>NW_028137300.1:277500-672500 GCF_965140915.1 Aythya marila | reverse complement strand
GCCTGGAGGAGGCCGCGGCCTGTGGAGAGCCCCCGCAGGAGCAGGCCCCGGGCTGGACTGGAACAGGCTGTGCTGAGCCTGCTTTGCCCGTGACGCTCCTTGTGGAGTGATCTCCCTGTCCTTCTGGCAGCCCTTGAGCCCTTGCCAGCCTCTTTTCTCCCCTTGGCGTTGGAGGAGGGGCAGGGAGAGAGCGCTTGTGCTGGAGCTCAGCTGCCCAGCTGAGGAAAACCACCACGGCTCTGTCTTGCCGCTGCTGCAGCACGCTGGTAGCAGCCAGCACCGTCTGTTCTTCGAGCCTCAGCAAGCCCACAGCATCTTCCCAGAAGGGATCCCTTTCCTTCACGCCTCCAGAGGCTGAGGGCTTGTGCCCTGTTTGCAAGCGCTTTCTCAGTGCCCCCTTCCCCAGAGAAGGATCCCAGCTGCTTGGCTTCCCTGCCCTCTGCTGCCAGGCTCCCGCAGCTGCTATCCCAGCAGCGCAGCAGCCAGCTGACAATGTGCTCGCCTGGAGGACAGCTGCAATCTTGTCCCATGGCTCGCAGCTCACCCAGGGATGGGGATCACCTGCTTCCTGCTGCTTTTCTCTCTGCTCTCCTTTCCAACAGCCTCCTGTGCCCTGGGATGGCCCTACCTTGGGGTAGGCCGCCTCGCCTTCCTCTTGCTCCTTTCCCTTCTTGGGAGGACTTTCTGCCCTTCCGAAATCAGTAAAGAATTTCTTCCTAACATATATCAGAAATCTAACTTTTCAGTGTAAAGCTATTAGTCCATGTCCTGTCACTCCAGGCCCTGATAAAGACCCCCTCCCCAGCTTTCCTATAGGTTGCCTTTAAGTACAGGAAGGCTCTCAGCCTGGCACACAGTAAAAGTGATGGCAGATCCTTCACTATATTATTTGAATTTCACGTAAATAGAACAGACTATCAACTTACTTAGGAGAAGTAATACAATTTCAGAACTATTCAAAACCTAAGGCATTCCAAACTAAGTTTAAGTTCAGAGGAAATCCAAAGAAAAAAACAAATTTTGAAACTAATAATCAGAGACCATAATCTTCTTCAAATGATAGATTTTCCTCCTGTACTGGGTAATATTGGTCTGTCTTTAATGCTCATCCAGACATGGCTTTAACACCGAGTATCTTGCTTTGCCTCTGCATTAAGTCTTCTTCTCATGTGAGATAAATGTCCTGCTCTTATGGGATGGGCCTAGGAGACATACGCGCTGTGTCTCATGATGCTTGGATATCATCTTAATTCTGGGTGAAGATGAAAGGTCTCACTGCTTCCTGAACAGGGAAGTGGATGTCTGCAGTTAAGAACCCTCTGTCTAATCTAGAAACATGAAGGAAGGAGTTTGCTGGATTGCAAGTGACAGTGAAGAAAGCCACAGATGACATATCAAACTGATTAAAATGTTATTTAGCTCAGGGCATGGCTAATGATGTGGAGCTGGAATAGTTTGACGACTGTAATTACACTCACTATCACTGTGACTTGTTTATAGGATGGTAATGCCTAAAGGTCCCACTGGAGCCTGAAACAAGGTTGTGCTGGGTGCTGCACGTGCATATCTCAGTAGCGCTTTGATAGCTAGTGATACAAACAGACAAAACAGAGATTGAAAGGAGAAACGGGGGGACAGAGATAAGAAGATCTTCCTGCAGGTCATTTAGGGTATGAGCCAGGAGTTCAGTGCATCCAGCTCTCTAGTGCTCTGCTGGCCCAGTGAGATGAATGGAAAACATTGCAGCCTTGGAAAAATAGTGCTTCTTCTAATTCTTTGGCCAGTTTTGATGATTTAGGACTGCTCTATTTATTTATTTATTTATTTTACTTTCCCCATTTGTGCTGGAGAAGGTGAACTTTTTAAATACCTATTCTGAATTCAAATATCATTTTCATCGTTATGTTTCTGTTTTGTTGGCACTATTCATAATGACTTCTACCCTTCAGTGGAAGCAAAAGCTTATCATACCATAAAACTGATAAAACAAAACATAAAACAAAACCAGGCTTAGAATGAAATTTTTGAGTCTTACAAATGCAAACTTTGAAATCTAAGGAAATGAATCATTGAGTCTGACTAAGCATCTCTGGGACTGGAGTGCAGAGAAGGCAGAGTTAAAATTCAAAATTCAGATGGGAAAAAAGCAATGAGAAAAGGTACATTTCAGAGGTTAAAAACTGCAAAAATAAAGTACGAATGACCCAAAACCTCCTTCACATAGGAAATTAAACAATAATAGTAAATGATACTTAAGCCACAGAACCCAGGGGGAACAAAGAGAACAAATTAGGACAGTTGCATACTCGAGGCAAAAATAGATCAAAAGTTAATGATGTCTCAAATACTGCAAATCTTATTTCCTGCATCTAACAGCAACAACAATGTGATATTAAGGGCAGTGACAGGATTCCCATTGCAAATGAGGGTAGGGCACTAGGCACAACATCATCTGAGGTGAAATAAAAATCTACAGTGATTCAAGTGAAAAATGACAAGCTGATATCTACCTAGCCTATTAACAGCATTGGCACACAGAACAACAAGTCAAGTAGGAAAAATACATCACAACTGTGCAAATCAGGGATAGTCCCCAGAATGGGAGAGTAACAAATACACTTCTGTCCAGGAGAATGTAAAGAGTGATCCAGACAAGTGCAGGCCTGTTAGTTTGACATCAACGCTGGGCAAAGTTTTGTAGCAAGAAGAGATAAGACTAGGGAAGTAGCGGGTAATGTGGAATTTACAAGATAATTTATTAAAGCTAATTTGTTTCCAGAGAATTTAGTAGCTTGCCTTTGTAGGACCAGTGCTCCCCTACACAGGGGATGAACTACATCTATTTCACTTTCTGTGAGCTTCTGATACATTATCTATGGATTTGGGCTTTGGGGCTGCAAGTGAATCAAGGGAGTTTGCAATTGTTCACACTGTTCGAAGAGGGAATTACCGGCAAAGGAGAGGTTCCCTGTAGTGATTCTCAGAGACAGTTCTGAAACTGCAGCTGCTAAGGAGGCAAAGACTCATGGAGAAATGTAGGCTGGAAGGGACCTCTGAAAACCCAACCTCCTATTCAGAGCAGAGATGACTTCAAATTTAGGTATGTTCAGTATGGACGTGGTGGCCGAAGACTAAAAATTACATATGAGCTTTGAGATTTCCAGGTGACATAAAGTTGGGAAGTACTACCGAGCCTGACAGAAGGATATCCCTTGTGATTGAAATGGTTCAGGTGAAGTGACATTTGATAATACAAAGTAGAGCCATGCTTAGAGATTCTCAACAAAGGGTGTTTTTTTTGTTGTTTTTCTTTTTTTTTTTTTTTTTTTTTTTGTCATGTTTGCTATATGGCAGTCAGGAGTTTAAAACAAACAATAAAACAACAAAACCCCATGTTCATGCACTGTTAACAGAAGAACTGAAAAAGTTAAGTGGTTATATGGTGTGTATGGCTATTCTTTTTTTTTTTCTCCAGTATAAATACACCTGACAGGGCAGCCCTGCCACACATTTAAGACATGAGGCAAAATTCTGCCGCTTGTATTCACATTGAACTTAGGAGGAAGTGTTCAGAAGACAGAAGGAACAAGTTGCCTATTGTGTGGAAGGGAATTAAAGGACATCATTCTGCTCAGCCAGATGCCAGTTGAGAGAAAAATATGATGTCTCTGTGAAAATGCATTTCTTGAGTAAATATCAAGGAGAAATAGGAAATGTGTAAGTTGGGAGATACATCTGAAATGATGATTGCAGTTGGCTTATGAGGAACTTTGGACAGGAAATTGGTAGAAACTTCCCATTTTAAGAATAAAGTGCACCATAGATATGAAGTCAGCATTCACCTAAAGAGTAGAGGCCAACTCAAAGCCCCCACAACAAAGCAGTGGACAAACCAGAACACTAACATGTTGTGGTCTAGAGTCACACAGATACACATAAGTTTACTATACCTAAACATCTGAGGGGTTCCTTTGAGAGGCGGAGGGCTTGTGCCCCATTTCCATTTCCACTCTCAGTGTCCCCTGCCTCAGAGAAGGATCCCAGCTGCTTGGCTTCCCTGGCCTCTGATGCCAGGCTACCAGAGCAGGTATCCCAGCATCGCAGCAAACAGGTGACAATTTGAGTGCCACAGCAGTCCTCATTGCGAGCTGGACGCTCAGGGCACTTGCGGCCACCCACCTTTGTGAGCTCCAAGGCTGACAGTGACCCTCTGCTGAGCTGCCACAGCTCTCAGGCATCCCGGTGACAGAGCATTCGGCGCAAAGCTGACTGCCAGGAGAAAAGGCTGCCGTGAAATGGCTGCTCCACAATGCCAGGAGCAAGGTCTGCTGGGCTGGGGGTTCGCAGGGGAGCTCAGCCTTGGGCCTGGCAACTGCGCCTGGAAGCCAGGGACGGCCTTGGTGTGCAGCTGGACACCTGGGCCTGAGAAAGCAAGGTCTCTTTCCAGACACTTGGCACCATCGTCACCCAGTGGCTGTCTCAGGGGGACGAGAGAAATGCACAACATCTCTTCCTTCCCTGAAAAAGGGACGGATTTGGACCCCAAAGCAAGCTCCTTTCTCTCGGAAGCATCACGTCCTCCTGTCTTTCTTGTATTTGGCTATGACTTTAGGAATCCCTGCAATCCCTGCAGCTGTGTCCCCTGCCAGCTTCTTGTGTGCCCCAAGCATCCTCGCTTGCAGGGCAGTAGAAGATGCAGAAAAGGCCTTGCCTTAGTGGAAGCACTGCCCTGCAGGAGCTCCAACATCCCTCTCAGCAGCACGCTGTAGTCCCCAAATGCCCCCGAAAGGGCACATTTCAGCTACTGGGAAGGAAATGAGCTCGCTCAAGGTGAGCTACCCGCTCAAGGCCCAGGTGTCTGTGAGGCGGTGTTGGCAAGGAGTCCTGTTGTGTGAGTCCGTTCTTTGTGGGTGCTCCGTCCCCACAAGGCTTGCTTTTCAAGGCCCAGGAGAGTCTTGTGGGCACTGGCCTGGGGTCCCAGGCTGAGCCAGCTGCTGGCTGGCAATCAGGGAGGCTCGCTCGGTGTCTTGGCTTGGGTTTGCGTGGCCAGGCTGTGGGAGCGGGGGGCTGCAGGGGTGTCCTCTGTGAGGAGAATGCAGCAGCTGCCCCATGGGAGCTCAGGGCCGCTGCCAGGAGGCTCCTTCCAGGAGGGACCCACCCGCTGCTGCCCAGAACGCAGAGCAAAAGGATGATGTTTGCGCCTGGGGGAGAGCCCATCTAAGAAAGGGAACAAAAGCTGCTGCCCAGCAGCGTCTGGCTCAGGGAGGAGTGAGAAAGCTCTGTGCAGCACCCAAGGTCCGTGCAGCAGGAGGCAGGAGGTGCTCCAGGCTCCCAGCAGCAGTTCCCCTGCGGCCTGTGCAGGGAGAGGCCCCTGGTGGAGCAGGCTGTCCCCCTGCAGCCCATGGGTCCCCCGTGGAGCAGATCTCCACGCTGCAGCCCCCCTGTGGCTGGAGGAGCCCCCGGTGGAGCAGGTGGCTGTGGCCTGGAGGAGGCCGCGGCCTGTGGAGAGCCCCCGCAGGAGCAGGCCCCGGGCTGGACTGGAACAGGCTGTGCTGAGCCTGCTTTGCCCGTGACGCTCCTTGTGGAGTGATCTCCCTGTCCTTCTGGCAGCCCTTGAGCCCTTGCCAGCCTCTTTTCTCCCCTTGGCGTTGGAGGAGGGGCAGGGAGAGAGCGCTTGTGCTGGAGCTCAGCTGCCCAGCTGAGGAAAACCACCACGGCTCTGTCTTGCCGCTGCTGCAGCACGCTGGTAGCAGCCAGCACCGTCTGTTCTTCGAGCCTCAGCAAGCCCACAGCATCTTCCCAGAAGGGATCCCTTTCCTTCACGCCTCCAGAGGCTGAGGGCTTGTGCCCTGTTTTCAAGCGCTTTCTCAGTGCCCCCTTCCCCAGAGAAGGATCCCAGCTGCTTGGCTTCCCTGCCCTCTGCTGCCAGGCTCCCGCAGCTGCTATCCCAGCAGCGCAGCAGCCAGCTGACAATGTGCTCGCCTGGAGGACAGCTGCAATCTTGTCCCATGGCTCGCAGCTCACCCAGGGATGGGGATCACCTGCTTCCTGCTGCTTTTCTCTCTGCTCTCCTTTCCAACAGCCTCCTGTGCCCTGGGATGGCCCTACCTTGGGGTAGGCTGCCTCGCCTTCCTCTTGCTCCTTCCCCTCCTTGGGAGGACTTTCTGCCCTTCCGAAACGAGATGACTTCTGCATGCATTCCTTCCCCTTGTGTGTATTGGTGCCTGAGACAGCAGCGGGGTCGTCCCCGGAGCCAGCTGTAGGGCCTGTGCCAGGCTTGGAGGGGCTGCAGGGAACATGCCAGGGGCTGGAGGGGCTGCAGGGAACATGCCAGGGGCTGGAGGGGCCGCAGGGTGTGTGACAAGGCTTTGAGGGGCCTCAGGTCCTGCCGCAGTGGTTGAAGTCGATGCAGGGAACATCAGAGTTGTTGGAGGGGCTAAAGGTAAAATGCCAGGGCTTGCAGCAGCTGCAGGCTGCGTCACAGCTTTGCATCAGGTCAAGACGCATTTTCCTAGAACCATACATTTCCTCCTGAAGGGGCTGAAGAGCATGGAATGGTCTTCAAAATGCACAGAGCAGACCCCAGCAAATGTAGAGCTGCTGCTAGCAAGTAGGTAACTTTATTGTTCCTGTTGTTAATTTTGTTTCACAACAACAGATGCAAATATGTATCTTGAATGAGGGCAAAGGTGACCTTGGATCTGAAGCACACAGGCGTTCGCTAGTGTCCCCCCATCCGGAGTGAATCCAGAATGACTCGGAAGGAAAAATAAAGTCCAAACCAGTGCGTTGTGATGAAGAGAGTTTAATAGGGTAGAAAAGGAATAAAAACCAACAAAATAATAAATAATGATACTTACAGTTTATAAGATATTAATATATAAAAATATTTAATACTATTAAATACTTATAATTTTATAATAATAAAACAATGCCATACCGTACAACACAGTCAATAAAGTGGATTTAATTAAATAAATAAGAAAACCAATAAATTAAATGAAAATTTAAAAATTTAAATTTAATACAAATAAAACCCATTTGTCCCATTCCAATGAATTGCTATCCCCATCATCACTTCCCATCCCACTGATCATTTGCTATCCCAAAGACCTCCCAGTTCTTATCCCCTTGGCATGCCAGTGCAAGAAGAAGTGCTCTGCAGGCAGAGGCCTTGCTGAGTGACCACCTAAGGAGAGGAATTTAATCCAGAAGGCAGGAAAGAAGAGCAATGCCCCGAAAGAAGAAGCAAGTCTTGTCTCTCAGCCCTTTGGTGTCCCAAGCAGCAGTTGCCATGGCCAAGCTTTCCCAGCCCAGCTGCTGCCAGCATCTCCCCAGCTTGCCATTGCCACCTTCCTGGGTGAGGCGCGCGCGCATTTGCCATTGGCGCTGTTGCCATCCCTGTGAGTGGCAAGCCCATCCCCTAGCTCCAGCACGAGAGAGGGGAGAGGGCAAGCGAGAGGGGCAAGGGCTGAGGAGCGTGGCTGAAGCTGGAGCAGGTGCCTGCAGAGGTCTCTGTGCCTGCCTGGGTGCTGCGGGGGCCGTCGAGGAGAAGCCCGAGGTCGGTCACGGGTAGTTGGAGCCTGGCACTGTCGGCGGGGCGCTGGGCATGCTGCTGGGGCTGCTGGAGGTGGGCTGCGGCTGCACACAGGCCAGCTGGCACGCTGGCCCCAGCGCCTTGGCCCTGGCCCCCAGCGGCTGCAAAGTCTCGCTGGGGGTCTTTGTCCCCGGCTGCTGGCGCTGCAGCGTCTTGGCCCCGCTGGCCTGGGGACAGAGCCTGTCCTGGGGCCGCACGGCACGGGGCTCCCCACTCGGAGTCTCCGGCAGCAGCCGCGCTCTGCGGGGAGGTGGCGCCGCTGCTCCTTGCCCCCCTGCAGCCCCCGGGCTTCGCGCTCTCTTGCTGGGTGCCGTGCTGCTGTTGATCGCCAGCTGCTGCCCGCTGCTGCCTGCTTCCCTGCTGCTGCCAGCCACCGTGCTGCTGCCAGCCGTCTTCCCCTGGCACGGTCTCTTGCGGCCTTGGCCAGCCTGGCCCAGCAGCGTCTTCCTCTCCTTGCCGGGGGGGTTCTCTGTCGTCGGCCTCCTGTGCTGGCAGCTCTGCGCTGTCCCGGGGGTGCTGCTGGGCGCAGGGCGCTTGGCCCCCCGCTTGGTGCCGGTGGACGCAGGGGCAGGCGGGGGGCTCTTGAGGGGACCCAGGGGGCGTTTGGGCAGGGGTCTCCTATGGTCACTGCGGCCCTTGGGGTTGGGGCGTTTCTTGGGGGAACTCGGGGGGGATTTGGGCTGGGGTCTACGAAGGGCACTGCGGCCCTTGGGGTTGGGGCGTTTCTTGGGGGAACTCGTTGGGGATTTGGGCTGGGGTCTACTAAGGGCACTGGGGACCTTGGGGTTGGGGCGTTTCTTGGGAGAACTCGGGGGGGATTTGGGCTGGGGTCTACTAAGGGCACTGGGGACCTTGGGGTTGGGGCGGGTCTTGAGGGAACGCTGGGGGGGTTGGGGCAGGGGTCTACTAAGGGCACTGAGGAGCTGGGTGTCAGGGAGGCTCCTGGGGGGACTCAGGGGTGGACTGGGTAGGGGGCTCCTAAGCGCACTGGGCAGGGGACTGGCTGCAGGGCTGAGCGGGGGGCTCACTGCTGGCACGACGGGGGACTGCAGCGACAGCCCACCCTCAAGCTTCTCGGGGCGCAGCCCAGGGGTTGAGGGGACCTCACCGAGGGCTCCTGTGGCTTCCAGTCCCTGCGTGCTCGGCTCCTCGATGTCCTCGCAGAGGTCGGGCAGCTGCGAGAGGAAGCGGCTGAGGGCAGGACTGCTGGGCAAATCGGGGAAGGCGTCCTGGGGCTCCACGGCATCGAGCCAGCTGAGCAGCTCCTCCATGCCGGGGATGGGGATGTCCAGGTCGGCCAGGAGCTCGTCCTGCATGTGCTGCAGCTGCTGGCTGTCCCCTGCCAGCTCTGGAAAGGCCTCGGCAAAGGCATCAGGGCCCAGCTCGGGCAGCTGCGGGGGCTCCTCAGGCACCTGCGGGGCTGTCGCCGCTGAGGACGAAGCAAGAAAATCCCCCAAGACGGGCGATGTCAGCTTTCCCATGGCCCCTGGGTGTGGGGCGCCCAGCGGCCGGCTGTGCCAGCCCCAAACTCACCGTCAGGCGTCGCCGTCTGGGTGCTGGCGGTCCTTGGAGCCTGGGCAGGCTTGGGGGCAGTGGGGCCGGGCAGCGGGGGCCCCTGGTCCTCGCTGAGCCCCACGGCGTGCAAGCAGGGCTCCGGCAGCTGCCCCCGGCTGCTGCTCAGGGTGCGGGGCGTGGGGAGCGCCTGCCCCCGCAGCGGAGGCCCCGGGACGAGGGGTGGCGGGGGGTTGCGCTGGGCGGGGGCCTGCAACAGGCAGGTGCCTGCGGGGTGCAGGAGCTCCCCATGGAGCACGGCCCTGGGCCCCAGCCCCAGCGCATGGTGGGGTACCAGTGTCCCCGTCACCATGGGCTGTCCCCACTGATGGACGGGGGCACAGGGAGGAGCGGTGTGGGGGAGCTGCCCCCCGGCGGGGAGCTGCACCAGCTGCAGCTGGTGCCCCATGGTTGGGAGCTGCACCAGCTGCAGGTTTTGCTCCACAGCGGGGAGCTGCACCAGCTGCAGGTTTTGCCCCACAGCGGGGAGCTGCACCAGCTGCAGCTGGTGCCCCCCGGCGGGGAGCTGCCCCACAGCAGGGAGCTGCCCCCCGGCGGGGAGCTGCCCAAGCTGCAGGTGGTGCCCCTGGGCTGGGAGGTGCCCCCCAGGTGGCAGCTGCACCCCGGCGGGGAGCTGCAGCACCTGCCCCTGGACCCCCGGCACCACGTGCCAGACGGTGGCCTGGGGCAGCGCGGAGGGGAGGGTGGGTACCTGCGGGGGCTGCAAGGGCAGCGCCGTCACTCCGGGGAGGGAGGGCAGCAGCCAGGCAGCCACCGTTGGCGGCACGGCTGGGACGACGAAGGGGGAGTTTTGCGTCTGCGCAAGCCGCGGAAGCCGTCTGGGGAAACCCTCTGTGGGAAAAAGGCCGCTGGGCTGAGCTCTGGGGCGCTGGGCTCGCCAGCAGGGCCGCAGCCCCGGGAGGAGCGGGAGCCGGCTGCTGGACCTGCCATGGTGGCTGGAGAGTGGGGCGGTTGCTTGGGGAACCCGGGCAACGGGGGTTCCGTCCCAACGGCTCACCAGCCCCTCGCCGACATCTTGGGGAGGACTGCAGGCTTTGGACCCAAGCAGGCTGCCCAGCGCAAGACTTGGCCATGTTCATTAGAACATTACTAGCCTCTAAGCCTCATGGCATCACCTTCCATCTTGACTGCTAAACCTCCTTGCTCCCTACTATCTTCTTTGCCAAGATACAGCTGTCCGTCCACATTTACTTTTCCTACTTGGCTGGACTGAATTTAAGAAGGGAGCTTGCAACTCTTCCTCTTGTTTGCCACTTCATCATCAAACCAAATGAAAACCATTTGCCTTTAACCTCTTTATTTCAGGCCTTCTTTCCTAGTGGCCATTCAAAACTGGGAAAAAAATAGTCTACCAAGTGGGGTTTTTTTTTGATTTGATAATAAATCTGCAGACTGTTAAGTCATCAAGCACTTCAAGACTGTTTGAAATAATCTCGAGATTAATATAAAAGGAATTCCTCACACACGCTGTGGCCGCTTACCTTTAGTATAGTCGTTGGATGCGATGGAGCAGTATTTCTTGCTTTCGCCTGCACTGGAAGTCTTCCCTTCCTTGTAAGGTTGTTTACTGCTCTCACTTCTGCATTACTGACATGAAGAGCCATCTGGAGGATGGGATTCTTCCTTCTTCTCCCGCGTTATCTTCTGGAAACGAGGATCTAAGTGTTCCAAGGAGCCTTTTGCTTTCCTGGTGTTTCTCCTTTTTCTTCTTTTTCTTCTCCTTTTTCTTCTTTTTCTTACGCTTGCGATTGGCATTGTCAAAGCGGAGCGCACAGAAACACAAATCATGAAGTCTGAAAGAAACATGCAAGTTAAAAAGGGAAAAAAAGATGTGGCACTTGTTGCCTATATGAAACCTGATTTATTTTACCACAGGTGATGATTTGCAGCATGTCAGCTATTTTGTGGTGCTTTGTGCACACGCAACTTACTTTAGATGCAGCAAACTTAAGCCGTCAGATTGAAGGACCATAGGTCCTGGTTTGTACACAGATCATTAACAACGGCTAGCTCTGGAATACGTGCAAGCAGAAAAAATCTTTTAACCTAATCTGGAATGGTGTACGGATGTGATTCGAACTATGTGGTCCAAAGCTAGTGCTCTGACACAATTCAGCAAGAGCTTTCCTGTCTTCACTGATCAACCTAACAACATGATCCCCAGCCAGCTGGTGCTATCTAAAGAACTTAGAAACTACCAGAAAAAAAAAAAAAAAAAAAAAAAAAAAAAAAAAAAAAAAAAAAAAAGGAAGACATGAGAAGCACCCAGAAAAGAATTAGGATAAAAAATGCGGAGTATGCCGGAATCCTTGCTTACTTGGAATCCTTCTCTCCATGTTTATCCTTAGACTTCTTTTTCTTCCAGAACTTGTGATATTTTTGCATTTTTTTCACCACCTACAAGCTCCTTTTCTATCTTTCTGTCTTTCCTTTCTATTTCACTTTCACTACCTTCTGCACGGGTATATTTTCTTTTTCTGTTTCCTTCTGTTTCATTTTTCTGGCGACAGTTCTCCAAATGAGCTGACACAGGTGGAAGCGCATGTCTTTCACGAGAATGTCTTCCGGAATGTTGCTGAGGTACCGAGCAACGATGCAAGTCTGCTCGGGGTGTGCCAAAGCGACGTACATCTTCCTCTCTCAAGAGGGAACCGTGAGGCCATCTGCTTTTGTAATGATAATGCTTATGTGACCTGCTGTAGTAAGTTGCAGTCGATCTGTCAAAGGCTGAATCGCCGTGAGAGAACTTTCTCTCTCTACTGTCTCCTGTCGCATGAGGTGAATAGTAATCACTGTAATAGCCACATCTTTCCCATCTCCGTGCTTCGTCTCGATAGTATCTTTCTCTGCTCCAACTTCTTTCCCCTTTGGATCGGTAGTACCTATTGCTACCTTGTTCTGATCTTCCTCCGCTGCCAGATCTGTACTTTGAATATTTGACTGCTCTTCTGCCATTCTCAGGGCTGTTTCTTTCACGAGGGAAAGATCTGTACCTGCTTCCCTCCCAGTACTCCTGCTTGTGACTCTTTTGCTCAACAAATTCCACGCTCTGAGAACACCTCCTCTTGCTGGAAGGACCTGCTTTTTGACTCTCCTTCTCTTCACTAGGAGCATGTTCCCTCTTGCTTCGGTAATGCTCTTTCTCAGTGGTTTTAGTCTTGTCCTTTGTATCTTGGCGTCTATCTGCAATAGCTAAGGAAGAAAGATTGTTAGAGCTACATTCAGTGTCAGACTTGAGAGAGGAAGTTTGCCGCAATTTCTCACCAGGCTCACAAGACTCTTTGCCGGACAAAACATTTTCTTTTGAAATGAGGTCACGTTCTTTTGATCTTCTTGCTTTCTCCTTGTCTCCACAGTCATCACATTGGTACTGGGCGAGGTATTCATCATTCCCAGGAGATTTCGGAGGTTCCGCAACACTGCATAAAATAAAAACCCATTTCTCACTTCTGCTGAAGGACGTGAATATTAAGAGTAAAACCTTCCAAAGGCAAACAAACAAACAAAAACCTCCGGACTAAAGGAACCCTCGCAATGATATGCCATTTAGAAACCTCTCCTGTGATTAGGACACCGTCTTCAGCTCCCAGAGAAAGTGCTTTTTCCCCTCTTGCTTCTGAAGCCATTGCACTAAAAAAGCAAACGCATCTGTCTCCTTCCACCTGCTGCTCTGAGAAAAAAGGCATAGGGGCGAGCGGGGAACAGCCAGTGTTTCTCCAGACAGTGGAGAAAAATGGAAAAACATTCTATAAAGGAACACAAGTTCTCCTTGAGGCACCAACCTGCATCAGAGTGATATGCTCAGTGCTGATCATTAGTTCTGTTCGTGACACTGGACACACAGTATGGAATTGTACTAATTTAAATCCTTCCATTAAATACTATTAGTAGACAGATAAAACTGTAACGAACTTCCATAAAGTCTTGTCTTAATCAGACTGTGCTCATTTTACCTCATTTCCTCTGACAAGCTGTTCAGCTGGCTGGCTCTGAAGGACTCCGTGATGACTTCTCGATTGACTGAAGGCATAGCTCCAGGCATCTGCAATTAAAACGCACAAGTCAGCAGACAAAAAAATACTATTTGTAGTAGTACTGAGGACTAGTCTTGTCAGAATGTCTCCATTAAATGGTAAGCAAGACCGCTGTGAGTTGTATGCATTATCTACACTTCAAAGATAACCCCAACTCACCCCCCAAAATCTACTTTAGGAAACTTAGGAATTTTTATCTCAGCTGAGCTTAAGTTGACAAGTTCTAATGTAAGCTCAGGTCTGCAAATTCTAAGGAGATAATACCACAAAGTCTTACGATCACATGTGTGCTGTGTTTTCTCAGTATTTCACCTGAATTAGGAACACAATAAACACTCCCGAATACATCGTAGGTGAGAAATTCTCGATGGAGCAAATCTATGTTTCAAGCGATCCATTTGTTTTAGAAAAGAACATCTCAGAAGGTTTAACAGGTTCAACTCGGCAAGTGGAATCATCAAGTTTCAGTCCGTTTTCTTTAGATTCAGTAACTAACCTAATAGCACCATTTAGTGAATCTGTTTTTGGCAGCTCATGCTGGGATCTTCCTTTGTCAGCATTCTGACAGGAAGAATTGGAATGCTGCAATGTACGGACTACCTTTCCAACCAAAATTCCATTAGAGGACATTGCATTGCATTTCAAATTCCTTTGAAATAAGCCCTTTGACTCCTCCTCAGATTTTCCTGAAGATTCTGCACCATAAGGGACTGTGTTATCAGAGCTGAGTTTAGGATTTTCATTCACTGTTGGCTCCACAAAAATTTCATCAGAAACTTTTTTGTTTGTTTGCATTTGCTTCATTTGCATTACCGAATTTGTAATTGTGGATGAAGGAACAGCCTGGTAGAGATCTTCATCCTCCACAGCACTGCTAAGACAGTCAGGCTGTGACACAGTCTGACGAGCAGGCAATTTATTGTGAATACTGATGGTGATCTTCTGTTTTCTTGACGTATCAGTCATTGAAGGCCTGGTAATTGCCTGGTTTTGAACACAGGCCATTGGTGGTGCTGAAGATGGCCTTTTTAGGGTGACACCAGTGGTCTTTGTGTCCTCTTTTATGGATCCATTTCCATTTAAACGGCTTGAATTCTGTATTTAAAAAGAAGAAATTGCAAGATGGATTAACGCAAACACTGCATGTAACATTTTGAAACACAAAACTCTCCTACTGAGTGTTTCTACAAATGGTCTTAACACCTAAAAAGAAAAACACACTGCCCTTTAAGGATAAATGCAAGTCCAATAAGCGTATTCAATTCCTGCTTTTGGTTTACTGCAGATTGGTATCAAATTAACATCATCTTTGAAAACCAGCCAAGCAACTTAACATTACCTGCTGCTATTCCCAAATATATTTATTTTCCCCTTTAAACATACCCTGAAAAGCCTGAAGTAATCGTTCTGGTGCTCAGGAATAAGACATTTAGTTTTCCCTGTCTTAGCTAAAGTGACGAGGATAGGAAAAACAAGTCCTCTTTTAAATGATTTGAGGATTAGTACACTCTGCTTAAATAGTCAAAGAGCGTAGCTCTCTGTGCTTTAGAAAGCTGTCTTGGAGGTATAAAGTAATGGAGTCGCATGGCTGCACAATTTAGCAGTAACCACTGTTTGAATGACTCTGGCTGTAGCATGAGGGCTGTGAAGAAAGCTGCAGCGTGGGAAGGAAAACAAAACTAAGATGCCGAAAACCAAACAAAAAACCCCACACCAAACCCCAAACCCACTAGCAGTTTGGTGCCGTTATCTGCCCTCCCGCTTCCCTGAATTACCTTAATCATATGAGGAAGAAGTCGTGGTCCCAGAAATCCAGCCTGCTTACTATTAGCCCCCTGCTGACCAGGAGGGAATGAACAGGGATAAGATGGTGCTGGCAAGTAAAACGCACGTTCTCCAAGTGTCAAATCATAGCGCCTTCAGAAAAGAGCAGTGATCGTAGTTTAGTTTTTCTTTCAGCCTACTCTTGGATTAAATCCCATCCTATCATTTTAGAGGAACAGCTCATACGATATGGAAGCCTTCTCCACAGAAGGCTTCGCCAAGACTACAGACTGAAAAGTAGAGAACAGTCTTCCTACTAAGACTATCACTTGCAGAGCAATAATTCATTCTTACACCACAGATGACCTTCATTTCTCTCCTTCTCTAAAGTAGCCAGCTACAGATAACACATAGATAGCAATTTACACAAGTGCTGCAGTTTAAGGCCAAGCAACAAAAGACAATAAACGACACAGAGAATTTCAGGTTAGACAGAACTGAATTAGACAAATAATAATCTTCTCCCGGGATAGCAAGAAAAACACTTGCAAAACAGAAAAATATCAATAACAGGAAAGTAAATCTCTTCTGAACACATTTTAAAATTTGTTATTACCTGATATAAAAAAGTATGTAAGCTTGCTGACCAAGAACTCTTTTAATGTCAGTACGCACTACTTTAGCATCATTCATCTGATACCAAAGTCCATTACCAGCCTGCAAATAAAGACAACGATTTCTTTAGGTGAATTGCACGTTTTCCAATTGAAATCACGGGTAGGAACAAAATACACACATGTCAAATAAAAATATAATGAAATCTTTTTCCCTAGAAACAGTAGCTGCTAGTCATGCTTTAATTGGTTTGCCAGCACAACCTTTACCCTGTTAGAAATGCTGTTGACTTCTGCCTTTACATAGCATATATAGTGTCCTGAGTGACAGCTGACACCGTGATGTACCAGCACCGCGTATAAGGCATAGAGCAGTGGTTCTCCCATTGACTGCGACATGTAGGCTCTCAGGTCCAAATACTCCGGATATTTCACCTCCTAAAGAGACATCAAGAAGATAGAAAAATTATCCCAGAGTACTTCGTGGACTAGCCAGAGAAAAACACTTCCAAAAAACACAGACTAGAATTGATTTCTAGAATATATTTCTCGAATATATTTCTTGATTCACTACAAATAAGTCTTCCCATAAACAACGGTTAAGACTAGAAGTTGCAGAGAACTGTTTCCTGATGAATCAGCCTTCTCAGAGGAAAGCATATGCTTCTTGTCAAGCGGGAACTTTATTGATATTAAGAGAAAGAATAAGCCATAGTCGTTAGTCTACAATTATTGTCTGAAAATATTAACAACTTTCAGCTTTGGGGGATGTCCCATTACGCAATGATATAGTTGCATTACAGTGGTAAATATACCTTGTTGATCTTTCCACCTGTGAAATCTGCAAATCTTTTCAGTGATATTGTGAGAACCTTGGAAGAACGGTGTATGGTAAATCTCTTGGATGCAGGAACCACCTTTTTACACCTTAAAAACAAGCAGAGATAAGTGTTTGAAGGCATCTTCTTTTTTCGCCCCCAAAACAAACTCCTTTTAATGTCTCACGCATGCCTATGCTATTTGAATGATATTTACTTGCATAATAGGTTGGTCTTTTTTCTTTTCATAAACCCATGCACTGCGTGTCAGGTTTGTTAATACACAGAAGAAGGTCAATTTTCCCAACAACTCAGAGCATAGCGGGAACAGGAATCTCTCACAAAAGGGTATGACCAGGTTGGATGGCAAGGTACCATTTCTTGGTCTACAAAAGTGGCTATTTGAACTCCAATCCTGGATACATTCTTTCAGCTTTCAAGGGAAATACAAATACTGAAAGCGGAACGAGAGAGCCTTGGTCCCCAGGGCTAGAAATTGCAAATAATCTCCAACATAGGTCGACTATCAACATCAAAAATACAACAGAAACACATGGTCATTCTACAGGAGGGAGACATTTAACAGTAGGAAGTCTTCATGTACTGAGCTTGTCTGGAAAGACACTGAACCCATCTGCCATCCTTTGAAACAAAATAGTTCAGTTTGACACATTGCCCGCTCCAAGGTAGGACCTACGGTGTAAGCAGTGAAAATTAGCCACTAGCCCAGAGAACAACGGAAACTGGGCAGTTTACATCAAGAAAAGTACTGTCGAGAGCTAATAAAGAGAAAGAACAAAAGTAGCTCTTTTTGAATTCTGATGGCAAAATACAAGCCAGAGAATTGCAAACCCATAGGGAATGCCTATGAACAAGACTTCCCCCCTCCAAAGAAACAAAAATCCAAGTCTTTTATAAACTTCCACAAAACTTGTAAGTAGATCCAAAGTTTAGAGGTAGTCCAACAGAGTCATGCAACATAGAAAACTGACATCTAGGATTAAGACCTAAGTCGTCAAAATCTTACTCGCTACATTTATAGCAATTCTCTCCATCCAGCTCTTCAGGTTTCACAAAGAGTTCCAGAGCTCTGCTAACAGACGAAACCGCCTAGAGCAGCGAGAAAGAAGAGCGCAAAGTCACCGTAATTCAAAATTCCAGACACATACTAGTAGTTTATAAGAGAATCTTACTAACATACTCAAGCGATCTACTAGGAGCACTGTGAAGAAGGAGGCAGAAAGAGCATGCTCAGCATTGACCTCACCTGGAAGGCATTTGACTTTGGAACAAATACTTTCCCAGTTGCCTACACAGCATCTATAGTGTGCTTTGTCATCAATACTGGGGACAAATTCATCAGTCTAACAATTAGATGTATATTGAGGTAGAACAACAAAGAAGTATGACAGCATTATAATTTTTGCAGAAAGAGAATTCTTTCCCCTTAAACCCAATACAAATGTGGAGACTATTTACATGGGTTCCACGGAAGGAGAAAGTCCAATCCACTTCCTTAGCACCACCAAGCTCTTATGTTTTAACATTATATGTGGTTTGGTTTTTTAAGTTAAACAAGTTTAATTTAGAAAGTTATGCATGTACTTAAACATCATGAATTATATTTAGAAAACATCTTACCTTTATATCCAAAGTGATATCAAGAAATGCCTCATACGTATCTGAAACTGCTTTGCAATTCAAGCACTTCACTGGAAGCAAAATATAAATGCTTAACATTATGTGAAGGAGACTAACTGTCCAAATTCAAGTTGTTGACAGATACTACTTTAGACAAACTACAGACTGCTTTACTACCGACAAAAGACACAGATCAGTTCTAAGGACAGGAATATTTTTTCAAGTACCTCTCGATCTTAGAAATCCTCCAAATATTTGATGAATGATGGTGGTAGCTTGAGAAGATCTGTCCAATCTGGAAATAAATTATAATCAGACCTCAGAAGATTTAAGGCACAGAGTTAACTCTTCAAAGAGTTTGATGAAAACCAAGGATGATGTAGACTTGCGTTGCTGATAGTAAATAAGGCACTAAAAGGTGCTAGAGATCATTTCTGAGAGTAAATAAAGGACTAGAAGGTGCTAGAGAATGTATGAAAGTGAACTTGTTTATGCTTACTCGGTGCTTCCGTTCAAGCACGCTTCCTGCATAGCATCAACAGTATAGCGCAAGAACTCGTGTGCGTCTTCTTGACTGCCAAAACGGAAATGTTGTCCTATTCCTAAATAAGAAGATGATAGTATTGACCTCATTTAAAAATGAAATCATTCTTGTATTTCTAAAATCTCTCTTCATTGGAGTGTTAAAACCACTTAGACACATCAAATAATTATTTGAAGATTACAAGCTATCGAAAAGAAACACATCTGAAGCCACTTACGACTGAGATTACTGATAACATGCGTAGGCTCGATGGCATCAACAGTGCAACGCAGGGCCTGGTTAATGTGAGTCTCCATCGTGCACATCATGCAAAAATCTTGTTCACGACCTGAAGAGTGAAAGAGCAAAGCATCCCAGTCCAGCGAAATATCCAGAACTACAAACATCTAAGTACAATTTAAACTATAGATACAATATCCACTCTCCTTGCTACATTCTATTCTCCCAAGATGCCAATGTCCCAACAGTCTTGTAACATTTCATTTCACACAACTTGACAGAAGAAAAATATCCACTAAGCCTGTATTCAAATGCATTTTGTGATGAGAAATCTAAAAGACTACTGCAAAGTCGCAGTTGTAAAGGCTGACAGGAATGTGAACTCCACAGGCTGCAAAATGTATTACTCTCTAAAATTACTACCAAATGCATTACTGTCCAATGCACTTCATTATTCCCATGAAGCAATAAATGATCCTTTAATAAACAAACAAACAAACAAACAAACAAATAACTAAATAAATAAAACATGGTGCATTAATTGCACTCCATATGCTATTCGGAGCCCACTGCTAATACAGTGCTCAAAGCCAGCTGCTACAGGTAAAATCAGGCAAATAAGCTTATCTCACAGAATCACTGCTGTTCTTTCACCTTCAGAGCTATCCAACAGATTCAAAATACTGTTAGAAAGTACTCACATGACTGGCTGTGCTCAAGAGAAAGCATGTAATTGGCAAGTGGGGGTGTGTAGGTCAAACACTGTAGAGTAGCATTAAGAAAACATGTGTTGCCAAGATTGTACAGGCCAACTCCAACACTTTGTGTTTCTTGCCAATCCATACAAATCTTCTCAGGTGGAAAAAGAATGCTCTGTGGCGGAGCAATTCCATCATTAACGACTGCAAGAAAGTTAAATTTAAAAAGAGATCTTGTTTGTTTGTTTCGAAGAAAGGTATTTAAAAAAGTACTATTCTGCAGGAGCACCTAGAGGAGCTAGCTACAATCCAAACAAGAAAAACCTATTGCAGACAGCTTTAATACCAACAAATTCAAATTGGCTGGTCAACACAATGTTTTGGGGAAAAAAAAAAAAAAAAAAAAAAAAAAACTTTAGTCAACCATTTTAATTTTTCTAAGGCAAGGCTAACTGCCATTCTGTTTGTAGCACCTAATGCCAAGTTCCTCTCCATCTATAATCTTTAACCTGATTAACTCAACTACTCTTTTTTTCCTTATTATAACTTAAACCACAAACTTAGACTTGAAATTATACGGTAAAAACGTAAAAACTAGGAACTAGGAATGACGGTACCCCTACAGATACCAGATTTTTTCCTGAGCAATGTTATCCTTCAAAAAACCTGTGAAAAATGGAAGCTGTGAATAGCAACAATCAAACACTTTTCTCTGCAAAACAGAAAAGACATGGAGGAATCTGTGCATTACAAAAAGCTCCCCATATTTCTCTGTTGACTGTAAATATATCAAAATTAATTTCTGTAACATCAGTCACTTCAGTTGCCTTAGGGGATTCGCTTTTGAAGTCTTTCTTCACAGTAGTCCCCTTCTCTAGCAGTGCAACAAGTAAGAACTGCATTTTCTACTTTTGCTTTGAAGACAATGGAGGCAGGATAGAACGCACACTTACTTAGATCTCTTGGGGCAAAAGCCTTAGATTTTTCAGATGATCTACAGTAAATAGCACCTCCACGTCCTTCGGCCACAAAGACTTGGCTTGAATCTTCTGCAGGCACTATCCGGCCCCAGTTGGCGGTGCGTGACATCAGTATTTTAGGACTTGGTTTCTTGGATTTGCCAGACCGCCTTGAAGAGGGCTTTTTAGGCTTTGAAGATTTGGGCTTCTTAGCTACGGTCATTGTTCACATCTGCGACAGAGACAGAAGTTCTGGCTGACGTAAGACTATCAAGAAGCATTCCAAGAAGAAAAGAGTAACGGAAGTCCTGTCACTTAATCTCAAAGAAACAGCCTTAAGAACTAAATCGCTGGTATGAATGATTTAAAAAGAATCCCCAAACTAAACACACAAAGTGAAAATTTCCATCTAAACTCTATCAGTATTACTTTTCGCTTCTGCAGAACTAGTGGCTGATGCCATTTCTTTCCCTTCCGTAGGATTTTAATCCATTACAACTCTGGAGTCTTTTTAATATAAAAATGTAGAAGACATTCTCTGAGGGGAATCAGTTATTTATTGATTTCCGGAGTTGCGCAATTATCTGTTAATTAGTACCTATGATCTAATAGATAATTGTTGCAATTATCTATTGCTGGCATTAGTAACGGAACACTATTACTTCACTGCCTGCGTTTTTCTGTTTCGTCTGCACAAAGGTACCCAGAACTCACTGCTACTTTTCTTCTGTCTTTCCAGGGCTCGCCCTCTACCTCACTGTCTACTGCACCAGTCATGAGGGGTTTGTTGTGATTCTATAATGAGCCTAGCTTTTAAATACACCTTTTCTGGGCGTCACTTGGTGACGGCAAGTTAATTTGTGAGGGCTCCTCAGTCTACATCATGCGGTCGCTTTTTCCAGGTGAAAAAGCGGAGCTGTAAGTGGCAGTACACCAAAGCCCTGGCATGCTGAGATCCAAGAGGAGAGATGTTTGGCCCTCCTTTTCACTCCTGGGAACCATATACCTCAAAACCCACAGAGGATGGGCTATATCTCAGAGAAATCTTGGGAAAGGAGAGCATGAAGAGCATGTTTGCAAATTTATTTCTCCCTGGGCTTCTTCTGCTTCTCCAAGACGAGTTTGAATATAACTTTGGCAGCAGTACTTCTGGTGTTTTACTCCTACCACATTTAAAACTCCTACGAAAAACTGAAAAGTTAGACTAAAAAGCAGCTCTTTCCGTTCTCCTTTCTAAAGTTTCACGCTTTCCTCATGCAAAACAACAGGGGAATGTAAGCTAGAAACGGAAATGCTGAATGTAAAACAAAACAAAACAAACCTCAGCCCTCCAGGACAAAAGCCAATAACTGCTACAAAGTCCTTTTTAAAATGCTGATTAGGTTTCAAGGTGATACCGCTTTAAATAAGCGTAGTTGTGTGTCCATAGGCAGAAGCTGAATAATGACAGGATGAACTTCTATACTTCATGTTTTGTTACTGTCTTACTGTAGCACACAGGGACTTGTTACCTTTAGGGAAACCACTACCCTCATGGAGGGTTTAAAACATAAGCTAGTTTGTTATACCAAAATGACGGAGAGAACAAAGCATAAAGTGCTTTCAGATTTCTAGCACGCCTTGATTGCTGTCCATTAAACTTCAGACACGTTAAACAAAACACAGTAAATAAGAAAACTCCTAGTCCCACAGCTGGCAAATTGTGTGCAGAGGTTGTAATTAGAACTTTTTTGCCTTGACGTTTTACATTTAAAATTGATTTTAAATCCATTCTATACACACTTTCCATTCCTGAAAAAACAATACGCAAACCTGACAAATGCATTTACATGAGAAATGAAGTCGTCCTTGTCCGATTGGAAGACTAAGGTGACAGCTCCTGGGCTCAGGGATAAGCTCCGATCTTCACCAGTGACAGCTCCTTTTTTAGGATTGAAAGGGAAAATGTTTCAGCAACACATTGGAAACATACTTAAGGGACAAGAAACAAAATCAAGACTGCAGTGAGAAGGAGAACAGAAAAACAATACTGGGGAAAATGAAAGGGAAGGGAAGGGAAGGGAAGGGAAGGGAAGGGAAGGGAAGGGAAGGGAAGGGAAGGGAAGGGAAGGGAAGGGAAGGGAAGGGAAGGGAAGGGAAGGGAAGGGAAGGGAAGGGAAGGGAAGGGAAGGGAAGGGAAGGGAAGGGAAGGGAAGGGAAGGGAAGGGAAGGGAAGGGAAGGGAAGGGAAGGGAAGGGAAGACCTAGATCTTTATACTGACCAATGAGATAAGCCTTACACATTTTTATTTTTGACAACTGATTGAGGTGTTACCAGGTATTAAGTACGATTCAAGAGCAAATATTAACACTAGAAAGAAGAAATCCGATCCACCACCACTGTTTCAAAATACATCCATTTCTCATTTGGAGATGACGTCTCTCTGGCAAGATAGTAGAAAAACTGTAAATACCGATAGAGCTTCCTCTCCCGATGTTCCATATACATACCGATGCTGTTCCTACACCTACGCTCTGAGCATAAATTTATGTTGACATGAGTGACAAGAGAGGGTGTTACTCCTCTCTTTGTTTGCCTTGAGAGACACACCTCTTGTCCATTGAAAAGTAAATTCAAGATTCCAGATCACTTAAGACAGTTGCTATCCCCCCATTCAGAGTTCTGCAGCAGCACTCTTCAGATGTGTTTAGCAGTCTCTTTAGAAAATGTTATCACTTAGGACCTGCTTCTCAGTAGGTCCACGTTTGGCCTCCGCTTAGCAGAGAGTCAATCCCAGCTTAAGCTTTCGTACAAGAGCCCCTTCACGAAACGGAGTTGAACCCTGACATAACTGAGTTGAACCTTTAACCTTGAAGCTTCCTTAAAGAAGAAAGCAGCACCCAGGCCAGGAAATAGAAATTAATCGTCACTTTACCCTGAAACGCAGTGGGCTATTCTGTGCTGGCAGGATTGCTGCCGGGCTGGCCGACGAGGCGGCGGGCAGCTCCCCGGGGCCACAGGGCCTGGCACAGGGAGCCGCCGGGGGTCTCCAAGGTCCGGGAACAGCGGCAACAGCGGCAACAGCAGGGACAGAGGGGACAGCAGCGACAGCAGCAGCCACCTCAGCCGGGGCCGTCTCCACAACCGCCACAACGGCCTCGGAACGCCGCCGAACTCGGAGCTCCAGCGTGACGCCTTTTGAACCTGGCCGCGCTGCTCATGGCTAAAACCAGAGCGTTTCCTCCGGCGTGTGTTTACTGTCGGTGCCGGATCGGCCCTCACCCCGAGCTCTCCCTGCCGGGAGGGCTTTGGGGTTGGGGTTTCCCTCCCGCCGCCGCCGCGGGCAGGCCCCGCGCGCAAGGGGTCCGCGCTGGGGAGCAGCATCTCACCCACGGCGAGAGACCGAGGGCACGACATGAAAAAGCCCCGACACGAAAAAGCCACGACATGCGGCCGAGGCGGCGGGGAGACGGCTCTGAGGGAGCTGCCACTTCGCCCCGCCGTCCTCCCATCCCGGGCCGCCCCACCGAGCCCCGTGCGCCTCAGGTGCTGCGCTGAGGGGGTGGCTGGCTACTGAGACAGCTGCCCAGGGCACTGCTCATGGCACCGAGCCTGACGGAGGTCAACAAGTGTTGAACAATGCTCTCAGACATCGGGTCTCACTTTGGGGTGGTCCTGTGTGGAGCCACGAGTTGGACTTGGTGATTATTGGGAGTCCTTTCCACCTTGGGATGTTCTCTGATTCTAGGTCAGCAATCCAGTAGCTGATGAGAAGTGTGGAGTCATTCAAAGGGAAGAGAGAGCACAACACTTCTCGTTTGCAGAAGCGGCTATTTGGTAACCAAACCGATGATTTCTTTGCTTCTAGAGCAACTAACAGCAGGGATCCGCTTTACAATGGAGGGAAAAGAGTCGTTGGCATGTCATGTGAAGTAAGCTTCAAATCCCAGAGGATGATTTTGTTGGAACTTTATTCAGCTGAAAACACAGAAGCCTTGCTTCTGCTTGTGTTAGTTACAGCTCCAGTTTACTTTGGTTGGGAGGGAAGGCATTCCAGGCTAATGTGCTGTACCTGTTCCTTCAGCTCATTGTCCATAAACGGAGGAGCAAACGAAATCAGTTTAATCTCCATTAAATGCAGCAGACAAAGCGGAGTAGAGGGCGATCTAGCACTTAATTTTTCCTGTAAGCAGGAAACCCAGAACTCAACAACACTTTTCAAATCTTGTCCCGCAGTAAATGACCAGCTGAGTGAAGCTTGCATTTAGAGGATGTGCTCCTCCAGTAGACGGAAATAGCTTTTCCTCTTCACAAGTGCAACTGAGTGGTGGACTGGCAGCTACGTGGTTAACTAGTTGTGCCAAAGGGGTTGTGTTGAATGCACAGAAAAATATGCAGGTCCCAACAGTAAAGGGTTGTCTGTAGGCATGACACTGAGTACAGATGTTGTCTGCAGGTTCGTGCAGAGTGCACCGCGCCAATAAGCACCCAGAGTCGGAATGCACACGAAGGTCTTTTAATTATATAATTACTTATAGAACTCTGCAGAGTCAGGTACTTGGCCATCTTTCGCAAAGCAAGCACACCTCTGATTCGAATCACCGTCATTTATACACAGGAAACTTGTGAAAACTCTCTCTTTGGCTCCTTTGGATTGGTTATTACAGCTCACCTAACTTATCTCCACTGAGCTTGTGCATTACAGAGGAATACCAGGGGGGAGGGGGAACAGGAGAGGGGGGACACACACCGAATCCCACATTAGCATAGATTAGCATTTTGACAGGTGTGATTTTTAATGTGCTAATGACCCTTAATGAGAAAAAGGTTACTATAGGTCAGTCTGGAGCTGGTGTTCTCCTTCCTGTTTTTTCCCTTTTAGCCCTTCTCTTCCTTGCTTCTGCTAGCTCAAGGCTACCTGTCTCTCTCCTTCTTTATTTTCTCAGCTAAAAGACTGCACAAGCTACAGGCCTCCCTATTTGCTTCAACATTTCCTTGGTTTTGTTTTTGTTTTTTTCCCAGCTTTGGGACGACACAGGTGTGGTTTGATATTTGCCAGTATAGCTAAAACTCACGCCAGTCTGCTCACGCACATTAAGTAGTAAGATTTAAGGACTGGTTTCATCGGCTTCTTCCATACTAACATCCTTCTTATGTTTTAGATATGCTGGAGTTAAATCAACACTAAGTTACTACTTGTGGAGTAATCGCCTTAAGCGACTAGGCATCATAAGCACACCTCCATCCCAAAAGCTACCCGCCTCCAAGGTGCAACCACCCCTCACTGAGCACGCCCTCGGAATTTCTCAGAGCCTGTACCTTTAAACGCAAGTGAGATCATTTCTACCAAGCACAACCAAGATATGCATGACTAGAGTCACTCAAGCTCCACCTTAAAGATAGAAAATAATATCAATTGCTTTAAGAGAAAGGGGATGTTAGGGAAGATACTATCAGGAAGGATTCCTTCTGACATCACTCGACAGGCTGAGCCTCTCACTCCCCCACCCCCACTCCATTGGGACGCCGTGGGGTAAGATCTGAACGCTTGCTTATACCAGGCGTCTCTGTGGAATCTTAGAAATCTCTAGAGTTTTGATGCTTTTTAATGTCTTAATACCTAGGCTGTGTACCTCTGCATTTCATGCATGCTAGCTTGCTTTTGCAGACAGTGAATTTATCACTGACAATCCAAAGAACCTGTGTACCTGTCGCCGTAAGAAATTGCACTTAATTGCATTCTTCCTAGCTGTGAGAGTTCTCCTTGAATGCGACTAGAGCGAGGCCGTACTGCGTTGTTGGTGAATCCGTGACCGTGATAGTTCAGCACCCTGAATCCGACGGGACCCATGACGGTCAATCGGCTACACCCCTTAACGCGACACTACTAGACGAAGAAGATGACAGGGCTTGCATGCACTGCATTAGGCTTTGCATGTGAAAACACCCCCAAATAATTTCACGCACATTTAACGTTTTTAAAGGGAAAAAAACAGGAAGGAGTAGTCTCTCTGTAAGCTACAGCCCTACATAGTTAAGGCATCAGCATTCATTCCTTTGCTTGATAGCAAAGTATGAACATACAGAAGAGTTAAATATTTTCTTTGCATTCTTAAAGGCGATTTTTCAGACTTGGGCTTCAGTTGTTGGAGTTGAAGAGATCAGTAGACATCCTTACTTTTACGTTAAGACCAAAATCTTTATCTAAGATTGTGTTATCGAACGCAACTAAACTCCCACCCCCACATGGTTTTTTTGTAACTTCGCAATGATCTTGCTGCAGTCCCACTCTGATGGTCTTTCAGTAACATGCAAACTGCCGTGGCAGATTCTGTTACAGTGCTTTTCTATTGACAGTGTGCATAACACTCAAGGTAAAGCCCCTCATTTCGCAGTGGGGACATAAAGTGTTTCTTTGGACCCTGCTGCTTCTGTTAGTACTCATTTTTTCACAAACTTCTTGAACCTGAGCTGTGCCTACTGAGCCAACGAATGCTTTGATGACACAGTATTTTGTCAAAGCAGTTTTGCTTCTTGGAGCTACAGAAGCAGCTCTGGCTACGTGATAGGGAATTGTGCTGCATTGGCAAAACCAGACTTAGCTACAGACTTACAACACTTGCTAACTCGATCTATTTCAAATCTCATTTTAACTTTAAAGGACAATCAGTTTTGTGGCTCCTGTCTTACTAATTTGCCTTGTTTTGCATGGAAGGGCAGCCTGTGAATGTTTTGCTTTATTGCATGCTTCAAAAAAAAAGGCTGAGGAAGAGACTGGAGGAACCTTTTCTATTCTATGGACTTTCCCCCGACAGTGTGGAATTGCAGGCTACTTGGATGAATGTTCCAATGTGAGTAAGGGAGCAGACCTCAGCCAAAGGAGGTGGAATCCTTGCTTAATAGTAAGTATCAGTGTGGGGACATCTTTGCTTAACGGGAGCCATTTAAACTCTTCATAGAAACAAAAT
Source organism: Aythya marila (assembly GCF_965140915.1). NCBI lineage: Eukaryota > Metazoa > Chordata > Aves > Anseriformes > Anatidae > Aythya > Aythya marila. The sequence goes on along the minus strand of NW_028137300.1, from coordinate 645,093 downwards.
AAGCTGGACATCTTATGCTTGGAAAGCAGTATGGTTACACAGCTGCTAACATAATGACTTGAGTCTTCTGCTCTGCAACTTCAGGTTTTGTTTTCAAGAAGTGCATACATCAGTTTAAGCTTTGGACAAGGAGATTTGCAATGCAAATAGTGATAAACCAGAATCAGCGGCGCTGACGAGTGTAATGGTGAAATGCAGCAAATCAAGTATTCCTGGAGAAATGTGAGATTACAAAACTAGCAAGCCATGAAGCACTTTTGTTGTTGTTGTTGTTGTTGGTTGTTTTTTAAATCAATTCTTATATGCTGAAATAGCACCTTCAAGAAAATCTGTTTATCTAGCCAGGTAACGGTGTCTCCCTGTAAACAGGAAGGAAATGCCAGGAGCAGCCATACCTCTTTGCTGTCAAAATAAAGAGCAAGTCGAGGCCAACATCATGCCATAGTGCAAAGGCTTGCGAAGAAAGATCATTCTAAGAGGTCTGCAAAAAAAGATGACTTACTTTGTCATAAGTTTGTCAAATAGAATGGACGAGTTAGTAGTCGAGTACCGACTGTGTCCGACTCTACAGCTGCGGCGCAGCTCCAAGTCCCTGTTTTCTCCGTGGACTCGTCTCACAGTTTTTGCACCAGCTCTACTCCTCAATGTTCTGGTGACTCAAACGCAGAAACAAAGTCTTTTGAAACAGTGAAGATGGGATTCTCCTTATTTCACCGTTGCTCTTGTAAAATGGAAACAGACAAACAAAAAAGGCACCCTGAAGTGGATTGAGTTTTCTTTACATTTCAGGTCAGAAGTTGGTGTCACAACCACTGCATTCCACTTCTTTATCACTCTGCACGTTTAAACTGTCTACTTCAAACTGGGACCTGTAGGGAAATTTTTAAAGAGACTGAAAGCTAGCCAGACAAAAACAAACGTGCAACTTTTGTTCCATGCAGGAGGGAAATCTACTCCACTTATTTCTGTCTTGGAAAAGTGAGAACAATCAACACCTTTCTCTAAGGTGTTTTCACTCCATTCATGTCAAACTGTATCTAACAGTGCTCAAAACAAACACTAGGACATTGCAAGCCTCTTCCTAAGAGGTGTATGTTTGATTACTCTGTTTATGCATGCAGCACTTCCATTTCCTGCATTAGGATCTAACAGCTCAAGGAGGGAAGAACCGTTTCAAGAGAAACACCCAAACACCACATAACTCAAACTCGTGCTTTTTAGAAAAAAGCCTGCCCATTGTTTGCCATACAGCACCCTTTGGCACAGGTTGGTTGCTTGCACTGTCATTAAAAGAGCCAAGAGGACAAGGGGAAGGGAAGAGCTACACCACTGTGCTGCTAGGATCACAGCTAAGGTTTACTTTTGTGCTTGCCAGCTATAAAACTAAGTTTGAACTTATCAAGTATCGATTTACTTTGCACAATTAGAACAGTTTGCTTTGTGCCTACCAAGCTGCAATTCACACTGCTCCCTCCCCAAGGAATTCATAAAATCTCCTATTTGCACCTACCTCTCTTCACAGAAAAGTCACTGAGGAGTGAATTCAGCTGACTACAGAAGGCTTTGGGGCCAAATGAAAGCCATGGAGTGACCAAGTGCCATCCTCTTCAGTAACCTGCGCAAATAGGTATCCCGGGGACTTACAGCCACTTACCTGTGCTATATTCTTTTTTTCGTTCCAATTTTGGCTTTCTCAACTGCCTACATTAAGAAAGAGGACAGGGCAGAGAAGGGAGAAAAGACTTGTTGTATTAGACCCATCAAGGATGGGAAATTTCACCATGTTTACAAGCCAGTGCTCCATGGTATACAAAGAGAAGCCTGTAGGCCTCACGCAGGATCCACATCCCAAGTCTGTTGCATGCCATATACACGCGGTTCTGTATGTACCCACATTTCCTAGCTTGCTCATGTTGAATTCTCAAAATTATGAGCAATAGCACCCAAGTGGAAAAGATACATGTCCGGGTTTCAGTTAGGACAGCGTTAGTTCTCCTCCTAGTAGCGGATAGGTTGCTATGTTTTGGCTTAGAATGTGTGAAAGGATGTTTAGAAGAGTGCTGATACCACCCCGATGTTTCAATTGCTGCAGAGCAGTACTTACAACAAGCCAAGGACTTTTCGGTGTCTCACTGTCCTACTGGCGATCAGAATCGGCGCACAGCAACAGCTGCGAGGGGACAGACTCAGGATGGCCGACCCCAACTGGCCAAAGAATTCTATGCCTTATGGCAACACGCTGCACCATGGATAGGGCGGGGCAGCCGGGCTGCTAGGGGTTACGCTGGGCACTGGTCAGCGGGTAGTGAGCAACTGCATTGTACATCACTTGTTTTGTACACATTACTAGTAGCAGTACTATCATCATCATCATCATCATCATTATTATTATTTTCCTGTCTTAATATAACTGTCTTTATCTCAACTCGCGGGCTTCACTGTCCCGTTTCTCTCCCCCATCCCAGAGAGGGAGGTGGGAGGGTTGCAGAAGGGCTGTGTGGTGTTTAGCTGCCGGCTGGGTTAAACCACAACACCACCTCAAAGGGGTTGGGGAAAAAAACAGGTTTTTTTAGAAAAGCAGAAGACTTTCACTGAGAAGAGGGATGCTAGTTTTAAGGTACTGGTACGCCATCAGCATGCTCATAGGCCTCTGCTGATTTTAGCCGGAGGTTTATCAGGCCACAACTCACTGCACATGCTTTCTCTCTTGCTTTTCAATCTACAAATCGAACAGAGATTGAACATATAGAAATACAGTACCTTGAAAAGCATCTTCTCTTGACATTTCCCCTCAGTATCGCCATACTTTCTTCAAAGCTGGAGACTGAACACCGCAGGATGCTTTTGCTCATTGATCTTCAACGGTGTCCGTTGAAACATTCAATACTGGGAGAAGAATAATCCTAGGGAAAGAAGGAAACAAGAATATATTTATGTGAACCACGTAGATTCAGATAAAGAAATTCTGCCTCACGCAAGTTTAATTGACCCTCCTGACTTGGTAGTGGGGCAACTAATTGCAGGCAGACACTGAAACGCTGCTGTGCTCAAGAAAAACCGGGAGAGAAAAAAAAAAAAAAAAAAAAAAAAAAGCTTTCAAAACTAAAGCTTCCCTTTCCCCACCGTTTTCTTGTGGATAACTTAAGCTTAATATCCTTGGCAAAAAGATATTGCAGCAAAACCTTTCACATAAAATTAGTGTTTCGTGAAAAACAACAACAACAAAAAAACCTTTAAATTCAATTGGAATTTTTTTCAATAAATTCAATTGGAATTTAAATTCAAAACTTTAAATTCAGTTGAATTTAAATTAAAAAAAATAAACTAATTAATTTAAATTAAAAAAAATTAAATTCAATTGACTGTTCAGAGGAACAGTCAAGCTTGACATTATACATCCTAGAATTAAAATCTAGTTTGAGTTTTTCTCCCATCTCCAGACCTTGCTAAAGATGCTTATTAGGAGCTCTGTCAAAAAAAGTGAAAGGCTTGTTATATCAAAGCTTCGAACCCTTCTTACTGCCCTTGACCTTCTTCACATTGCTGCTCCTACAAGGGTGAGCACTATCATTTTTAGTACGGGAGGGAAGCTGTCATATCCTTGAGTGGGGGGTCGTTCTGTTTACAAAATGAAGTTCCAGTAAGAGTACATCAAATGAACCAACTTTCTTCGAACTTTAATTCATCACTATATTGAATGAATGACCTCTGGATTTCTCTCTCCCATTTGGAAGTCAATTTGAAAACAAACTACCTCTGCCATAAAGAGCCAGGCATCAGAGACACCTGTTGCGCCTCAAGAACAGAGAAGGTATGAACGACAAGAGCAGCTGAATAAAATGCAACTTGCCATTAGAAATGGGTGTACTGGCATCTACAGGTGCCGCTGGCATCTCCTCATTTTCATTACTCTCTTCATCTGGTTTCTCGTCTTCAGTAGCAGGGTTCTGCTGTGGTGACTTGGAGTTGTCGCATGGAGCACACGCTGCAGAGGTGCGACCTTGCAAGAAAGAATAGATACCAAAGATCTTCGTCGTGCATTTTCAGTTACAAATGCAGAGACAAGTCTTCAAATCCTTAGCGTTAAAGCACGTACCTCTTTTCTCACGAGATTCTTTAATTTGTTCACAAAGTCGTCTAAACTCTGTATCCATTTCGTTCCTCACCATTGAATATGCAATGCCTTCCAAAACATAGGCGCTGTGACGATCTGAAATTTTACACACTTTAACTGAATGTTGTCTACCAACCAATGAAACTGTTTTGATCACAGAAAAAAATTGCTTTCTTCATAGGTTGGTTCCGAAAGGTTCTCTCAGTGAATATTTTCAGCATAACAACATCGAAGTTAATTAAAACAAAAGCACAAGTTCCTTGGGAACACTTATATCACAATTCCATGCCCAAGTAGCAAAATGATAACATATTTACAATGTGGTAAGAGATGTTCTCTGTGGACGTCCAAAATCATCTAATCCATCCGAAGTCTATTGTCCGCACACAGCATTTATCCATCTATACGTTCGACAGATTTTTTAAACTAGGACTAAAAAGCACATCCTCACCTGTAGATCTTTGATCCGGGTAGTACTCTAAGGCATTGTTACAGATTAGATCGATGTCCTTCAGCTAGTCTCCGGCAGCGAGGTACTGGCGCGAGTCAATTTGAGTCAGAACTGTTGAAAGATCCATCGGCTCTTTAATCCTTGTGGCATAGTCAGGTACCTGCAGATCAAATACAAGCATTCAGAGGTTTTCTTAACCTTGCACACTGTCTACCAAAATTATTCTGAAAACTTTAAATAAACGACTTCCTAAAAACTCTGAACATTTGCGATGCATCAGAAGATGCTGAAATTAACCAGTTTGCTTCTCAAAAATGGAAGGGCTCCTTCATTTTTCATTAGCACGGCCATGAGAGGACAACAAGAAGTAGGGAGGTCAGAAGCACGTGCATGGTAGAGAAGAAACACTGAGGGTGGGAGATTCATTTCACTTTGCTTCAGAAAATCACAACAGTGAAAGCTGAGCAAGCCATCCGGCATTCTCTTTGTTGTTGACATTGAGGAAAAGGTGCATGAATTGCACCTGTGAAGTACCTATTGCAGGCATCTACTTTAGAATGAGATAACTGGGCCCTGAGGTGCTCATTTCTTCCCTCAGACCAGAAGAGGAGACTAATGACCAGTTCAGATGAGGACATATGTATCTGTCTAGATTTTTCACAGCTCAAGAACCTAGGAGAAAAGGGGAAGAAAAGCCAGTGGATGCCCACAAGAAGAGGACTTTGCTGATCCGCAGGTATATTCAAGTTACATCTGTCTTTGAAATATACGCCCCTAGTTTAGGCTTATCTCATAAATTAAGGAGAAAAAGGCATCTAAGCAGCCAATTGGAGGAAAAAGAAAACACACTGCACTTATGGTTGATTCCTATTGAGGAGTTCCAGATGAAACAGAGAACAGGATCTCAAAACTTATTTTTACAAACTGCTGCTCTTATTCCTGTTCCCACAGGAACTGACAGTCCAAGAAAGGGCTTCAGACTTCACTCAAGTAGTCCTGTAAATACTGTTTGTAATTATAAGGAAAGATCTCTGTGCTTTTCAGTGCTGTGACACGCCTACATATCAAAGCCTTTTCACGAGAAAACTGTGTTGGCATTTGGACTGGCTTTTTAGAATGAAACCAGGGCTTTCAGCAAATAATCCCATAAGAGACATTTGAGAGTCAGCAGAAGTAAAAGCACTGCCTCTGCTTCTTGCAAAATCCTTACAGTGCAGCCCTAAAAACAAAGTTGAACCTTCCCCAAAACGCTGAGAAGTACAAACACTGAGAAGTTACAGACACACACAGATCAGCACTACTTTACCTTCTGTGGGTCAACGGGCTTCGCAAATTCCCTGAAACGTCTGTCAGTGGCAAGTCTGTGAGTAACGTCCCTCAAGAAAATTCTAAGGTCACGCAAGGTATCCTCCTCTTCCTCCTCCAGCATACCTACTTCTTCCTCTTGTGGCTTCTGAGGCTCAGCTGGTGGTGCTACAGGCACAACTTCCAATGTCCGATCAACTTCAATTAATCAGGAAAAATTAGCCAATTTACAGTACTCAGATACAAGCATATGACAAATTACTGACAGAAAATGACCACCAAAGCAAAGCCCAACGAGCTAGTAACTTTGATAGGAAAGTTTTAGATGTACTTCTCATATCCTCCTCACCTCTTTTCTTTACAGGAGGCTTAGCCACTTCATTTAGAATTAGGTCCTCAGAAAAAGGCTGCTCTCTCTGCCCTACCAGGCAACTCAATATTGCACACTTCTCCAAATTCCGTATTAAATAATTTTTGCATCTAAAGCAGAAGGAGGAGAGACATTTCAGATTTAAGGCCACAAAAAACTCATCTTCTATTCCAAAAAGACGAGTACCTTTTCAAATTAAGAATAACCTGAAGAACACAAACTGAAAAAAGTTATCTTCCTGGCCTTAAAACGCTACATTTTCACAGGCTGGCACGGCAAATTCAAATATCACCTTTAAGAATCACCTGTAGAATTAAAGCTCGCTGAAGGGATTGTACGCTACACTGGTAAAGTAATGGCTTTCACCACATCCAACAGCGCCTCCTTTGTATTTACTTGCCTTGCTGCAGCCTTTACTTAGAACCTTTATGGCTATCGAGGGAAGAGAAAGACTTCAGCAGACAAGTGAGGGCTTTTTGCTGAGTTTTTATTTCTCTCCCAAAAGGTGTCTGAAGTAGCTAGTACCTCTACGTCTTCCTCCATTTTCAAGTTCTAGTATTAAAAGGTAGGTGAGGAATTTCACTACTTCTTTTAGAAGGAATTTACAGCCTGTACAAAAACTTCTGTGGGAACTCAAGCACTTTCAAAGCAGTTGATAATAAACACGTCTAGGTTAGACCCGTTCTCTTCCCCCAGTGACTGAGAGAAGAATTTGGAATTGAGCAGAAATTGGAACTCAGCTTTCCAGCTTGGAAAGCTTTGGCCTCTATGAAGAAAGAAACTGATTTATTTATTTATTTTTCAATCAAAGTGTTTCAATTCTCTACTAAATTGCATTATTAGCAGTTTACCCAACATAGCATGGAATGGCAGACAGTCAGAAGAAATCTCTTCAGTAAAAACATCCTCTTGTCATTTCAAGCACTGCATATTCTTGACTGAACCACTTTGTAGCCACCAGAATTATTGTATTAATTTATTATTTGCATGTGTGAGAAGGGCGTGAAAGTCACTTGCTTGACTCAGAAAAAACCTTAAGCAGATGCTTTCACAGTATTCTTTTTCTCTAAGCAAATTTTAAGTGATTTGTTAGGGTGTCTGAGTAATAACAGTATGCATTTAAGAAAGCACACCAGTTTGATGTTGAAAGCATTCATAAATTACAAGACACTGAAGAAATAGTAAGGAAAGTATTGACAAATACCTCTTCTGGGAGATCTGAGTGACGTACATCAGACGGAGCAAGCAGCAAAACTGGCAAAAGTGCTGGAATGTTACGTAGTAGAGTTAGAAAAGTAAGTTTCAAGGCAGGTCCAGCGTTGTCCCACCATAAATGGATATCTGGGACATAAATTGTGCTTGGTGCTGTCTTCTGAGCATTTCGGATCAGCTAGTGAAAAGGAAAGCTTGCGTAAGAAAACTAAAACACGTACAAGAACCTCTTAATACATAGCTACATAGCCATCTGACTGCCCCATGAAATGAAACTGCGTGAACAGAGTGGCAAGCATCCTTTCACATAAGGAATTTCTCTGTGCACCCTTTCAGATCATCAGTATTCGGAGAACTCTAGTCAGAAGATGGGAAGGATATATTCAGGCAGTGGCTAGACACCGTAGCTATATGGCCACAGCCACAATCATCGCATAACAAAGAAAGGAAATGTCCCTCTTAAGGGACACATCAGTATTCAGTCGTGTAACATGTCTGTCCTTACTTGTATGGCTCTCAAACGTTTCCACTAAAGGTAAAAATATTTTAAGGTAGTGATGCCAAACAAGAAAATGGATTTCCTGCCTAAAAGTAAAAACACCAAATCTGGTCATTTTTTCTAGTTAAAACCACATCACCGTGCAAATGAAGTGTTTTCTGAATGTTAATGCTTTTAGTGCACATACTGCAACAGCACAAGTTGTGTATGTCCGTGCGAAAACAAAATAAACAGAAGCCCCAAACCTTGGTTGCCTTACTAATATAATCTAGAAGAAGGCTACAAAAAGTAGCCGACATGCAGTCTGATACAGAGCCATCTACTGGGAGCACACAGTCCTAGGAGGCAATGAGAACTACTTTCTGGATCCCAGTGACATGAGCAGCATTTCTTTCCACAAAGAGATGTTTATTAGCAACACCGCCCAGCTTCCTGAGCTGCTAGCAACAGCCTCACTGTAAAATTGGGTATGGAAAATGTCGACATGTACAACATCCAGATTGTTTGTGGTGCTGTCTAAAAGAAAAGGGGATTTTCAGACAGAAGCAACTTTAAAACAAGGCCACCTCCATTACCAATTAATTTTGCTCACCTTACTTGCAACTCGATTGATCCTTTACATACAGTCAGTGAATCCGATGAGAAGAAAAAGAAAAAAAGGTACCTGTCCGCAGATTTCTTCTGGCAATGCAACATTTGTAAGCAGAACAGAAAGGTCCAGGGTGTGAACGGGAAACTTCTCCAAAGCGTGCAACACCACGGGTGCCACGTAAGAAACCTGGCCGTACCCTTCTTTTCCTACTATTAGCAGACGGGGCTGGCATGATGTTGGTTCGCAGAAAGCACTCCTAGAACAAGAGTTAAGAAAACAAGCTTATAAATGAGGTGCTGAATAGACACACAGATGTTCCAAGTAATTTTCCTATAGACTTTCTTTTCCCTCCCCAAATAATCCAAATGGCAGCGGTACATTAAATACATGTAAGATTTCCAGTTAAGTTATTCAGTCATTCCAATTGTTTCACCTTCTTCCCTTTGTTTCATCTTCTCCCCTTGTGTTTCCTATTCTTTACTAAACCAAGACTGCAAATTAATATCCCTGCAATCTTGCTTTACTTTATTATAAATTTATTATTTATTATATATTTATTATTTACTTTATTATAAATTTATTTTTATTTAAAAATAAATTGGTGAGGAGCATTTGTTTCCCCACTACAATCAGGCTGTACCTCTGCTGGCTTAAATCAAAGATGCTAGAGACTTAGCCTTGCTCTAAAGCACAGAAAATCTTCTGGACAGCACAGCAATAGAAACTGAAAAAAATAACTGATCCAGCTGTGACAACATGATCTAACTTTCCAACTGTGGGCTTGCATGACTTCCATACTAAAATATCACAAGATTAACACAACTTGGTGGCTTAACAAATAAAGACACCATTCAATTTTTTCTCAAGGTGTTTTAACAAGCCATTTCTCAGTTTTCTTTCTGCTACATAATTCACTACTGGTTTAACAATCCTGGAAAACAGAAGGGCAAAAGGTGGCAACACAAACCCATAAAGTTGGGGTATTTTTAGCTAAAAGGACAGACAGCACATTTATGTGGTCTTGAGTCTTTCAAAGAATGCCATGGATTAAGTCAACGTGTTCTGGTAGTCTACGGATCACTTTGGCTTACGAAGAGAAGCCTGGGCTTTTCAATTTGGTGATTCAGAGCAACTTCGTTACAACTTTAGTCCCTCCACCCTTTCTTCTTGTGAATACCAAGCACCCCTTCAACACACAAACTTGATGTTGCCCCTTCGTCTACCACCCCTCGCACTTTTAACAGCTGGAACTGTTCACAAAGACTCAGCAGACCTGAGAATTTAAACGTAACAGGGATCTATCTTTCTTTACCTGCTGAAACAGAGGCATTTTTTCTCTGGTCCGTCAGGCATTCCATCTTTTAATTCATCTCCAGAAACCAAGGATGCATCGTCATCACTGTCAAACATATCATCTTGTAAAATCGGACTGAAATGCTCTGAAATGGTGGACAGTCGGCTGAATATGAGCCAGCAGTGTGCTCAGGTGGCCAAGAAGGCCAACGGCATCCTGGCTTGTATTAGGAACAGCGTGACCAGCAGGGCTAGGGAGGTGATCGTCCCCCTGTACTCAGCTTTGGTGAGGCCGCACCTCGAGTACTGTGTTCAGTTTTGGGCCCCTCGCTACAAGAAGGACATGGAGGTGCTTGAGCGGGTGCAGAGAAGGGCGACGAAGCTGGTGAGGGGCCTGGAGAACAAGTCCTACGAGGAGTGGCTGAGGGAGCTGGGCTTGTTCAGCCTGGAGAAGAGGAGGCTCAGGGGCGACCTTATCGCTCTTTTTAGGTACCTCAAGGGAGGCTGTAGCGAGGTGGGGGTTGGCCTGTTCTCCCACGTGCCTGGTGACAGGACGAGGGGGAATGGGCTTAAGTTGAGCCAGGGGAGTTTTAGGTTAGATGTTAGGAAGAACTTCTTTACAGAAAGGGTTGTGAGGCATTGGAACAGGCTGCCCAGGGAAGTGGTGGAGTCACCATCCCTGGAAGTCTTCAAAAGACGCTTAGATGTAGAGCTTAGGGATATGGTTTAGTGGAGGGCTGTTAGCGTTAGGTTGGAGGTTGGACTCGATGACCTTGAGGTCTCTTCCAACCTAGAAAATTCTGTGATTCTGTGATTCTGTGAAAGGCAAAAGAGGTTTGTTAACTTTCCTGAATAGCCTTTGTCTCTTTCTCTTCCATTAATACAGCTTCTAAATCAGTGCCAAAACCCTTTCTTCATTTGAGAGCACACACTGAAAGCTATTTCCTAGAGTTCAGCCCACCACAGATCTAAGGAGATGGCACAACGCCCTACAAAGCTCTACTAAGTCCCACTGATGTGTACATATAAGGTACGCTACTCTTGGTGATTTTTTTCTCCCCCTTAGAATAAAGGAGATTACAAACACTTTCTGCAGTTGCTTAATAGCTAAAAAAGAAACAAACAAGACCATTTCTTTCTGGAGGAGGTTCCCACAATGAAAGCATGGGGATAAAGGATGTGATGGCCACAGAATTCCATTCATCTAGTAAATATCAATGCTAATTGATCTCACGTGTATAGTACAATCCACAAACATTTAAATTAGGAGACTGGTTAAAAATGATGATAGCTAAAACAATATTTAGCTTAGACCAGGTATACTTGTATCCTGGTCCTGACATTCTTCAGAAAGGAATTAGAAACATTGACCTAGAAATGCTTCCCCTCCAAAGATCTGAGTTTTGACTTTTTAAAGAAAAATAGGTGCCTTATACTTCAAACCTCAAGTCAACCTCTACAAATGCTAATTATCTTAGCTGCCGTCAGAAGCAGGATGCTTCAGTAGAGAACGCATCGTCCTTTACTGTGTATTGATCATTCAGAGCTTCCATTTGGCATTTCAGTTTCGAATCCACAATAAAACCTATGCGTTATATTCCAGACTTGCCCAAAAACAAGACACGCACATGCAAATAATAAAATTCTACCACCATTATGTCTGAAAGGTTTAAGTTGATTGCACAAACCACAAGTTTTTGCTTTAGCAGAATTATAAAGAAGTGGATGCTGTGGTTATACCTTGCTGTCGGTCCTCCTTTAGTGCAAGCTGTGCATGCGGGAAGATCTTCTGCACAACTTGTAAAATATTCTCTACTGATCTTTGAAAAAGTGGCTTGAAAATGGGTGATAGTGCTTGTACGGGCGAAGTCTCGATCCTGTTTGAAGCTGGAACAACCTTCTTCATAGCCATGAAAAAGTCCTTTGCTTTTATTTTAATAGAATTAACATCTAGCTGCAATTTCTCCCTACTTGCATAAATCTGAGGATAGCATCGGCGTAGAGAGCACAGCGCAGCTTCAGTACAGAGGGATTTGATATCTGCACCACAGTATCCTAACAAACAAAAATCAAACGTTACATCAGTCAAGGCCCAGGTTTACAACATGCAACATTTAAAGAATTTGTAATGCCAAAACCAAACAGCTTAACAGGGAATTCAAAGTGCTACCGCTCTGCAGGGAAGTTTCATGTTGCTCACTGCCTGATATCCTGCGCTTATGCAGCTGAAGCAGACTCCTCATCAAAAACTATACTCTTGAGGAAGATGCCCCAGAACCATTTAACGTTCTTAGACAACAAGAGGAACGACAACAAAGAGTAAATAGATGAAAGCATCTCACTCAGATTGCTATGAAGGTGTGCCAGCTGCCTCGTTGACTACTTGTGCAGCAAGGCACAAGAGCATGGGTACTGCCTGGTACAAGCTAAGGTTCTTTACAACTTGGTCACAAGCAAGAATCCGTTTCTGTTTCAGTCTTACCAATGCATTTCTCAGCTAGTTCATCAAGCAACATGTCCGGTGGCTGAGGGGTCCAGTCACGAGTATGAATCTTGACAATTTCTTTTCTAGCCTGGAAGCAAAATCATTGCATTTTAGCTTGTCCCAAGTTTTCCTTAAAAATACCAACAAGAAACAAACAAACCAAAAGGCAAACAAGTAAACAAAAAACAAAACAGTCCTCCCTCAAAACCCCTCATCTATTAATACGCTTTTCTTACTTGCTCAACTTTCAAGTATTTTACAGTTATTTAATATACACTCTGCATTTTCAACCAGGAAATTGAATAGTTCTTATTTGTTATACTGAACTTTTTCTAGGAACCTACAGTGAAAGAAAAGGCATTTATAGCTTCAATAACAAGTTTCCAAACTACGAGACCTAAGGACCCAGAGGAAAATACTGTAATGAAAAATTTATCCAGAAACATTTCTTTGCTGTCCAAAAAACTTCTCTAAAACTTAGCAAGCTTTCATTGGGACAGTCTCATTACTTCATCACATTTGATTTTCAGTCAGTAAATTCACAGAAAGCACTTCTGGCACAATGCTTCCAATTGCTACAATTACTATAAAGAAGAAAAGAATTATGACTCAAACTACTACCACTGATCCGGGGCACAATCAAATGCAAACACGTCCCCTATTCATTCATAAGCGAAGGATTGAGACCAAAAACACAACTTCATGATGAAAACACCCAAGTGGACTAAATAATTAAGCAAACAGGTACAACTTTGGGAATGAAAGGTTTGATTATAGAACTAACTACTTGGTGGTATCATCCTGACCATATATATCCAGTACCAGATTTGCCCTCCATGGAACAACGCAGTGTCTCCACGTATCACTCTTTTGTTCAAGTTGTCAATTATTTTTTTCCTATAAAGTTGGACTTTGCCATGGTAGCACTTACATTGAATTTAAGTTCTCACCTCTTTATCTGGCAAGTTGAAGAGGAAGTGTCTGCCAAAGCGTCCTGGTCTTCGTAAAGCAGGATCTATAGAATCCAGTCTGTTAGTAGCTCCGATTACCACAATCTCCCCTCTGTTATCTATGCCATCCATAAGCGTGTGAAGAGTTGAAACAATGGAAATAATAGAAAAATATAAGTTTTACTTACTGGTTCAGTACATTTTGTTACATTCCACATGACTTTCTTGATGCCGGAATAACCTTCTTCCTAGTGGTCATTCAAAACTGGGAAAAAAATAGTCTACCAAGTCGGTTTTTTTTTTGATTGTCGTTTTTTTTTTTTTTGATAATAAATCTGCAGACTGTTAAGTCATCAAGCACTTCAAGACTGTTTGAAATAATCTCTACGTTAATATAAAAGGAGTACCGCACACTTCTGCTCAGGAAGATAATCACGGAAAATGTCAACTTTGATTTTAGATGTTGAATTTGTTGCAGTGAGATCTTCCTCATCGCACGATTCTATTTGGATTTAAACCATATTATCTATGGAGAGACCAAGATTAGGACAAGAAAAGCACAGAGTTCAGCATGAAGCCAATCAGGAGCTCAAGTTTGTATTCTTTGTATTCCACTTTATCCTTCTCTTGCTGGAAGGACCTGCTTTTTGAGTCTCCTTCTCTTCACTAGGAGCATGCTCCCTCTTGCTTTGGTAATGCTCTTTCTCAGTGGTTTTAGTCTTGTCCTCTGTATCTTGGCATCTCTCTGTAACAGCTGAGGAGGAAAGGTTTTTAGAGCTACATTCAGTGTCAGACTCGAGAGAGGAAGTATGCTGCAATTTCTCACCAGGCTCACAAGACTCTTTGCCATACAAAACGCTTTCTTTTGAAATGAGGTCACGTTCTTTTGATCTTCTTGCTTTCTCCTTGTCTCCACCGTCATCACATTGGTACTGGGCGAGGTATTCATTGTTCCCAGGAGATTTCTGAGGGTCCACGACACTGCACAAAATAAAATCACGTTTCTCACTTCTGCTGAAGGACATGAATATTAAGACTAAAACCTTCCAAAGGCAAACAAACAAACAAAAACCTCCGGACTACAGGAACCCTCGCAAAGATATGCCATTTAGAAACCTCTCCTGTGATTAGGACACCTTCTTCAGCTCCCAGAGAAAGTGCTTTTTCCCCTCTTGCTTCTGAAGCCATTGCACTAAAAAAGCAAACGCATCTGTCTCCCTCCACATGCCGCTCTGATTAAGAGCCAGAATATTCAAAACCACTCTATTTGTTCTCCCCACATAGCCGAAAAAACACCAGTTGAAAGAGTTTTCTACCTCTCTCCACCAATTTACATTCACATATCCTATGACTGCAAAAATAGAAGGCAGGGCTCAGGGAACAGCAAATGTTGGAAATGAAAAAAAGCAGCCTGTTTCTTCAGAGTCTTAAGCCTATGCTGCTAGGAAAACAAAACAAAACAAAACAAGAGGAGAGGAGAACAACAGCGGGAAATTTACCTATTCTCCAGGTGTTCAATTGCAAAGCCTCCTCTGGAGGATCAATAGCTGCGAATTCAGCGTGCTTAGAAGAAATCAGATCTACATCTGAACCATAACTATTTCAGTAGTATCACTAACTTCTGTTACTCTGAAGAAGCAGTCAGCACCATTTCTATGATAGCAAAGAGATGGATAGAGTCTGTTATTCACATCAAGTAGTCAGGCAGGTTTCTTTAGGAAGGCTGGGTTTCACTAGAACATTACTAGCCTGTAAGCCTCATGGCATCACCTTCCATCTTGACTGCTGAACCTCCTTGCTCCCTACTATCTTCTTTGCCAAGATACAGCTGTCCACATTTACTTTTCCTACTTGGCTGGACTGAATTTAAGAAGATCTTGCATCTAAGAAAGGGAACAAAAGCTGCTGCCCAGCAGCGTGTGGCTCAGGGAGGAGTGAGAAAGCTCTGTGCAGCCCCCAAGGTCCGTGCAGCAGGAGGCAGGAGGTGCTCCAGGCTCCCAGCAGCAGTTCCCCTGTGGCCTGTGCAGGGAGAGGCCCCTGGTGGAGCAGGCTGTCCCCCTGCAGCCCATGGGTCCCCCGTGGAGCAGATCTCCACGCTGCAGCCCTCCTGCGGGTGGAGGAGCCCCCGGTGGAGCAGGTGGCTGTGGCCTGGAGGAGGCCGCGGCCTGTGGAGAGCCCCCGCAGGAGCAGGCCCCGGGCTGGACTGGAACAGGCTGTGCTGAGCCTGCTTTGCCCGTGACGCTCCTTGTGGAGTGATCTCCCTGTCCTTCTGGCAGCCCTTGAGCCCTTGCCAGCCTCTTTTCTCCCCTTGGCGTTGGAGGAGGGGCAGGGAGAGAGCGCTTGTGCTGGAGCTCAGCTGCCCAGCTGAGGAAAACCACCACGGCTCTGTCTTGCCGCTGCTGCAGCACGCTGGTAGCAGCCAGCACCGTCTGTTCTTCGAGCCTCAGCAAGCCCACAGCATCTTCCCAGAAGGGATCCCTTTCCTTCACGCCTGACAGGTGCCGCCTCCAGAGGCTGAGGGCTTGTGCCCCGTTTGCAAGCGCTTTCTCAGTGCCCCCTTCCCCAGAGAAGGATCCCAGCTGCTTGGCTTCCCTGCCCTCTGCTGCCAGGCTCCCGCAGCTGCTATCCCAGCAGCGCAGCAGCCAGCTGACAATGTGCTCGCCTGGAGGACAGCTGCAATCTTGTCCCATGGCTCGCAGCTCGCCCAGGGATGGGGATCACCTGCTTCCTGCTGCTTTTCTATCTAATCTCCTTTCCAACAGCCTCCTGTGCCCTGGGATGGCCCTACCTTGGGGTAGGCTGCCTCGCCTTCCTCTTGCTCCTTCCTCTTCTTGGGAGGACTTTCTGCCCTTCCGAAACGAGATGACTTCTGCATGCATTCCTTCCCCTTGTGTGTATTGGTGCCTGAGACAGCAACGGGTTCGTCCCTGGAGCCAGCTGTAGGGCCTGTGCCAGGCTTGGAGGGGCTGCAGGGAACATGCCAGGGGCTGGAGTGGCTGGATGTGAAGTACTATCAGTAAAGAATTTCTTCCTAACATATATTAGAAATCTAACTTTTCAGTGTAAAGCTATTAGTCCATGTCCTGTCACTCCAGGCCCTGATAAAGACCCCCTCCCCAGCTTTCCTATAGGTTGCCTTTAAGTACAGGAAGGCTCTCAGCCTGGCACACAGTAAAACTGATGGCAGATCCTTCACAATATTATTTGAATTTCACGTAAATAGAACAGACTATCAACTTACTTAGGAGAAGTAATACAATTTCAGAACTATTCAAAACCAAAGGCATTCCAAACTAAGTTTAAGTTCAGAGGAAATCCAAAGAAAAAACTAATTTTGAAACTAATAATCAGAGACCATAATCTTCTTCAAATGATAGATTTTCCTCCTGTACTGGGTAATATTGGTCTGTCTTTAATGCTCATCCAGACATGGCTTTGACACCGAGTATCTTGCTTTGCCTCTGCATTAAGTCTTCTTCTCATGTGAGGTAAATGTCCTGCTCTTATGGGATGGGCCTAGGAGACACACGCGCTGTGTCTCATGATGCTTGGATATCATCTTAATTCTGGGTGAAGATGAAAGGTCTCACTGCTTCCTGAACAGGGAAGTGGATGTCTGCAGTTAAGAACCCTCTGTCTAATCTAGAAACATGAAGGAAGGAGTTTGCTGGATTGCAAGTGACAGTGAAGAAAGCCACAGGTGACATATCAAACTGATTAAAATGTTATTTAGCTCAGGGCATGGCTAATGAAGTGGAGCTGGAATAGTTTGACGACCGTAATTATGCTCACTATCACTGTGACTTTTTTATAGGATGGTAATGCCTAAAGGTCCCACTGGAGCCTGAAACAAGGTTGTGCTGGGTGCTGCACGTGCATATCTCAGTAGCGCTTTGATAGCTAGTGATACAAACAGACAAAACAGAGATTGAAAGGAGAAACGGGGGGACAGAGATAAGAAGATCTTCCTGCAGGTCATTTAGGGTTTCAGCCAGGAGTTCAGTGCATCCAGCTCTCTAGTGCTCTGCTGGCCCAGTGAGATGAATGGAAAACATTGCAGCCTTGGAAAAATAGTGCTTCTTCTAATTCTTTGGCCAGTTTTGATGATTTAGGACTGCTCTATTTATTTATTTATTTATTTTACTTTCCCCATTTGTGCTGGAGAAGGTGAACTTTTTAAATACCTATTCTGAATTCAAATATCATTTTCATTGTTATGTTTCTGTTTTGTTGGCACTATTCATAATGACTTCTACCCTTCAGTGGAAGCAAAAGCTTATCATACCATAAAACTGATAAAACAAAACACAAAACAAAACCAGGCTTAAAACGAAATTTTTGAGTCTTACAATTTCAAACTTTGAAATCTAAGGAAATGAATCATTGAGTCTGACTAAGCATCTCTGGGACTGGAGTGCAGAGAAGGCAGAGTTAAAATTCAAAATTCCAATGGGAAAAAAGCAATGAGAAAAGGTACATTTCAGAGGTTAAAAACTGCAAAAATAAAGTACGAATGACCCAAAACCTCCTTCACATAGGAAATTAAACAATAATAGTAAATGATACTTAAGCCACAGAACCCAGGGGGAACAAAGAGAACAAATTAGGACAGTTGCATACTCGAGGCAAAAATAGATCAAAAGTTAATGATGTCTCAAATGCTGCAAATCTTATTTCCTGCATCTAACAGCAACAACAATGTGATATTAAGGGCAGTGACAGGATTCCCATTGCAAATGAGGGTAGGGCACTAGGCACAACATCATCTGAGGTGAAATAAAAATCTACAGTGATTCAAGTGAAAAATGACAAGCTGATATCTACCTAGCCTATTAACAGCATTGGCACACAGAACAACAACTCAAGTAGGAAAAATACATCACAACTGTGCAAATCAGGGATAGTCCCCAGAACGGGAGAGTAACAAATATACTTCTGTCCAGGAGAATGTAAAGAGTGATCCAGACAAGTGCAGGCCTGTTAGTTTGACATCAACGCTGGGCAAAGTTTTGTAGCAAGAAGAGATAAGACTAGGGAAGTAGCGGGTAATGTGGAATTTACAAGATAATTTATTAAAGCTAATTTGTTTCCAGAGAATTTAGTAGCTTGCCTTTGTAGGACCAGTGCTCCCCTACACAGGGGATGAACTACATCTATTTCACTTTCTGTGAGCTTCTGATACATTATCTATGGATTTGGGCTTTGGGGCTGCAAGTGAATCAAGGGAGTTTGCAATTGTTCACACTGTTCGAAGAGGGAATTACCGGCAAAGGAGAGGTTCCCTGTAGTGATTCTCAGAGACAGTTCTGAAACTGCAGCTGCTAAGGAGGCAAAGACTCATGGAGAAATGTAGGCTGGAAGGGACCTCTGAAAACCCAACCTCCTATTCAGAGCAGAGATGACTTCAAATTTAGGTATGTTCATATGGACATGGTGGCCGAAGACTAAAAATTACATATGAGCTTTCAGATTTCCAGGTGACATAAAGTTGGGAAGTCCTACCGAGCCTGACAGAAGGATATCCCTTGTGATTGAAATGGTTCAGGTGAAGTGACATTTGATAATACAAAGCAGAGCCATGCTTAGAGATTCTCAACAAAGGGTGTTTTTTTTTTTTGTTTTTCTTTTTTTTTTTTTTGTCATGTTTGCTATATGGCAGTCAGGAGTTTAAAACAAACAATAAAACAACAAAACCCCATGTTCATGCACTGTTAACAGAAGAACTGAAAAAGTTAAGTGGTTATATGGTGTGTATGGCTATTCTTTTTTTTTTTTTTTTTTTTTTTCTCCAGTATAAATACACCTGACAGGGCAGCCCTGCCACACATATAAGACATGAGGCAAAATTCTGCCACTTGTATTCACATTGAACTTAGGAGGAAGTGTTCAGAAGACAGAAGGAACAAGTTGCCTATTGTGTGGAAGGGAATTAAAGGACATCATTCTGCTCAGCCAGATGCCAGTTGAGAGAAAAATATGATGTCTCTGTGAAAATGCATTTCTTGAGTAAATATCAAGGAGAATTAGGAAATGTGTAAGTTGGGAGATACATCTGAAATGATGATTGCAGTTGGCTTATGAGGAACTTTGGACAGGAAATTGGTAGAAACTTCCCATTTTAAGAATAAAGTGCACCATAGATATGAAGTCAGCATTCACCTAAAGAGTAGAGGCCAACTCAAAGCCCCCACAACAAAGCAGTGGACAAACCAGAACACTAACATGTTGTGGTCTAGAGTCACACAGATATACATAAGTTTACTATACCTAAACATCTGAGGGGTTCCTTTGAGAGGCGGAGGGCTTGTGCCCCATTTCCATTTCCACTCTCAGTGTCCCCTGCCTCAGAGAAGGATCCCAGCTGCTTGGCTTCCCTGGTCTCTGATGCCAGGCTACCAGAGCAGGTATCCCAGCATCGCAGCAAACAGGTGACAATTTGAGTGCCACAGCAGTCCTCATTGCGAGCTGGACGCTCAAGGCACTTGCGGCCACCCACCTTTGTGAGCTCCAAGGCTGACAGTGACTCTCTGCTGAGCTGCCACGGCTCTCGGGTGTCCCGGTGACAGAGCTTTCGGCGCTAAGCTGACTGCCAGGAGAAAAGGCTGCCGTGAAATGGCTGCTCCACAATGCCAGGAGCAAGGTCTGCTGGGCTGGGGGTTCGCAGGGGAGCTCGGCCTTGGGCCTGGCAACTGCGCCTGGAAGCCAGGGACGGCCTTGGTGTGCAGCTGGACACCTGGGCCTGAGAAAGCAAGGTCTCTTTCCAGACACTTGGCACCATCGTCACCCAGTGGCTGTCTGAGGGGGACGAGAGAAATGCACAGCATCTCTTGCTGCCCTGCAGTGCTGCTGTCCTACGCCCTTGGGGGTCTGCGGGATAGAAAAAGGGACGGATTTTGACCCAAAACCCAGCTCCTTTCTATCAAAAGCATCACGTCCTCCTGTCTTTCTTGTATTTGGCTATGACTTTAGGAATCCCTGCAATCCCTGCAGCTGTGTCCCCTGCCAGCTTCTTGTGTGCCCCAAGCATCCTCGCTTGCAGGGCAGTAGAAGATGCAGAAAAGGCCTTGCCTTAGTGGAAGCACTGCCCTGCAGGAGCTCCAACATCCCTCTCAGCAGCACGCTGTAGTCCCCAGATGCCCCCGAAACGGCACATTTCAGCTACTGGGAAGGAAATGAGCTCGCTCAAGGTGAGCTACCCGCTCAAGGCCCAGGTGTCTGTGAGGCGGTGTTGGCAAGGAGTCCTGTTGTGTGAGTCCGTTCTTTGTGGGTGCTCCGTCCCCACAAGGCTTGCTTTTCAAGGCCCAGGAGAGTCTTGTGGGCACTGGCCTGGGGTCCCAGGCTGAGCCAGCTGCTGGCTGGCAATCAGGGAGGCTCGCTCGGTGTCTTGGCTTGCGTTTGCGTGGCCAGGCTGTGGGAGCGGGGGGCTGCAGGGGTGTCCTCTTTGAGGAGAATGCAGCAGCTGCCCCATGGGAGCTCAGGGCCGCTGCCAGGAGGCTCCTTCCAGGAGGGACCCACCCGCTGCTGCCCAGAACGCAGAGCAAAAGGATGATGTTTGCGCCTGGGGGAGAGCCCATCTAAGAAAGGGAACAAAAGCTGCTGCCCAGCAGCGTCTGGCTCAGGGAGGAGTGAGAAAGCTCTGTGCAGCCCCCAAGGTCCGTGCAGCAGGAGGTGCTCCAGGCTCCCAGCAGCAGTTCCCCTGCGGCCTGTGCAGAGAGAGGCCCCTGGTGGAGCAGGCTGTCCCCCTGCAGCCCATGGGTCCCCCGTGGAGCAGATCTCCACGCTGCAGCCCCCCTGTGGCTGGAGGAGCCCCCGGTGGAGCAGGTGGCTGTGGCCTGGAGGAGGCCGCGGCCTGTGGAGAGCCCCCGCAGGAGCAGGCCCCGGGCTGGACTGGAACAGGCTGTGCTGAGCCTGCTTTGCCCGTGACGCTCCTTGTGGAGTGATCTCCCTGTCCTTCTGGCAGCCCTTGAGCCCTTGCCAGCCTCTTTTCTCCCCTTGGCGTTGGAGGAGGGGCAGGGAGAGAGCGCTTGTGCTGGAGCTCAGCTGCCCAGCTGAGGAAAACCACCACGGCTCTGTCTTGCCGCTGCTGCAGCACGCTGGTAGCAGCCAGCACCGTCTGTTCTTCGAGCCTCAGCAAGCCCACAGCATCTTCCCAGAAGGGATCCCTTTCCTTCACGCCTGACAGGCGCCGCCTCCAGAGGCTGAGGGCTTGTGCCCTGTTTTCAAGCGCTTTCTCAGTGCCCCCTTCCCCAGAGAAGGATCCCAGCTGCTTGGCTTCCCTGCCCTCTGCTGCCAGGCTCCCGCAGCTGCTATCCCAGCAGCGCAGCAGCCAGCTGACAATGTGCTCTCCTTTCCAACAGCCTCCTGTGCCCTGGGATGGCCCTACCTTGGGGTAGGCTGCCTCGCCTTCCTCTTGCTCCTTCCTCTTCTTGGGAGGACTTTCTGCCCTTCCGAAACAAGATGACTTCTGCATGCATTCCTTCCCCTTGTGTGTATTGGTGCCTGAGACAGCAACGGGGTCGTCCCCGGGGCCAGCTGTAGAACCTGTGCCAGGCTTGGAGGGGCTGCAGGGAACATGCCAGGGGCTGGAGGGGCTGCAGGGAACATGCCAGGGGCTCGAGGGGCTGCAGGGCGAGTGAAAGGCTTTGAGGGGCCTCAGGTCCCGCTGCAGTGGTTGAAGTCAATGTAGGGAACATCAGAGTTGTTGGAGGGGCTGCAGGTAAAATGCCAGGGCTTGCACGGGCTGCAGGCTGCGTCACAGCTTTGCATCAGGTCAAGACGCATTTTCCTAGAACCATACATTTCCTCCTGGAGGGGCTGAAGAGCATGGAATGGTCTTCAAAATGCATAGAGCAGACCCCGGAAATCGTATAGCTGCTTCTAGGAAGTATGTAAATTTTGTTTTTCTGGTTGTTAACATTGTTTCACAACAACAGATGCAAATATGTATCTTGAGTTGAGGGCAAAGGTGACCTTGGATCTGAAGCACACAGGCGTTCGCTAGTGTCCCCCCATCCGGAGTGAATCCAGAACGACTCGGAAGGAAAAATAAAATCCAAACCAGTGCGTTGTGATAAAGAGAGTTTAATAGGGTAGAAAAGGAATAAAAACCAACAAAATAATAAATAAAGATATTTATAATTTATATTAATATATAATAATATTTAATGCTATTAAATACTTATAATTTTATAATAATAAAACAATGCCATACTGTACAACACAGTCAATAAAGTGGATTTAATTAAATAAATAAGAAAACCAATAAATTAAATGAAAATTTAAAAATTTAAATTTAATACAAATAAAACCCATTTGTCCCATTCCAATGAATTGCTATCCCCATCATCACTTCCCATCCCACTGATCATTTGCTATCCCAAAGACCTCCCAGTTCTTATCCCCTCGGCATGCCAGTGCAAGAAGAAGTGCTCTGCAGGCAGAGGCCTTGCTGAGTGACCACCTAAGGAGAGGAATTTAATCCAGAAGGCAGGAAAGAAGAGCAATGCCCCGAAAGAAGAAGCAAGTCTTGTCTCTCAGCCCTTTGGTGTCCCAAGCAGCAGTTGCCATGGCCAAGCTTTCCCAGCCCAGCTGCTGCCAGCATCTCCCCAGCTTGCCATTGCCACCTTCCTGGGTGAGGCGCGCGCGCATTTGCCATTGGCGCTGTTGCCCATCCCTGAGAGTGGCAAGCAGTGCGTAGGTCCAGCACGAGAGAGGGGAGAGGGCAAGCGAGAGGGGCAAGGGCTGAGGAGCGTGGCTGAAGCTGGAGCAGGTGCCTGCAGAGGTCTCTGTGCCTGCCTGGGTGCTGCGGGGGCCGTCGAGGAGAAGCCCGAGGTCGGTCACGGGTAGCCGTAATAGTAGGCTATGGCGTGGTCCTTCTGCCGCTGCACGAAGAATTGCACGGGGCCGATCTTGGTCTGGTGGGCCGCCCGCTGCCGCTCCTCCTGGGCCAGCTTCTTCAGGCGCTCCCGCTTGGGACGCTGCTGCGGCGTGATGGGCACCGACTCCTCCTGCTCCTCCAGCGGCGTGGGCGCTGCGTCGCGGCCTGCCCAGGGCCCCACGCAGGGCACGTAGTCCACGCGGGGCTGCGCCGGATTCTGCAGCGTGCGCGGCTGCGTGGGCAGAGCCGGACGCTGCGCTTTGCCCCCTGCGGCTGGCAGGCCCCACACTCTGGGCGCCTGCTCTGGGGGAGCTCTCTGTGCTCCTGTGCTGCCTGGTGGTGCCGGCAGCGCCTGGGCCTTGTGGCCAGCTGGGGGCCGGGGGGCAGCGGGCACAGCGCTGGAGCCTGGCAGCGTCGGCCGGGCCCTGGGCATGCCGCTGGAGGTGGGCTGCGGCTGCACACAGGGCGGCTGGCGCACTGGCCCCAGCGCCTTGGCCCTGGCCCCCAGCGGCTGCAAAGTCTCGCTGGGGGTCTTTGTCCCCGGCTGCTGGCGCTGCAGCATCTTGGCCCCGCTGGCTTGGGGCCGGAGCCTGTCCTGGGGCCGCACGGCACGGGCACGGGCACGGGCACGGGGCTTCATGGGGAGGGGCTCCAGCAGCAGCCGCGCTCTGCAGAGAGGCGGCGCCGCTGCTCCTTGCCCCCCAGCAGCCCCCGGGCTTCGCGCTCTCTTGCTGGGTGCCCTGGTGCTGTCGCTCGCTGGCTGCTGCCTGCCGCTGCCCGCTTGGCTGCTGCTGCCAGGCAGCGCGCTGTGGCCAGCCGTCTTGCCCTGGCGCAGCGTCCTGGGGCCTTGGCCAGCCTGGCCCAGCAGCAGCGTCTTCTCCTTGCCGGGGGTCTTGTCCGTCGTGGGCCTCCTGTGCTGGGAGCTCTGCGCTGTGCTGGGGGTGCTGGTGGGCGCGGGGCGCTTGGCCCCCCACTTGGTGCCGGTGGGTGCAGGGGCAGGCGGGGGGCTCTGGAGGGGACTGTGAGGGGGACTGGGCAGGGCTCTCCTCAGGGCTGGGAGAAGTTGAGACCTCTTGAGGGGAGCCAAGGGAGGCTGGGGCAGGGTTCTCTTGCGGGCAGGGATGAATTCCTGCTGGGGGGGCCTTTTGGGGAGAGGCTTGGGCAGGGGTCTCCTGCGGGCAGGGTCGGGGGGGCTCTGGAGGGGACTCAGGTGAGGCTTGGGCAGGGCTCTCCTGAGGGCAGTGAGGAAGTCAGGGTCGGGGGGGCTCTGGACGGGAGCCGAGGGAGGCTGGGGCAGGCTTCTCCTGCGGGCAGGGATGAATTCCTGCTGGGGGGGCCTTTTGGGCAGGGCTCTCCTGAGCTGGGGCCGGGCTGCAGGCTTGAGGGGGGAGCTGAGTGGCGGCACAGCAGCTGCAGGGGGCTGCAGCGCCCGCCCAGCCTGCACCTTGTCGGGGTGCAGCCCAGGGGTTGAGGGGACCTCACCGAGGGCTCCTGTGGCTTCCAGTCCCTGCGTGCTCGGCTCCTCGATGTCCTCGCAGAGGTCGGGCAGCTGCGAGAGGAAGCGGCTGAGGGCAGGACTGCTGGGCAAATCGGGGAAGGCGTCCTGGGGCTCCACGGCATCCAGGCAGCTGAGCTGCGCCTCCAAGCCGGAGCTGTCCAGGTCGGCC
Source organism: Aythya marila (assembly GCF_965140915.1). NCBI lineage: Eukaryota > Metazoa > Chordata > Aves > Anseriformes > Anatidae > Aythya > Aythya marila. Next base: position 620,278 of record NW_028137300.1, on the reverse strand, counting down.
GGGAGCTGGTCCTGCACGTGCTGCAGCTGCTGGCTGTCCCCTGCCAGCTGGGGAAAGGCCTCAGTGAAGGCATCGGGGCCCAGCTCCAGCAGCTCCAGGGGCTCCTCAGGCACCTCTGCAAGTGTCGCCGCTGAGGAAAAAGCAAGCCAATGCAATCCCCCAGGCATCCCCCGATGTCAGCTTTCCCATGGCTCCTGGGTGTGGGGCGCCCAGCGGCCGGCTGTGCCAGCCCCAAACTCACCGTCGGGCGTCGCCGTCTGGGTGCTGGCGGTCCTTGGAGCCTGGGCAGGCTCGGGGGCAGTGGGGCCAAGCAGCGGGGGCCCCTGGTCCTCGCTGAGCCCCACGGCGTGCAAGCAGGGCTCTGGCAGCTGCCCCCAGCTGCTGCTCAGGGTGCGGGGCGCGGGGAGCGCCTGCCCCCGCAGCGGAGGCCCCGGCACGAGGAGTGGGGGGGGGCCGGGGTGGGCAGGAGCCTGCAGCAGGCAGGTGCCTGCGGGGTGCAGGAGCTCCCCTTGGAGCACGGCCCTGGGCCCCAAGCAGAGGGGATCCTGGGGCACCAGCGTCTCCGTCAGCAGGGGCTGTCCCCACTGGGAGACACTGGGGGCACAGGGAGGAGCGGTGTGGGGGAGCTGCCCCACAGCAGGGAGCTGCCCCCCGGCGGGGAGCTGCCCAAGCTGCAGGTGGTGCCCCTGGGCTGGGAGGTGCCCCCCAGGTGGCAGCTGCACCCCGGCGGGGAGCTGCAGCACCTGCCCCTGGACCCCCGGCACCACGTGCCAGACGGTGGCCTGGGGCAGCGCGGAGGGGAGGGTGGGTACCTGCGGGGGCTGCAAGGGCAGCGCCGTCGCTCCGGGGAGGGAGGGCAGCAGCCAGGCAGCCACCGTTGGCGGCACGGCTGGGACGACGAAGGGGGAGTTTTGCGTCTGCGCAAGCCGCGGAAGCCGTCTGGGGAAACCCTCTGTGGGAAAAAGGCCGCTGGGCTGAGCTCTGGGGCGCTGGGCTCGCCAGCAGGGCCGCAGCCCCGGGAGGAGCGGGAGCCGGCTGCTGGACCTGCCATGGTGGCTGGAGAGTGGGGCGGTTGCTTGGGGAACCCGGGCAACGGGGGTTCCGTCCCAACGGCTCACCAGCCCCTCGCCGACATCTTGGGGAGGACTGCAGGCTTTGGACCCAAGCAGGCTGCCCAGCGCAAGACTTGGCCATCCCCAGCAGGCTTGCCCTCCCACGCAGCACTTGCCATGCCCACCACGCTTCCACACCGCCTCTTTCCCATCCTGAGCATTTCCCATGCCAGGACCAGCTTTCATCCTCATGGTCATTTCCCATCCTGACAAGTTCACATGAGAACAGATTCCCAGACAAAAGATTTCCCATCAACACGAAGCGTTTCTTCATCCAAAGAGATCTCGTCCCAAAGAATTTCCCTCTCTTGGATGACTTTTCCAAGTATTTCCTTCCTCAGCGAATGTTACCCACCCCTTTCAAGACTTCCCATCCCAATGTTTTCCCATCCCAGGAGCGATTGCTCATCCCAATGCTTTTGCTTCCCAGTGCTTTCAAAGCCCGGGAACATTTCCCACCTCTCTCATTTCCTAGCCCAATGCCTTTCCACGCCAAGGAAACCTTCCCATCCCAGCAAGGATTTCTCGGCCCACTCAGCCTTCCCCATCCCAAGCATTTCCCAGCTTCACCATCCAACACACAGCTTGGCCAGCCCACAGCTCTAGAGAGGGATTTGGACGATGCTGATAGACACAAGGTCACGGGGATTTGCTGTGCTGATGATTGCTCTTTATTACAGATCAACACAGATCCCCAGTCCCAAGGGTGCTAGGATGAATCTGGCAAATATGTAGATACGAGGCTCTTCCATTTCTTACCGGGAAAGAAAGAGATCTGTGCGTTTCTCTCTCTCCACCTTAGGAAAAACATAGGAAGGGGAGAGTACTAATGAACAGGAGCATGCTCAGCTCAGCCACCACGAAGGAGGCTGCCCGCTCCTCAGCACCTCTAAGCAGCAGCACCTTCAAGTCTCCTCCTGCAGCAGCAGCACATCAGTGTCTCTTGTCCCACCAGCAGGACAGTGGCGTCTCCCATTGCACCATACCGACCTCCACGCCTCGAGTGCCAGCACCAGTCCTCATTGCGAGCTGGACGCTCAGGGCACTTGTGGCCACCCACCTTTGTGAGCTCCAAGGCTGACAGTGACTCTCTGCTGAGCTGCCACGGCTCTCGGGTGTCCCGGTGACAGAGCTTTCGGCGCTAAGCTGACTGCCAGGAGAAAAGGCTGCCGTGAAATGGCTGCTCCACAATGCCAGGAGCAAGGTCTGCTGGGCTGGGGGTTCGCAGGGGAGCTTGGCCTTGGGCCTGGCAACTGCGCCTGGAAGCCAGGGACGGCCTTGGTGTGCAGCTGGACACCTGGGCCTGAGAAAGCAAGGTCTCTTTCCAGACACTTGGCACCATCGTCACCCAGTGGCTGTCTGAGGGGGACGAGAGAAATGCACAGCATCTCTTGCTGCCCTGCAGTGCTGCTGTCCTACGCCCTTGGGGGTCTGCGGGATAGAAAAAGGGACGGATTTTGACCCAAAACCCAGCTCCTTTCTCTCGGAAGCATCACGTCCTCCTGTCTTTCTTGTATTTGGCTATGACTTTAGGAATCCCTGCAATCCCTGCAGCTGTGTCCCCTGCCAGCTTCTTGTGTGCCCCAAGCATCCTCGCTTGCAGGGCAGTAGAAGATGCAGAAAAGGCCTTGCCTTAGTGGAAGCACTGCCCTGCAGGAGCTCCAACATCCCTCTCAGCAGCACGCTGTAGCCCCCAAATGCCCCCGAAAGGGCACATTTCAGCTACTGGGAAGGAAATGAGCTCGCTCAAGGTGAGCTACCCGCTCAAGGCCCAGGTGTCTGTGAGGCGGTGTTGGCAAGGAGTCCTGTTGTGTGAGTCCGTTCTTTGTGGGTGCTCCGTCCCCACAAGGCTTGCTTTTCAAGGCCCAGGAGAGTCTTGTGGGCACTGGCCTGGGGTCCCAGGCTGAGCCAGCTGCTGGCTGGCAATCAGGGAGGCTCGCTCGGTGTCTTGGCTTGGGTTTGCGTGGCCACGCTGTGGGAGCGGGGGGCTGCAGGGGTGTCCTCTGTGAGGAGAATGCAGCAGCTGCCCCATGGGAGCTCAGGGCCGCTGCCAGGAGGCTCCTTCCAGGAGGGACCCACCCGCTGCTGCCCAGAACGCAGAGCAAAAGGATGATGTTTGCGCCTGGGGGAGAGCCCATCTAAGAAAGGGAACAAAAGCTGCTGCCCAGCAGCGTGTGGCTCAGGGAGGAGTGAGAAAGCTCTGTGCAGCCCCCAAGGTCCGTGCAGCAGGAGGCAGGAGGTGCTCCAGGCTCCCAGCAGCAGTTCCCCTGCGGCCTGTGCAGGGAGAGGCCCCTGGTGGAGCAGGCTGTCCCCCTGCAGCCCATGGGTCCCCCGTGGAGCAGATCTCCCCCCTGTGGCTGGAGGAGCCCCCGGTGGAGCAGGTGGCTGTGGCCTGGAGGAGGCCGCGGCCTGTGGAGAGCCCCCGCAGGAGCAGGCCCCGGGCTGGACTGGAACAGGCTGTGCTGAGCCTGCTTTGCCCGTGACGCTCCTTGTGGAGTGATCTCCCTGTCCTTCTGGCAGCCCTTGAGCCCTTGCCAGCCTCTTTTCTCCCCTTGGCGTTGGAGGAGGGGCAGGGAGAGAGCGCTTGTGCTGGAGCTCAGCTGCCCAGCTGAGGAAAACCACCACAGCTCTGTCTTGCCGCTGCTGCAGCACGCTGGTAGCAGCCAGCACCGTCTGTTCTTCGAGCCTCAGCAAGCCCACAGCATCTTCCCAGAAGGGATCCCTTTCCTTCACGCCTGACAGGCGCCGCCTCCAGAGGCTGAGGGCTTGTGCCCTGTTTTCAAGCGCTTTCTCAGTGCCCCCTTCCCCAGAGAAGGATCCCAGCTGCTTGGCTTCCCTGCCCTCTGCTGCCAGGCTCCCGCAGCTGCTATCCCAGCAGCGCAGCAGCCAGCTGACAATGTGCTCGCCTGGAGGACAGCTGCAATCTTGTCCCATGGCTCGCAGCTCGCCCAGGGATGGGGATCACCTGCTTCCTGCTGCTTTTCTCTCTGCTCTCCTTTCCAACAGCCTCCTGTGCCCTGGGATGGCCCTACCTTGGGGTAGGCTGCCTCGCCTTCCTCTTGCTCCTTCCTCTTCTTGGGAGGACTTTCTGCCCTTCCGAAACAAGATGACTTCTGCATGCATTCCTTCCCCTTGTGTGTATTGGTGCCTGAGACAGCAACGGGGTCGTCCCCGGGGCCAGCTGTAGAACCTGTGCCAGGCTTGGAGGGGCTGCAGGGAACATGCCAGGGGCTGGAGGGGCTGCAGGGAACATGCCAGGGGCTCGAGGGGCTGCAGGGCGAGTGAAAGGCTTTGAGGGGCCTCAGGTCCCGCTGCAGTGGTTGAAGTCAATGTAGGGAACATCAGAGTTGTTGGAGGGGCTGCAGGTAAAATGCCAGGGCTTGCACGGGCTGCAGGCTGCGTCACAGCTTTGCATCAGGTCAAGACGCATTTTCCTAGAACCATACATTTCCTCCTGGAGGGGCTGAAGAGCATGGAATGGTCTTCAAAATGCATAGAGCAGACCCCGGAAATCGTATAGCTGCTTCTAGGAAGTATGTAAATTTTGTTTTTCTGGTTGTTAACATTGTTTCACAACAACAGATGCAAATATGTATCTTGAGTTGAGGGCAAAGGTGACCTTGGATCTGAAGCACACAGGCGTTCGCTAGTGTCCCCCCATCCGGAGTGAATCCAGAACGACTCGGAAGGAAAAATAAAATCCAAACCAGTGCGTTGTGATAAAGAGAGTTTAATAGGGTAGAAAAGGAATAAAAACCAACAAAATAATAAATAAAGATATTTATAATTTATATTAATATATAATAATATTTAATGCTATTAAATACTTATAATTTTATAATAATAAAACAATGCCATACTGTACAACACAGTCAATAAAGTGGATTTAATTAAATAAATAAGAAAACCAATAAATTAAATGAAAATTTAAAAATTTAAATTTAATACAAATAAAACCCATTTGTCCCATTCCAATGAATTGCTATCCCCATCATCACTTCCCATCCCACTGATCATTTGCTATCCCAAAGACCTCCCAGTTCTTATCCCCTCGGCATGCCAGTGCAAGAAGAAGTGCTCTGCAGGCAGAGGCCTTGCTGAGTGACCACCTAAGGAGAGGAATTTAATCCAGAAGGCAGGAAAGAAGAGCAATGCCCCGAAAGAAGAAGCAAGTCTTGTCTCTCAGCCCTTTGGTGTCCCAAGCAGCAGTTGCCATGGCCAAGCTTTCCCAGCCCAGCTGCTGCCAGCATCTCCCCAGCTTGCCATTGCCACCTTCCTGGGTGAGGCGCGCGCGCATTTGCCATTGGCGCTGTTGCCCATCCCTGAGAGTGGCAAGCAGTGCGTAGGTCCAGCACGAGAGAGGGGAGAGGGCAAGCGAGAGGGGCAAGGGCTGAGGAGCGTGGCTGAAGCTGGAGCAGGTGCCTGCAGAGGTCTCTGTGCCTGCCTGGGTGCTGCGGGGGCCGTCGAGGAGAAGCCCGAGGTCGGTCACGGGTAGCCGTAATAGTAGGCTATGGCGTGGTCCTTCTGCCGCTGCACGAAGAATTGCACGGGGCCGATCTTGGTCTGGTGGGCCGCCCGCTGCCGCTCCTCCTGGGCCAGCTTCTTCAGGCGCTCCCGCTTGGGACGCTGCTGCGGCGTGATGGGCACCGACTCCTCCTGCTCCTCCAGCGGCGTGGGCGCTGCGTCGCGGCCTGCCCAGGGCCCCACGCAGGGCACGTAGTCCACGCGGGGCTGCGCCGGATTCTGCAGCGTGCGCGGCTGCGTGGGCAGAGCCGGACGCTGCGCTTTGCCCCCTGCGGCTGGCAGGCCCCACACTCTGGGCGCCTGCTCTGGGGGAGCTCTCTGTGCTCCTGTGCTGCCTGGTGGTGCCGGCAGCGCCTGGGCCTTGTGGCCAGCTGGGGGCCGGGGGGCAGCGGGCACAGCGCTGGAGCCTGGCAGCGTCGGCCGGGCCCTGGGCATGCCGCTGGAGGTGGGCTGCGGCTGCACACAGGGCGGCTGGCGCACTGGCCCCAGCGCCTTGGCCCTGGCCCCCAGCGGCTGCAAAGTCTCGCTGGGGGTCTTTGTCCCCGGCTGCTGGCGCTGCAGCATCTTGGCCCCGCTGGCTTGGGGCCGGAGCCTGTCCTGGGGCCGCACGGCACGGGCACGGGCACGGGCACGGGGCTTCATGGGGAGGGGCTCCAGCAGCAGCCGCGCTCTGCAGAGAGGCGGCGCCGCTGCTCCTTGCCCCCCAGCAGCCCCCGGGCTTCGCGCTCTCTTGCTGGGTGCCCTGGTGCTGTCGCTCGCTGGCTGCTGCCTGCCGCTGCCCGCTTGGCTGCTGCTGCCAGGCAGCGCGCTGTGGCCAGCCGTCTTGCCCTGGCGCAGCGTCCTGGGGCCTTGGCCAGCCTGGCCCAGCAGCAGCGTCTTCTCCTTGCCGGGGGTCTTGTCCGTCGTGGGCCTCCTGTGCTGGGAGCTCTGCGCTGTGCTGGGGGTGCTGGTGGGCGCGGGGCGCTTGGCCCCCCACTTGGTGCCGGTGGGTGCAGGGGCAGGCGGGGGGCTCTGGAGGGGACTGTGAGGGGGACTGGGCAGGGCTCTCCTCAGGGCTGGGAGAAGTTGAGACCTCTTGAGGGGAGCCAAGGGAGGCTGGGGCAGGGTTCTCTTGCGGGCAGGGATGAATTCCTGCTGGGGGGGCCTTTTGGGGAGAGGCTTGGGCAGGGGTCTCCTGCGGGCAGGGTCGGGGGGGCTCTGGAGGGGACTCAGGTGAGGCTTGGGCAGGGCTCTCCTGAGGGCAGTGAGGAAGTCAGGGTCGGGGGGGCTCTGGACGGGAGCCGAGGGAGGCTGGGGCAGGCTTCTCCTGCGGGCAGGGATGAATTCCTGCTGGGGGGGCCTTTTGGGCAGGGCTCTCCTGAGCTGGGGCCGGGCTGCAGGCTTGAGGGGGGAGCTGAGTGGCGGCACAGCAGCTGCAGGGGGCTGCAGCGCCCGCCCAGCCTGCACCTTGTCGGGGTGCAGCCCAGGGGTTGAGGGGACCTCACCGAGGGCTCCTGTGGCTTCCAGTCCCTGCGTGCTCGGCTCCTCGATGTCCTCGCAGAGGTCGGGCAGCTGCGAGAGGAAGCGGCTGAGGGCAGGACTGCTGGGCAAATCGGGGAAGGCGTCCTGGGGCTCCACGGCATCCAGGCAGCTGAGCTGCGCCTCCAAGCCGGAGCTGTCCAGGTCGGCCGGGAGCTGGTCCTGCACGTGCTGCAGCTGCTGGCTGTCCCCTGCCAGCTGGGGAAAGGCATCAGTGAAGGCATCAGTGCCCAGCTCCAGCAGCTCCAGGGGCTCCTCAGGCACCTCTGCAAGTGTCGCCGCTGAGGAAAAAGCAAGCCAATGCAATCCCCCAGGCATCCCCCGATGCCAGCTTTCCCATGGCTCCTGGGTGTGGGGCGCCCAGCGGCCGGCTGTGCCAGCCCCAAACTCACCGTCGGGCGTCGCCGTCTGGGTGCTGGCGGTCCTTGGAGCCTGGGCAGGCTCGGGGGCAGTGGGGCCAAGCAGCGGGGGCCCCTGGTCCTCGCTGAGCCCCACGGCGTGCAAGCAGGGCTCTGGCAGCTGCCCCCAGCTGCTGCTCAGGGTGCGGGGCGCGGGGAGCGCCTGCCCCCGCAGCGGAGGCCCCGGGACGAGGAGTGGGGGGGGGCCGGGGTGGGCAGGAGCCTGCAGCAGGCAGGTGCCTGCGGGGTGCAGGAGCTCCCCTTGGAGCACGGCCCTGGGCCCCAAGCAGAGGGGATCCTGGGGCACCAGCGTCTCCGTCAGCAGGGGCTGTCCCCACTGGGAGACACTGGGGGCACAGGGAGGAGCGGTGTGGGGGAGCTGCCCCACAGCAGGGAGCTGCCCCCCGGCGGGGAGCTGCCCAAGCTGCAGGTGGTGCCCCTGGGCTGGGAGGTGCCCCCCAGGTGGCAGCTGCACCCCGGCGGGGAGCTGCAGCACCTGCCCCTGGACCCCCGGCACCACGTGCCAGACGGTGGCCTGGGGCAGCGCGGAGGGGAGGGTGGGTACCTGCGGGGGCTGCAAGGGCAGCGCCGTCGCTCCGGGGAGGGAGGGCAGCAGCCAGGCAGCCACCGTTGGCGGCACGGCTGGGACGACGAAGGGGGAGTTTTGCGTCTGCGCATGCCGCGGAAGCCGTCTGGGGAAACCCTCTGTGGGAAAAAGGCCGCTGGGCTGAGCTCTGGGGCGCTGGGCTCGCCAGCAGGGCCGCAGCCCCGGGAGGAGCGGGAGCCGGCTGCTGGACCTGCCATGGTGGCTGGAGAGTGGGGCGGTTGCTTGGGGAACCCGGGCAACGGGGGTTCCGTCCCAACGGCTCACCAGCCCCTCGCCGACATCTTGGGGAGGACTGCAGGCTTTGGACCCAAGCAGGCTGCCCAGCGCAAGACTTGGCCATCCCCAGCAGGCTTGCCCTCCCACGCAGCACTTGCCATGCCCACCACGCTTCCACACCGCCTCTTTCCCATCCTGAGCATTTCCCATGCCAGGACCAGCTTTCATCCTCATGGTCATTTCCCATCCTGACAAGTTCACATGAGAACAGATTCCCAGACAAAAGATTTCCCATCAACACGAAGCGTTTCTTCATCCAAAGAGATCTCGTCCCAAAGAATTTCCCTCTCTTGGATGACTTTTCCAAGTATTTCCTTCCTCAGCGAATGTTACCCACCCCTTTCAAGACTTCCCATCCCAATGTTTTCCCATCCCAGGAGCGATTGCTCATCCCAATGCTTTTGCTTCCCAGTGCTTTCAAAGCCCGGGAACATTTCCCACCTCTCTCATTTCCTAGCCCAATGCCTTTCCACGCCAAGGAAACCTTCCCATCCCAGCAAGGATTTCTCGGCCCACTCAGCCTTCCCCATCCCAAGCATTTCCCAGCTTCACCATCCAACACACAGCTTGGCCAGCCCACAGCTCTAGAGAGGGATTTGGACGATGCTGATAGACACAAGGTCACGGGGATTTGCTGTGCTGATGATTGCTCTTTATTACAGATCAACACAGATCCCCAGTCCCAAGGGTGCTAGGATGAATCTGGCAAATATGTAGATACGAGGCTCTTCCATTTCTTACCGGGAAAGAAAGAGATCTGTGCGTTTCTCTCTCTCCACCTTAGGAAAAACATAGGAAGGGGAGAGTACTAATGAACAGGAGCATGCTCAGCTCAGCCACCACGAAGGAGGCTGCCCGCTCCTCAGCACCTCTAAGCAGCAGCACCTTCAAGTCTCCTCCTGCAGCAGCAGCACATCAGTGTCTCTTGTCCCACCAGCAGGACAGTGGCGTCTCCCATTGCACCATACCGACCTCCACGCCTCGAGTGCCAGCATCAGTCCTCATTGCGAGCTGGACGCTCAGGGCACTTGTGGCCACCCACCTTTGTGAGCTCCAAGGCTGACAGTGACTCTCTGCTGAGCTGCCACGGCTCTCGGGTGTCCCGGTGACAGAGCTTTCGGCGCTAAGCTGACTGCCAGGAGAAAAGGCTGCCGTGAAATGGCTGCTCCACAATGCCAGGAGCAAGGTCTGCTGGGCTGGGGGTTCGCAGGGGAGCTCGGCCTCGGGCCTGGCAACTGCGCCTGGAAGCCAGGGACGGCCTTGGTGTGCAGCTGGACACCTGGGCCTGAGAAAGCAAGGTCTCTTTCCAGACACTTGGCACCATCGTCACCCAGTGGCTGTCTGAGGGGGACGAGAGAAATGCACAGCATCTCTTGCTGCCCTGCAGTGCTGCTGTCCTACGCCCTTGGGGGTCTGCGGGATAGAAAAAGGGACGGATTTTGACCCAAAACCCAGCTCCTTTCTCTCGGAAGCATCACGTCCTCCTGTCTTTCTTGTATTTGGCTATGACTTTAGGAATCCCTGCAATCCCTGCAGCTGTGTCCCCTGCCAGCTTCTTGTGTGCCCCAAGCATCCTCGCTTGCAGGGCAGTAGAAGATGCAGAAAAGGCCTTGCCTTAGTGGAAGCACTGCCCTGCAGGAGCTCCAACATCCCTCTCAGCAGCACGCTGTAGCCCCCAAATGCCCCCGAAAGGGCACATTTCAGCTACTGGGAAGGAAATGAGCTCGCTCAAGGTGAGCTACCCGCTCAAGGCCCAGGTGTCTGTGAGGCAGTGTTGGCAAGGAGTCCTGTTGTGTGAGTCCGTTCTTTGTGAGTGCTCCGTCCCCACAAGGCTTGCTTTTCAAGGCCCAGGAGAGTCTTGTGGGCACTGGCCTGGGGTCCCAGGCTGAGCCAGCTGCTGGCTGGCAATCAGGGAGGCTCGCTCGGTGTCTTGGCTTGGGTTTGCGTGGCCAGGCTGTGGGAGCGGGGGGCTGCAGGGGTGTCCTCTGTGAGGAGAATGCAGCAGCTGCCCCATGGGAGCTCAGGGCCGCTGCCAGGAGGCTCCTTCCAGGAGGGACCCACCCGCTGCTGCCCAGAACGCAGAGCAAAAGGATGATGTTTGCGCCTGGGGGAGAGCCCATCTAAGAAAGGGAACAAAAGCTGCTGCCCAGCAGCGTCTGGCTCAGGGAGGAGTGAGAAAGCTCTGTGCAGCCCCCAAGGTCCGTGCAGCAGGAGGCAGGAGGTGCTCCAGGCTCCCAGCAGCAGTTCCCCTGCGGCCTGTGCAGGGAGAGGCCCCTGGTGGAGCAGGCTGTCCCCCTGCAGCCCATGGGTCCCCCGTGGAGCAGATCTCCACGCTGCAGCCCCCCTGTGGCTGGAGGAGCCCCCGGTGGAGCAGGTGGATCTGCCCTAGAGGAGGCTGCGACCTGTGGAGGACGCCCCAGAGGAGCAGGGTGTTCAAGGACAGGTTGGAGCTGGTGCTTAGGAACATGGTTTATTGGGTGACATTGGTAGTACAGTGAGGACTAGACCGGACAAATGTGAAGGTCTCCTCTAACAATTGTGATTCTATGATACCTCCAGCACGTCCTCCTCCACCACTTCCTCCTCATCATCCACGGCCTTTTTCTTGTCCACTGCCTCCTCCTCATTCACTGCCTCCTCCTTGTCTACCGCATCCTCCTCGTCCCCCGCCTGCTAATCCTATTTCTCATTTTCCTCCTCCTTCTCCTCCTTCCCTGCCTCTTGCACCTCCAACACCTCCTCCACCTCCACTGCCTCTTCCTCCTTCTCCTTCTCCAGCCCTACTGACTATTCCTCCTCCACAGCCTCCTCCACCTCGGCAGAAACTTCCTGGCCAACTTCCTCTGCATGCTCCTTGCTAAGGCATGCTGGTAGCAATGATGGTGAGCCCAGAGATGTCAGGAAAAGTTGCCACGAACCAGGTGTGCCAAGGCGGCTTCTCTGGGAGGCTCTGGTTGTGAGCGCTGCCCACCGCTCCTAATTCTAGTTCCATTTGTCACCCCACAGGACCATGGCACCGTGGCCCTGTAAGGTAGCAGCTGGCGGCTCCTATCATCTTGATGACGCTCTGTGATGCGCTGCTTGTTGCCTGGGTAGCGATTGTTAGCTATTATGCAAATGGCTTGTCATCAATCAGGGGTGTGGCTGCTCCTCCCTATAAAAGGGCCAAAGGGGGGCAGTGGGAGCCAGAGTGCTGGAGAGGGGAGATGGGAGAAGATGGAAACAGAAAAGGAGGAGGATGAGGAAGAGGCATAGGTGGAAAAGGGGGGGGGGGGGTAAGAGGGGAAGGGGGCAGTGGAGGAGGTGGCGGAGGAGGAGGTGGTGGCGGAGAAGATTGAGGAGGTGGCGGCATTTCTGGAAAAGGAGACGGATGAGTAGGAAGCGGTGACAAAAGAGGAGGTGAGCAAGGGCTAGGCAGAGGGACACGATGGAGGTGGAAGAGGAGAGAAGAAGGTGGAGGAGAAATAGTAGAATGTGAGAGAAGGAAGTGGCAGCAAAAAAGAAAAACAAAAAGGAGGAGGTGGAGGAGGACTAGGAGGTGGTGGAGGAGGAGGCCAACAAAAAACAAAAGAGAAGGAGTAGAAGGTGGAGGAGGAGGTGGTTGAGGAGGAGGAGGCGGAGGACTCCAAAACAAAACACCCTCTCTGGTGCTGAGCGTTGACCACCGCTCCTAATTCTAGTTCTGTTTGTAATCCCACAGGACCATGGCACCGTAGCCCTGTAAGGTAGCAGCTGGTGGCTCCTAGCAACTTGATGACGCTCTGTGATGCATTGCTTGTGGCCTGGTTGCCTGGGTAGCGATTGTTAGCTATGATGCAAATAGCTTGTCATCAACCGGGGGTGTGGCTGCTCCTCCCTATAAATGGAGAGGAGGAGGAGGAGGAGGTAGTGGAGGAGGAGGTAGTGGAGGAGGTGGTGGTGGTGGTGGAGGAGGAGGAGGAGGAGGAGGAGGAGGACGACGACGACGACGAGGAGGAGGAGGAGGAGGAGGAGGAGGAGGAGGAGGAGAAGGAGGTGGAGGGGGAGGGGGAGGAGGCGGTGGAGGAGGAGGCGGTGGAGGAGGAGGCGGTGGAGGAGGAGGCGGTGGAGGAGGAGGCGGTGGAGGAGGAGGCGGTGGAGGAGGAGGCGGTGGAGGAGGAGGCGGTGGAGGAGGAGGAGGTGGAGGAGGAGGAGGTGGAGGAGGAGGAGGAGGAGGCCAAAAAATAAAAATGAGAAAAATCCTAGAAAATGAGGAGGAGGAGGATGTGTTGGAGGAAGTGATGGTGGAGGAGGAGGCCCCAAATAAAATATATGAAAATATTTTAATTTGAAAAATGGATGGATTTGGACCCCAAAGCGAGCTCCTTTCTCTCGGAAGCATCACGTCCTCCTGTCTTTCTTGTATTTGGCTATGACTTTAGGAATCCCTGCAATCCCTGCAGCTGTGTCCCCTGCCAGCTTCTTGTGTGCCCCAAGCATCCTCGCTTGCAGGGCAGTAGAAGATGCAGAAAAGGCCTTGCCTTAGTGGAAGCACTGCCCTGCAGGAGCTCCAACATCCCTCTCAGCAGCACGCTGTAGTCCCCAAATGCCCCCGAAAGGGCACATTTCAGCTACTGGGAACGAAATGAGCTCGCTCAAGGTGAGCTACCCGCTCAAGGCCCAGGTGTCTGTGAGGCGGTGTTGGCAAGGAGACCTGTTGTGTGAGTCCGTTCTTTGTGGGTGCTCCGTCCCCACAAGGCTTGCTTTTCAAGGCCCAGGAGAGTCTTGTGGGCACTGGCCTGGGGTCCCAGGCTGAGCCAGCTGCTGGCTGGCAATCAGGGAGGCTCGCTCGGTGTCTTGGCTTGGGTTTGCGTGGCCACGCTGTGGGAGCGGGGGGCTGCAGGGGTGTCCTCTGTGAGGAGAATGCAGCAGCTGCCCCATGGGAGCTCAGGGCCGCTGCCAGGAGGCTCCTTCCAGGAGGGACCCACCCGCTGCAGCCCAGAACGCAGAGCAAAAGGATGATGTTTGCGCCTGGGGGAGAGCCCATCTAAGAAAGGGAACAAAAGCTGCTGCCCAGCAGCGTCTGGCTCAGGGAGGAGTGAGAAAGCTCTGTGCAGCCCCCAAGGTCTGTGCAGCAGGAGGCAGGAGGTGCTCCAGGCTCCCAGCAGCAGTTCCCCTGCGGCCTGTGCAGGGAGAGGCCCCTGGTGGAGCAGGCTGTCCCCCTGCAGCCCATGGGTCCCCCGTGGAGCAGATCTCCACGCTGCAGCCCCCCTGCGGGTGGAGGAGCCCCCGGTGGAGCAGGTGGCTGTGGCCTGGAGGAGGCCGCGGCCTGTGGAGAGCCCCCGCAGGAGCAGGCCCCGGGCTGGACTGGAACAGGCTGTGCTGAGCCTGCTTTGCCCGTGACGCTCCTTGTGGAGTGATCTCCCTGTCCTTCTGGCAGCCCTTGAGCCCTTGCCAGCCTCTTTTCTCCCCTTGGCGTTGGAGGAGGGGCAGGGAGAGAGCGCTTGTGCTGGAGCTCAGCTGCCCAGCTGAGGAAAACCACCACAGCTCTGTCTTGCCGCTGCTGCAGCACGCTGGTAGCAGCCAGCACCGTCTGTTCTTCGAGCCTCAGCAAGCCCACAGCATCTTCCCAGAAGGGATCCCTTTCCTTCACGCCTGACAGGCGCCGCCTCCAGAGGCTGAGGGCTTGTGCCCTGTTTTCAAGCGCTTTCTCAGTGCCCCCTTCCCCAGAGAAGGATCCCAGCTGCTTGGCTTCCCTGCCCTCTGCTGCCAGGCTCCCGCAGCTGCTATCCCAGCAGCGCAGCAGCCAGCTGACAATGTGCTCGCCTGGAGGACAGCTGCAATCTTGTCCCATGGCTCGCAGCTCGCCCAGGGATGGGCATCACCTGCTTCCTGCTGCTTTTCTCTCTGCTCTCCTTTCCAACAGCCTCCTGTGCCCTGGGATGGCCCTACCTTGGGGTAGGCTGCCTCGCCTTCCTCTTGCTCCTTCCTCTTCTTGGGAGGACTTTCTGCCCTTCCGAAACAAGATGACTTCTGCATGCATTCCTTCCCCTTGTGTGTATTGGTGCCTGAGACAGCAACGGGGTCGTCCCCGGGGCCAGCTGTAGAACCTGTGCCAGGCTTGGAGGGGCTGCAGGGAACATGCCAGGGGCTGGAGGGGCTGCAGGGAACATGCCAGGGGCTCGAGGGGCTGCAGGGCGAGTGAAAGGCTTTGAGGGGCCTCAGGTCCCGCTGCAGTGGTTGAAGTCAATGTAGGGAACATCAGAGTTGTTGGAGGGGCTGCAGGTAAAATGCCAGGGCTTGCACGGGCTGCAGGCTGCGTCACAGCTTTGCATCAGGTCAAGACGCATTTTCCTAGAACCATACATTTCCTCCTGGAGGGGCTGAAGAGCATGGAATGGTCTTCAAAATGCATAGAGCAGACCCCGGAAATCGTATAGCTGCTTCTAGGAAGTATGTAAATTTTGTTTTTCTGGTTGTTAACATTGTTTCACAACAACAGATGCAAATATGTATCTTGAGTTGAGGGCAAAGGTGACCTTGGATCTGAAGCACACAGGCGTTCGCTAGTGTCCCCCCATCCGGAGTGAATCCAGAACGACTCGGAAGGAAAAATAAAATCCAAACCAGTGCGTTGTGATAAAGAGAGTTTAATAGGGTAGAAAAGGAATAAAAACCAACAAAATAATAAATAAAGATATTTATAATTTATATTAATATATAATAATATTTAATGCTATTAAATACTTATAATTTTATAATAATAAAACAATGCCATACTGTACAACACAGTCAATAAAGTGGATTTAATTAAATAAATAAGAAAACCAATAAATTAAATGAAAATTTAAAAATTTAAATTTAATACAAATAAAACCCATTTGTCCCATTCCAATGAATTGCTATCCCCATCATCACTTCCCATCCCACTGATCATTTGCTATCCCAAAGACCTCCCAGTTCTTATCCCCTCGGCATGCCAGTGCAAGAAGAAGTGCTCTGCAGGCAGAGGCCTTGCTGAGTGACCACCTAAGGAGAGGAATTTAATCCAGAAGGCAGGAAAGAAGAGCAATGCCCCGAAAGAAGAAGCAAGTCTTGTCTCTCAGCCCTTTGGTGTCCCAAGCAGCAGTTGCCATGGCCAAGCTTTCCCAGCCCAGCTGCTGCCAGCATCTCCCCAGCTTGCCATTGCCACCTTCCTGGGTGAGGCGCGCGCGCATTTGCCATTGGCGCTGTTGCCCATCCCTGAGAGTGGCAAGCAGTGCGTAGGTCCAGCACGAGAGAGGGGAGAGGGCAAGCGAGAGGGGCAAGGGCTGAGGAGCGTGGCTGAAGCTGGAGCAGGTGCCTGCAGAGGTCTCTGTGCCTGCCTGGGTGCTGCGGGGGCCGTCGAGGAGAAGCCCGAGGTCGGTCACGGGTAGCCGTAATAGTAGGCTATGGCGTGGTCCTTCTGCCGCTGCACGAAGAATTGCACGGGGCCGATCTTGGTCTGGTGGGCCGCCCGCTGCCGCTCCTCCTGGGCCAGCTTCTTCAGGCGCTCCCGCTTGGGACGCTGCTGCGGCGTGATGGGCACCGACTCCTCCTGCTCCTCCAGCGGCGTGGGCGCTGCGTCGCGGCCTGCCCAGGGCCCCACGCAGGGCACGTAGTCCACGCGGGGCTGCGCCGGATTCTGCAGCGTGCGCGGCTGCGTGGGCAGAGCCGGACGCTGCGCTTTGCCCCCTGCGGCTGGCAGGCCCCACACTCTGGGCGCCTGCTCTGGGGGAGCTCTCTGTGCTCCTGTGCTGCCTGGTGGTGCCGGCAGCGCCTGGGCCTTGTGGCCAGCTGGGGGCCGGGGGGCAGCGGGCACAGCGCTGGAGCCTGGCAGCGTCGGCCGGGCCCTGGGCATGCCGCTGGAGGTGGGCTGCGGCTGCACACAGGGCGGCTGGCGCACTGGCCCCAGCGCCTTGGCCCTGGCCCCCAGCGGCTGCAAAGTCTCGCTGGGGGTCTTTGTCCCCGGCTGCTGGCGCTGCAGCATCTTGGCCCCGCTGGCTTGGGGCCGGAGCCTGTCCTGGGGCCGCACGGCACGGGCACGGGCACGGGCACGGGGCTTCATGGGGAGGGGCTCCAGCAGCAGCCGCGCTCTGCAGAGAGGCGGCGCCGCTGCTCCTTGCCCCCCAGCAGCCCCCGGGCTTCGCGCTCTCTTGCTGGGTGCCCTGGTGCTGTCGCTCGCTGGCTGCTGCCTGCCGCTGCCCGCTTGGCTGCTGCTGCCAGGCAGCGCGCTGTGGCCAGCCGTCTTGCCCTGGCGCAGCGTCCTGGGGCCTTGGCCAGCCTGGCCCAGCAGCAGCGTCTTCTCCTTGCCGGGGGTCTTGTCCGTCGTGGGCCTCCTGTGCTGGGAGCTCTGCGCTGTGCTGGGGGTGCTGGTGGGCGCGGGGCGCTTGGCCCCCCACTTGGTGCCGGTGGGTGCAGGGGCAGGCGGGGGGCTCTGGAGGGGACTGTGAGGGGGACTGGGCAGGGCTCTCCTCAGGGCTGGGAGAAGTTGAGACCTCTTGAGGGGAGCCAAGGGAGGCTGGGGCAGGGTTCTCTTGCGGGCAGGGATGAATTCCTGCTGGGGGGGCCTTTTGGGGAGAGGCTTGGGCAGGGGTCTCCTGCGGGCAGGGTCGGGGGGGCTCTGGAGGGGACTCAGGTGAGGCTTGGGCAGGGCTCTCCTGAGGGCAGTGAGGAAGTCAGGGTCGGGGGGGCTCTGGACGGGAGCCGAGGGAGGCTGGGGCAGGCTTCTCCTGCGGGCAGGGATGAATTCCTGCTGGGGGGGCCTTTTGGGCAGGGCTCTCCTGAGCTGGGGCCGGGCTGCAGGCTTGAGGGGGGAGCTGAGTGGCGGCACAGCAGCTGCAGGGGGCTGCAGCGCCCGCCCAGCCTGCACCTTGTCGGGGTGCAGCCCAGGGGTTGAGGGGACCTCACCGAGGGCTCCTGTGGCTTCCAGTCCCTGCGTGCTCGGCTCCTCGATGTCCTCGCAGAGGTCGGGCAGCTGCGAGAGGAAGCGGCTGAGGGCAGGACTGCTGGGCAAATCGGGGAAGGCGTCCTGGGGCTCCACGGCATCCAGGCAGCTGAGCTGCGCCTCCAAGCCGGAGCTGTCCAGGTCGGCCGGGAGCTGGTCCTGCACGTGCTGCAGCTGCTGGCTGTCCCCTGCCAGCTGGGGAAAGGCATCAGTGAAGGCATCAGTGCCCAGCTCCAGCAGCTCCAGGGGCTCCTCAGGCACCTCTGCAAGTGTCGCCGCTGAGGAAAAAGCAAGCCAATGCAATCCCCCAGGCATCCCCCGATGCCAGCTTTCCCATGGCTCCTGGGTGTGGGGCGCCCAGCGGCCGGCTGTGCCAGCCCCAAACTCACCGTCGGGCGTCGCCGTCTGGGTGCTGGCGGTCCTTGGAGCCTGGGCAGGCTCGGGGGCAGTGGGGCCAAGCAGCGGGGGCCCCTGGTCCTCGCTGAGCCCCACGGCGTGCAAGCAGGGCTCTGGCAGCTGCCCCCAGCTGCTGCTCAGGGTGCGGGGCGCGGGGAGCGCCTGCCCCCGCAGCGGAGGCCCCGGGACGAGGAGTGGGGGGGGGCCGGGGTGGGCAGGAGCCTGCAGCAGGCAGGTGCCTGCGGGGTGCAGGAGCTCCCCTTGGAGCACGGCCCTGGGCCCCAAGCAGAGGGGATCCTGGGGCACCAGCGTCTCCGTCAGCAGGGGCTGTCCCCACTGGGAGACACTGGGGGCACAGGGAGGAGCGGTGTGGGGGAGCTGCCCCACAGCAGGGAGCTGCCCCCCGGCGGGGAGCTGCCCAAGCTGCAGGTGGTGCCCCTGGGCTGGGAGGTGCCCCCCAGGTGGCAGCTGCACCCCGGCGGGGAGCTGCAGCACCTGCCCCTGGACCCCCGGCACCACGTGCCAGACGGTGGCCTGGGGCAGCGCGGAGGGGAGGGTGGGTACCTGCGGGGGCTGCAAGGGCAGCGCCGTCGCTCCGGGGAGGGAGGGCAGCAGCCAGGCAGCCACCGTTGGCGGCACGGCTGGGACGACGAAGGGGGAGTTTTGCGTCTGCGCATGCCGCGGAAGCCGTCTGGGGAAACCCTCTGTGGGAAAAAGGCCGCTGGGCTGAGCTCTGGGGCGCTGGGCTCGCCAGCAGGGCCGCAGCCCCGGGAGGAGCGGGAGCCGGCTGCTGGACCTGCCATGGTGGCTGGAGAGTGGGGCGGTTGCTTGGGGAACCCGGGCAACGGGGGTTCCGTCCCAACGGCTCACCAGCCCCTCGCCGACATCTTGGGGAGGACTGCAGGCTTTGGACCCAAGCAGGCTGCCCAGCGCAAGACTTGGCCATCCCCAGCAGGCTTGCCCTCCCACGCAGCACTTGCCATGCCCACCACGCTTCCACACCGCCTCTTTCCCATCCTGAGCATTTCCCATGCCAGGACCAGCTTTCATCCTCATGGTCATTTCCCATCCTGACAAGTTCACATGAGAACAGATTCCCAGACAAAAGATTTCCCATCAACACGAAGCGTTTCTTCATCCAAAGAGATCTCGTCCCAAAGAATTTCCCTCTCTTGGATGACTTTTCCAAGTATTTCCTTCCTCAGCGAATGTTACCCACCCCTTTCAAGACTTCCCATCCCAATGTTTTCCCATCCCAGGAGCGATTGCTCATCCCAATGCTTTTGCTTCCCAGTGCTTTCAAAGCCCGGGAACATTTCCCACCTCTCTCATTTCCTAGCCCAATGCCTTTCCACGCCAAGGAAACCTTCCCATCCCAGCAAGGATTTCTCGGCCCACTCAGCCTTCCCCATCCCAAGCATTTCCCAGCTTCACCATCCAACACACAGCTTGGCCAGCCCACAGCTCTAGAGAGGGATTTGGACGATGCTGATAGACACAAGGTCACGGGGATTTGCTGTGCTGATGATTGCTCTTTATTACAGATCAACACAGATCCCCAGTCCCAAGGGTGCTAGGATGAATCTGGCAAATATGTAGATACGAGGCTCTTCCATTTCTTACCGGGAAAGAAAGAGATCTGTGCGTTTCTCTCTCTCCACCTTAGGAAAAACATAGGAAGGGGAGAGTACTAATGAACAGGAGCATGCTCAGCTCAGCCACCACGAAGGAGGCTGCCCGCTCCTCAGCACCTCTAAGCAGCAGCACCTTCAAGTCTCCTCCTGCAGCAGCAGCACATCAGTGTCTCTTGTCCCACCAGCAGGACAGTGGCGTCTCCCATTGCACCATACCGACCTCCACGCCTCGAGTGCCAGCATCAGTCCTCATTGCGAGCTGGACGCTCAGGGCACTTGTGGCCACCCACCTTTGTGAGCTCCAAGGCTGACAGTGACTCTCTGCTGAGCTGCCACGGCTCTCGGGTGTCCCGGTGACAGAGCTTTCGGCGCTAAGCTGACTGCCAGGAGAAAAGGCTGCCGTGAAATGGCTGCTCCACAATGCCAGGAGCAAGGTCTGCTGGGCTGGGGGTTCGCAGGGGAGCTCGGCCTCGGGCCTGGCAACTGCGCCTGGAAGCCAGGGACGGCCTTGGTGTGCAGCTGGACACCTGGGCCTGAGAAAGCAAGGTCTCTTTCCAGACACTTGGCACCATCGTCACCCAGTGGCTGTCTGAGGGGGACGAGAGAAATGCACAGCATCTCTTGCTGCCCTGCAGTGCTGCTGTCCTACGCCCTTGGGGGTCTGCGGGATAGAAAAAGGGACGGATTTTGACCCAAAACCCAGCTCCTTTCTCTCGGAAGCATCACGTCCTCCTGTCTTTCTTGTATTTGGCTATGACTTTAGGAATCCCTGCAATCCCTGCAGCTGTGTCCCCTGCCAGCTTCTTGTGTGCCCCAAGCATCCTCGCTTGCAGGGCAGTAGAAGATGCAGAAAAGGCCTTGCCTTAGTGGAAGCACTGCCCTGCAGGAGCTCCAACATCCCTCTCAGCAGCACGCTGTAGCCCCCAAATGCCCCCGAAAGGGCACATTTCAGCTACTGGGAAGGAAATGAGCTCGCTCAAGGTGAGCTACCCGCTCAAGGCCCAGGTGTCTGTGAGGCAGTGTTGGCAAGGAGTCCTGTTGTGTGAGTCCGTTCTTTGTGAGTGCTCCGTCCCCACAAGGCTTGCTTTTCAAGGCCCAGGAGAGTCTTGTGGGCACTGGCCTGGGGTCCCAGGCTGAGCCAGCTGCTGGCTGGCAATCAGGGAGGCTCGCTCGGTGTCTTGGCTTGGGTTTGCGTGGCCAGGCTGTGGGAGCGGGGGGCTGCAGGGGTGTCCTCTGTGAGGAGAATGCAGCAGCTGCCCCATGGGAGCTCAGGGCCGCTGCCAGGAGGCTCCTTCCAGGAGGGACCCACCCGCTGCTGCCCAGAACGCAGAGCAAAAGGATGATGTTTGCGCCTGGGGGAGAGCCCATCTAAGAAAGGGAACAAAAGCTGCTGCCCAGCAGCGTCTGGCTCAGGGAGGAGTGAGAAAGCTCTGTGCAGCCCCCAAGGTCCGTGCAGCAGGAGGCAGGAGGTGCTCCAGGCTCCCAGCAGCAGTTCCCCTGCGGCCTGTGCAGGGAGAGGCCCCTGGTGGAGCAGGCTGTCCCCCTGCAGCCCATGGGTCCCCCGTGGAGCAGATCTCCACGCTGCAGCCCCCCTGTGGCTGGAGGAGCCCCCGGTGGAGCAGGTGGATCTGCCCTAGAGGAGGCTGCGACCTGTGGAGGACGCCCCAGAGGAGCAGGGTGTTCAAGGACAGGTTGGAGCTGGTGCTTAGGAACATGGTTTATTGGGTGACATTGGTAGTACAGTGAGGACTAGACCGGACAAATGTGAAGGTCTCCTCTAACAATTGTGATTCTATGATACCTCCAGCACGTCCTCCTCCACCACTTCCTCCTCATCATCCACGGCCTTTTTCTTGTCCACTGCCTCCTCCTCATTCACTGCCTCCTCCTTGTCTACCGCATCCTCCTCGTCCCCCGCCTGCTAATCCTATTTCTCATTTTCCTCCTCCTTCTCCTCCTTCCCTGCCTCTTGCACCTCCAACACCTCCTCCACCTCCACTGCCTCTTCCTCCTTCTCCTTCTCCAGCCCTACTGACTATTCCTCCTCCACAGCCTCCTCCACCTCGGCAGAAACTTCCTGGCCAACTTCCTCTGCATGCTCCTTGCTAAGGCATGCTGGTAGCAATGATGGTGAGCCCAGAGATGTCAGGAAAAGTTGCCACGAACCAGGTGTGCCAAGGCGGCTTCTCTGGGAGGCTCTGGTTGTGAGCGCTGCCCACCGCTCCTAATTCTAGTTCCATTTGTCACCCCACAGGACCATGGCACCGTGGCCCTGTAAGGTAGCAGCTGGCGGCTCCTATCATCTTGATGACGCTCTGTGATGCGCTGCTTGTTGCCTGGGTAGCGATTGTTAGCTATTATGCAAATGGCTTGTCATCAATCAGGGGTGTGGCTGCTCCTCCCTATAAAAGGGCCAAAGGGGGGCAGTGGGAGCCAGAGTGCTGGAGAGGGGAGATGGGAGAAGATGGAAACAGAAAAGGAGGAGGATGAGGAAGAGGCATAGGTGGAAAAGGGGGGGGGGGGGTAAGAGGGGAAGGGGGCAGTGGAGGAGGTGGCGGAGGAGGAGGTGGTGGCGGAGAAGATTGAGGAGGTGGCGGCATTTCTGGAAAAGGAGACGGATGAGTAGGAAGCGGTGACAAAAGAGGAGGTGAGCAAGGGCTAGGCAGAGGGACACGATGGAGGTGGAAGAGGAGAGAAGAAGGTGGAGGAGAAATAGTAGAATGTGAGAGAAGGAAGTGGCAGCAAAAAAGAAAAACAAAAAGGAGGAGGTGGAGGAGGACTAGGAGGTGGTGGAGGAGGAGGCCAACAAAAAACAAAAGAGAAGGAGTAGAAGGTGGAGGAGGAGGTGGTTGAGGAGGAGGAGGCGGAGGACTCCAAAACAAAACACCCTCTCTGGTGCTGAGCGTTGACCACCGCTCCTAATTCTAGTTCTGTTTGTAATCCCACAGGACCATGGCACCGTAGCCCTGTAAGGTAGCAGCTGGTGGCTCCTAGCAACTTGATGACGCTCTGTGATGCATTGCTTGTGGCCTGGTTGCCTGGGTAGCGATTGTTAGCTATGATGCAAATAGCTTGTCATCAACCGGGGGTGTGGCTGCTCCTCCCTATAAATGGAGAGGAGGAGGAGGAGGAGGTAGTGGAGGAGGAGGTAGTGGAGGAGGTGGTGGTGGTGGTGGAGGAGGAGGAGGAGGAGGAGGAGGAGGACGACGACGACGACGAGGAGGAGGAGGAGGAGGAGGAGGAGGAGGAGGAGGAGAAGGAGGTGGAGGGGGAGGGGGAGGAGGCGGTGGAGGAGGAGGCGGTGGAGGAGGAGGCGGTGGAGGAGGAGGCGGTGGAGGAGGAGGCGGTGGAGGAGGAGGCGGTGGAGGAGGAGGCGGTGGAGGAGGAGGCGGTGGAGGAGGAGGCGGTGGAGGAGGAGGAGGTGGAGGAGGAGGAGGTGGAGGAGGAGGAGGAGGAGGCCAAAAAATAAAAATGAGAAAAATCCTAGAAAATGAGGAGGAGGAGGATGTGTTGGAGGAAGTGATGGTGGAGGAGGAGGCCCCAAATAAAATATATGAAAATATTTTAATTTGAAAAATGGATGGATTTGGACCCCAAAGCGAGCTCCTTTCTCTCGGAAGCATCACGTCCTCCTGTCTTTCTTGTATTTGGCTATGACTTTAGGAATCCCTGCAATCCCTGCAGCTGTGTCCCCTGCCAGCTTCTTGTGTGCCCCAAGCATCCTCGCTTGCAGGGCAGTAGAAGATGCAGAAAAGGCCTTGCCTTAGTGGAAGCACTGCCCTGCAGGAGCTCCAACATCCCTCTCAGCAGCACGCTGTAGTCCCCAAATGCCCCCGAAAGGGCACATTTCAGCTACTGGGAACGAAATGAGCTCGCTCAAGGTGAGCTACCCGCTCAAGGCCCAGGTGTCTGTGAGGCGGTGTTGGCAAGGAGACCTGTTGTGTGAGTCCGTTCTTTGTGGGTGCTCCGTCCCCACAAGGCTTGCTTTTCAAGGCCCAGGAGAGTCTTGTGGGCACTGGCCTGGGGTCCCAGGCTGAGCCAGCTGCTGGCTGGCAATCAGGGAGGCTCGCTCGGTGTCTTGGCTTGGGTTTGCGTGGCCACGCTGTGGGAGCGGGGGGCTGCAGGGGTGTCCTCTGTGAGGAGAATGCAGCAGCTGCCCCATGGGAGCTCAGGGCCGCTGCCAGGAGGCTCCTTCCAGGAGGGACCCACCCGCTGCAGCCCAGAACGCAGAGCAAAAGGATGATGTTTGCGCCTGGGGGAGAGCCCATCTAAGAAAGGGAACAAAAGCTGCTGCCCAGCAGCGTCTGGCTCAGGGAGGAGTGAGAAAGCTCTGTGCAGCCCCCAAGGTCTGTGCAGCAGGAGGCAGGAGGTGCTCCAGGCTCCCAGCAGCAGTTCCCCTGCGGCCTGTGCAGGGAGAGGCCCCTGGTGGAGCAGGCTGTCCCCCTGCAGCCCATGGGTCCCCCGTGGAGCAGATCTCCACGCTGCAGCCCCCCTGCGGGTGGAGGAGCCCCCGGTGGAGCAGGTGGCTGTGGCCTGGAGGAGGCCGCGGCCTGTGGAGAGCCCCCGCAGGAGCAGGCCCCGGGCTGGACTGGAACAGGCTGTGCTGAGCCTGCTTTGCCCGTGACGCTCCTTGTGGAGTGATCTCCCTGTCCTTCTGGCAGCCCTTGAGCCCTTGCCAGCCTCTTTTCTCCCCTTGGCGTTGGAGGAGGGGCAGGGAGAGAGCGCTTGTGCTGGAGCTCAGCTGCCCAGCTGAGGAAAACCACCACAGCTCTGTCTTGCCGCTGCTGCAGCACGCTGGTAGCAGCCAGCACCGTCTGTTCTTCGAGCCTCAGCAAGCCCACAGCATCTTCCCAGAAGGGATCCCTTTCCTTCACGCCTGACAGGCGCCGCCTCCAGAGGCTGAGGGCTTGTGCCCTGTTTTCAAGCGCTTTCTCAGTGCCCCCTTCCCCAGAGAAGGATCCCAGCTGCTTGGCTTCCCTGCCCTCTGCTGCCAGGCTCCCGCAGCTGCTATCCCAGCAGCGCAGCAGCCAGCTGACAATGTGCTCGCCTGGAGGACAGCTGCAATCTTGTCCCATGGCTCGCAGCTCGCCCAGGGATGGGCATCACCTGCTTCCTGCTGCTTTTCTCTCTGCTCTCCTTTCCAACAGCCTCCTGTGCCCTGGGATGGCCCTACCTTGGGGTAGGCTGCCTCGCCTTCCTCTTGCTCCTTCCTCTTCTTGGGAGGACTTTCTGCCCTTCCGAAACAAGATGACTTCTGCATGCATTCCTTCCCCTTGTGTGTATTGGTGCCTGAGACAGCAACGGGGTCGTCCCCGGGGCCAGCTGTAGAACCTGTGCCAGGCTTGGAGGGGCTGCAGGGAACATGCCAGGGGCTGGAGGGGCTGCAGGGAACATGCCAGGGGCTCGAGGGGCTGCAGGGCGAGTGAAAGGCTTTGAGGGGCCTCAGGTCCCGCTGCAGTGGTTGAAGTCAATGTAGGGAACATCAGAGTTGTTGGAGGGGTTGCAGGTAAAATGCCAGGGCTTGCACGGGCTGCAGGCTGCGTCACAGCTTTGCATCAGGTCAAGACGCATTTTCCTAGAACCATACATTTCCTCCTGGAGGGGCTGAAGAGCATGGAATGGTCTTCAAAATGCATAGAGCAGACCCCGGAAATCGTATAGCTGCTTCTAGGAAGTATGTAAATTTTGTTTTTCTGGTTGTTAACATTGTTTCACAACAACAGATGCAAATATGTATCTTGAGTTGAGGGCAAAGGTGACCTTGGATCTGAAGCACACAGGCGTTCGCTAGTGTCCCCCCATCCGGAGTGAATCCAGAACGACTCGGAAGGAAAAATAAAATCCAAACCAGTGCGTTGTGATAAAGAGAGTTTAATAGGGTAGAAAAGGAATAAAAACCAACAAAATAATAAATAAAGATATTTATAATTTATATTAATATATAATAATATTTAATGCTATTAAATACTTATAATTTTATAATAATAAAACAATGCCATACTGTACAACACAGTCAATAAAGTGGATTTAATTAAATAAATAAGAAAACCAATAAATTAAATGAAAATTTAAAAATTTAAATTTAATACAAATAAAACCCATTTTTCCCATTCCAATGAATTGCTATCCCCATCATCACTTCCCATCCCACTGATCATTTGCTATCCCAAAGACCTCCCAGTTCTTATCCCCTCGGCATGCCAGTGCAAGAAGAAGTGCTCTGCAGGCAGAGGCCTTGCTGAGTGACCACCTAAGGAGAGGAATTTAATCCAGAAGGCAGGAAAGAAGAGCAATGCCCCGAAAGAAGAAGCAAGTCTTGTCTCTCAGCCCTTTGGTGTCCCAAGCAGCAGTTGCCATGGCCAAGCTTTCCCAGCCCAGCTGCTGCCAGCATCTCCCCAGCTTGCCATTGCCACCTTCCTGGGTGAGGCGCGCGCGCATTTGCCATTGGCGCTGTTGCCCATCCCTGAGAGTGGCAAGCAGTGCGTAGGTCCAGCACGAGAGAGGGGAGAGGGCAAGCGAGAGGGGCAAGGGCTGAGGAGCGTGGCTGAAGCTGGAGCAGGTGCCTGCAGAGGTCTCTGTGCCTGCCTGGGTGCTGCGGGGGCCGTCGAGGAGAAGCCCGAGGTCGGTCACGGGTAGCCGTAATAGTAGGCTATGGCGTGGTCCTTCTGCCGCTGCACGAAGAATTGCACGGGGCCGATCTTGGTCTGGTGGGCCGCCCGCTGCCGCTCCTCCTGGGCCAGCTTCTTCAGGCGCTCCCGCTTGGGACGCTGCTGCGGCGTGATGGGCACCGACTCCTCCTGCTCCTCCAGCGGCGTGGGCGCTGCGTCGCGGCCTGCCCAGGGCCCCACGCAGGGCACGTAGTCCACGCGGGGCTGCGCCGGATTCTGCAGCGTGCGCGGCTGCGTGGGCAGAGCCGGACGCTGCGCTTTGCCCCCTGCGGCTGGCAGGCCCCACACTCTGGGCGCCTGCTCTGGGGGAGCTCTCTGTGCTCCTGTGCTGCCTGGTGGTGCCGGCAGCGCCTGGGCCTTGTGGCCAGCTGGGGGCCGGGGGGCAGCGGGCACAGCGCTGGAGCCTGGCAGCGTCGGCCGGGCCCTGGGCATGCCGCTGGAGGTGGGCTGCGGCTGCACACAGGGCGGCTGGCGCACTGGCCCCAGCGCCTTGGCCCTGGCCCCCAGCGGCTGCAAAGTCTCGCTGGGGGTCTTTGTCCCCGGCTGCTGGCGCTGCAGCATCTTGGCCCCGCTGGCTTGGGGCCGGAGCCTGTCCTGGGGCCGCACGGCACGGGCACGGGGCTTCATGGGGAGGGGCTCCAGCAGCAGCCGCGCTCTGCAGAGAGGCGGCGCCGCTGCTCCTTGCCCCCCAGCAGCCCCCGGGCTTCGCGCTCTCTTGCTGGGTGCCCTGGTGCTGTCGCTCGCTGGCTGCTGCCTGCCGCTGCCCGCTTGGCTGCTGCTGCCAGGCAGCGCGCTGTGGCCAGCCGTCTTGCCCTGGCGCAGCGTCCTGGGGCCTTGGCCAGCCTGGCCCAGCAGCAGCGTCTTCTCCTTGCCGGGGGTCTTGTCCGTCGTGGGCCTCCTGTGCTGGGAGCTCTGCGCTGTGCTGGGGGTGCTGGTGGGCGCGGGGCGCTTGGCCCCCCACTTGGTGCCGGTGGGCGCAGGGGCAGGCGGGGGGCTCTGGAGGGGACTGTGAGGGGGACTGGGCAGGGCTCTCCTCAGGGCTGGGAGAAGTTGAGACCTCTTGAGGGGAGCCAAGGGAGGCTGGGGCAGGGTTCTCTTGCGGGCAGGGATGAATTCCTGCTGGGGGGGCCTTTTGGGGAGAGGCTTGGGCAGGGGTCTCCTGCGGGCAGGGTCGGGGGGGCTCTGGAGGGGACTCAGGTGAGGCTTGGGCAGGGCTCTCCTGAGGGCAGTGAGGAAGTCAGGGTCGGGGGGGCTCTGGACGGGAGCCGAGGGAGGCTGGGGCAGGCTTCTCCTGCGGGCAGGGATGAATTCCTGCTGGGGGGGCCTTTTGGGCAGGGCTCTCCTGAGCTGGGGCCGGGCTGCAGGCTTGAGGGGGGAGCTGAGTGGCGGCACAGCAGCTGCAGGGGGCTGCAGCGCCCGCCCAGCCTGCACCTTGTCGGGGTGCAGCCCAGGGGTTGAGGGGACCTCACCGAGGGCTCCTGTGGCTTCCAGTCCCTGCGTGCTCGGCTCCTCGATGTCCTCGCAGAGGTCGGGCAGCTGCGAGAGGAAGCGGCTGAGGGCAGGACTGCTGGGCAAATCGGGGAAGGCGTCCTGGGGCTCCACGGCATCCAGGCAGCTGAGCTGCGCCTCCAAGCCGGAGCTGTCCAGGTCGGCCGGGAGCTGGTCCTGCACGTGCTGCAGCTGCTGGCTGTCCCCTGCCAGCTGGGGAAAGGCATCAGTGAAGGCATCGGTGCCCAGCTCCAGCAGCTCCAGGGGCTCCTCAGGCACCTCTGCAAGTGTCGCCGCTGAGGAAAAAGCAAGCCAATGCAATCCCCCAGGCATCCCCCGATGCCAGCTTTCCCATGGCTCCTGGGTGTGGGGCGCCCAGCGGCCGGCTGTGCCAGCCCCAAACTCACCGTCGGGCGTCGCCGTCTGGGTGCTGGCGGTCCTTGGAGCCTGGGCAGGCTCGGGGGCAGTGGGGCCAAGCAGCGGGGGCCCCTGGTCCTCGCTGAGCCCCACGGCGTGCAAGCAGGGCTCTGGCAGCTGCCCCCAGCTGCTGCTCAGGGTGCGGGGCGCGGGGAGCGCCTGCCCCCGCAGCGGAGGCCCCGGGACGAGGAGTGGGGGGGGGCCGGGGTGGGCAGGAGCCTGCAGCAGGCAGGTGCCTGCGGGGTGCAGGAGCTCCCCTTGGAGCACGGCCCTGGGCCCCAAGCAGAGGGGATCCTGGGGCACCAGCGTCTCCGTCAGCAGGGGCTGTCCCCACTGGGAGACACTGGGGGCACAGGGAGGAGCGGTGTGGGGGAGCTGCCCCACAGCAGGGAGCTGCCCCCCGGCGGGGAGCTGCCCAAGCTGCAGGTGGTGCCCCTGGGCTGGGAGGTGCCCCCCAGGTGGCAGCTGCACCCCGGCGGGGAGCTGCAGCACCTGCCCCTGGACCCCCGGCACCACGTGCCAGACGGTGGCCTGGGGCAGCGCGGAGGGGAGGGTGGGTACCTGCGGGGGCTGCAAGGGCAGCGCCGTCGCTCCGGGGAGGGAGGGCAGCAGCCAGGCAGCCACCGTTGGCGGCACGGCTGGGACGACGAAGGGGGAGTTTTGCGTCTGCGCAAGCCGCGGAAGCCGTCTGGGGAAACCCTCTGTGGGAAAAAGGCCGCTGGGCTGAGCTCTGGGGCGCTGGGCTCGCCAGCAGGGCCGCAGCCCCGGGAGGAGCGGGAGCCGGCTGCTGGACCTGCCATGGTGGCTGGAGAGTGGGGCGGTTGCTTGGGGAACCCGGGCAACGGGGGTTCCGTCCCAACGGCTCACCAGCCCCTCGCCGACATCTTGGGGAGGACTGCAGGCTTTGGACCCAAGCAGGCTGCCCAGCGCAAGACTTGGCCATGTTCATTAGAACATTACTAGCCTCTAAGCCTCATGGCATCACCTTCCATCTTGACTGCTAAACCTCCTTGCTCCCTACTATCTTCTTTGCCAAGATACAGCTGTCCGTCCACATTTACTTTTCCTACTTGGCTGGACTGAATTTAAGAAGGGAGCTTGCAACTCTTCCTCTTGTTTGCCACTTCATCATCAAACCAAATGAAAACCATTTGCCTTTAACCTCTTTATTTCAGGCCTTCTTTCCTAGTGGCCATTCAAAACTGGGAAAAAAATAGTCTACCAAGTGGGGTTTTTTTTTGATTTGATAATAAATCTGCAGACTGTTAAGTCATCAAGCACTTCAAGACTGTTTGAAATAATCTCGAGATTAATATAAAAGGAATTCCTCACACACGCTGCGGCCGCTTACCTTTAGTATAGTCGTTGGATGCGATGGAGCAGTATTTCTTGCTTTCGCCTGCACTGGAAGTCTTCCCTTCCTTGTAAGGTTGTTTACTGCTCTCACTTCTGCATTACTGACATGAAGAGCCATCTGGAGGATGGGATTCTTCCTTCTTCTCCCGCGTTATCTTCTGGAAACGAGGATCTAAGTGTTCCAAGGAGCCTTTTGCTTTCCTGGTGTTTCTCCTTTTTCTTCTTTTTCTTCTCCTTTTTCTTCTTTTTCTTACGCTTGCGATTGGCATTGTCAAAGCGGAGCGCACAGAAACACAAATCATGAAGTCTGAAAGAAACATGCAAGTTAAAAAGGGAAAAAAAGATGTGGCACTTGTTGCCTATATGAAACCTGATTTATTTTACCACAGGTGATGATTTGCAGCATGTCAGCTATTTTGTGGTGCTTTGTGCACACACAACTTACTTTAGATGCAGCAAACTTAAGCCGTCAGATTGAAGGACCATAGGTCCTGGTTTGTACACAGATCATTAACAACGGCTAGCTCTGGAATACGTGCAAGCAGAAAAAATCTTTTAACCTAATCTGGAATGGTGTACGGATGTGATTCGAACTATGTGGTCCAAAGCTAGTGCTCTGACACAATTCAGCAAGAGCTTTCCTGTCTTCACTGATCAACCTAACAACATGATCCCCAGCCAGCTGGTGCTATCTAAAGAACTTAGAAACTACCAGAAAAAAAAAAAAAAAAAAAAAAAAAAAAAAAAAAAAGGAAGACATGAGAAGCACCCAGAAAAGAATTAGGATAAAAAATGCGGAGTATGCCGGAATCCTTGCTTACTTGGAATCCTTCTCTCCATGTTTATCCTTAGACTTCGTTTTCTTCCAGAACTTGTGATATTTTTGCATTTTTTTCACCACCTACAAGCTCCTTTTCTATCTTTCTGTCTTTCCTTTCTATTTCACTTTCACTACCTTCTGCACGGGTATATTTTCTTTTTCTGTTTCCTTCTGTTTCATTTTTCTGGCGACAGTTCTCCAAATGAGCTGACACAGGTGGAAGCGCATGTCTTTCACGAGAATGTCTTCCGGAATGTTGCTGAGGTACCGAGCAACGATGCAAGTCTGCTCGGGGTGTGCCAAAGCGACGTACATCTTCCTCTCTCAAGAGGGAACCGTGAGGCCATCTGCTTTTGTAATGATAATGCTTATGTGACCTGCTGTAGTAAGTTGCAGTCGATCTGTCAAAGGCTGAATCGCCGTGAGAGAACTTTCTCTCTCTACTGTCTCCTGTCGCATGAGGTGAATAGTAATCACTGTAATAGCCACATCTTTCCCATCTCCGTGCTTCGTCTCGATAGTATCTTTCTCTGCTCCAACTTCTTTCCCCTTTGGATCGGTAGTACCTATTGCTACCTTGTTCTGATCTTCCTCCGCTGCCAGATCTGTACTTTGAATATTTGACTGCTCTTCTGCCATTCTCAGGGCTGTTTCTTTCACGAGGGAAAGATCTGTACCTGCTTCCCTCCCAGTACTCCTGCTTGTGACTCTTTTGCTCAACAAATTCCACGCTCTGAGAACACCTCCTCTTGCTGGAAGGACCTGCTTTTTGACTCTCCTTCTCTTCACTAGGAGCATGTTCCCTCTTGCTTCGGTAATGCTCTTTCTCAGTGGTTTTAGTCTTGTCCTTTGTATCTTGGCGTCTATCTGCAATAGCTAAGGAAGAAAGATTGTTAGAGCTACATTCAGTGTCAGACTTGAGAGAGGAAGTTTGCCGCAATTTCTCACCAGGCTCACAAGACTCTTTGCCGGACAAAACATTTTCTTTTGAAATGAGGTCACGTTCTTTTGATCTTCTTGCTTTCTCCTTGTCTCCACAGTCATCACATTGGTACTGGGCGAGGTATTCATCATTCCCAGGAGATTTCGGAGGTTCCGCAACACTGCATAAAATAAAAACCCATTTCTCACTTCTGCTGAAGGACGTGAATATTAAGAGTAAAACCTTCCAAAGGCAAACAAACAAACAAAAACCTCCGGACTAAAGGAACCCTCGCAATGATATGCCATTTAGAAACCTCTCCTGTGATTAGGACACCGTCTTCAGCTCCCAGAGAAAGTGCTTTTTCCCCTCTTGCTTCTGAAGCCATTGCACTAAAAAAGCAAACGCATCTGTCTCCTTCCACCTGCTGCTCTGAGAAAAAAGGCATAGGGGCGAGCGGGGAACAGCCAGTGTTTCTCCAGACAGTGGAGAAAAATGGAAAAACATTCTATAAAGGAACACAAGTTCTCCTTGAGGCACCAACCTGCATCAGAGTGATATGCTCAGTGCTGATCATTAGTTCTGTTCGTGACACTGGACACACAGTATGGAATTGTACTAATTTAAATCCTTCCATTAAATACTATTAGTAGACAGATAAAACTGTAACGAACTTCCATAAAGTCTTGTCTTAATCAGACTGTGCTCATTTTACCTCATTTCCTCTGACAAGCTGTTCAGCTGGCTGGCTCTGAAGGACTCCGTGATGACTTCTCGATTGACTGAAGGCATAGCTCCAGGCATCTGCAATTAAAACGCACAAGTCAGCAGACAAAAAAATACTATTTGTAGTAGTACTGAGGACTAGTCTTGTCAGAATGTCTCCATTAAATGGTAAGCAAGACCGCTGTGAGTTGTATGCATTATCTACACTTCAAAGATAACCCCAACTCACCCCCCAAAATCTACTTTAGGAAACTTAGGAATTTTTATCTCAGCTGAGCTTAAGTTGACAAGTTCTAATGTAAGCTCAGGTCTGCAAATTCTAAGGAGATAATACCACAAAGTCTTACGATCACATGTGTGCTGTGTTTTCTCAGTATTTCACCTGAATTAGGAACACAATAAACACTCCCGAATACATCGTAGGTGAGAAATTCTCGATGGAGCAAATCTATGTTTCAAGCGATCCATTTGTTTTAGAAAAGAACATCTCAGAAGGTTTAACAGGTTCAACTCGGCAAGTGGAATCATCAAGTTTCAGTCCGTTTTCTTTAGATTCAGTAACTAACCTAATAGCACCATTTAGTGAATCTGTTTTTGGCAGCTCATGCTGGGATCTTCCTTTGTCAGCATTCTGACAGGAAGAATTGGAATGCTGCAATGTACGGACTACCTTTCCAACCAAAATTCCATTAGAGGACATTGCATTGCATTTCAAATTCCTTTGAAATAAGCCCTTTGACTCCTCCTCAGATTTTCCTGAAGATTCTGCACCATAAGGGACTGTGTTATCAGAGCTGAGTTTAGGATTTTCATTCACTGTTGGCTCCACAAAAATTTCATCAGAAACTTTTTTGTTTGTTTGCATTTGCTTCATTTGCATTACCGAATTTGTAATTGTGGATGAAGGAACAGCCTGGTAGAGATCTTCATCCTCCACAGCACTGCTAAGACAGTCAGGCTGTGACACAGTCTGACGAGCAGGCAATTTATTGTGAATACTGATGGTGATCTTCTGTTTTCTTGACGTATCAGTCATTGAAGGCCTGGTAATTGCCTGGTTTTGAACACAGGCCATTGGTGGTGCTGAAGATGGCCTTTTTAGGGTGACACCAGTGGTCTTTGTGTCCTCTTTTATGGATCCATTTCCATTTAAACGGCTTGAATTCTGTATTTAAAAAGAAGAAATTGCAAGATGGATTAACGCAAACACTGCATGTAACATTTTGAAACACAAAACTCTCCTACTGAGTGTTTCTACAAATGGTCTTAACACCTAAAAAGAAAAACACACTGCCCTTTAAGGATAAATGCAAGTCCAATAAGCGTATTCAATTCCTGCTTTTGGTTTACTGCAGATTGGTATCAAATTAACATCATCTTTGAAAACCAGCCAAGCAACTTAACATTACCTGCTGCTATTCCCAAATATATTTATTTTCCCCTTTAAACATACCCTGAAAAGCCTGAAGTAATCGTTCTGGTGCTCAGGAATAAGACATTTAGTTTTCCCTGTCTTAGCTAAAGTGACGAGGATAGGAAAAACAAGTCCTCTTTTAAATGATTTGAGGATTAGTACACTCTGCTTAAATAGTCAAAGAGCGTAGCTCTCTGTGCTTTAGAAAGCTGTCTTGGAGGTATAAAGTAATGGAGTCGCATGGCTGCACAATTTAGCAGTAACCACTGTTTGAATGACTCTGGCTGTAGCATGAGGGCTGTGAAGAAAGCTGCAGCGTGGGAAGGAAAACAAAACTAAGATGCCGAAAACCAAACAAAAAACCCCACACCAAACCCCAAACCCACTAGCAGTTTGGTGCCGTTATCTGCCCTCCCGCTTCCCTGAATTACCTTAATCATATGAGGAAGAAGTCGTGGTCCCAGAAATCCAGCCTGCTTACTATTAGCCCCCTGCTGACCAGGAGGGAATGAACAGGGATAAGATGGTGCTGGCAAGTAAAACGCACGTTCTCCAAGTGTCAAATCATAGCGCCTTCAGAAAAGAGCAGTGATCGTAGTTTAGTTTTTCTTTCAGCCTACTCTTGGATTAAATCCCATCCTATCATTTTAGAGGAACAGCTCATACGATATGGAAGCCTTCTCCACAGAAGGCTTCGCCAAGACTACAGACTGAAAAGTAGAGAACAGTCTTCCTACTAAGACTATCACTTGCAGAGCAATAATTCATTCTTACACCACAGATGACCTTCATTTCTCTCCTTCTCTAAAGTAGCCAGCTACAGATAACACATAGATAGCAATTTACACAAGTGCTGCAGTTTAAGGCCAAGCAACAAAAGACAATAAACGACACAGAGAATTTCAGGTTAGACAGAACTGAATTAGACAAATAATAATCTTCTCCCGGGATAGCAAGAAAAACACTTGCAAAACAGAAAAATATCAATAACAGGAAAGTAAATCTCTTCTGAACACATTTTAAAATTTGTTATTACCTGATATAAAAAAGTATGTAAGCTTGCTGACCAAGAACTCTTTTAATGTCAGTACGCACTACTTTAGCATCATTCATCTGATACCAAAGTCCATTACCAGCCTGCAAATAAAGACAACGATTTCTTTAGGTGAATTGCACGTTTTCCAATTGAAATCACGGGTAGGAACAAAATACACACATGTCAAATAAAAATATAATGAAATCTTTTTCCCTAGAAACAGTAGCTGCTAGTCATGCTTTAATTGGTTTGCCAGCACAACCTTTACCCTGTTAGAAATGCTGTTGACTTCTACCTTTACATAGCATATATAGTGTCCTGAGTGACAGCTGACACCGTGATGTACCAGCACCGCGTATAAGGCATAGAGCAGTGGTTCTCCCATTGACTGCGACATGTAGGCTCTCAGGTCCAAATACTCCGGATATTTCACCTCCTAAAGAGACATCAAGAAGATAGAAAAATTATCCCAGAGTACTTCGTGGACTAGCCAGAGAAAAACACTTCCAAAAAACACAGACTAGAATTGATTTCTAGAATATATTTCTCGAATATATTTCTTGATTCACTACAAATAAGTCTTCCCATAAACAACGGTTAAGACTAGAAGTTGCAGAGAACTGTTTCCTGATGAATCAGCCTTCTCAGAGGAAAGCATATGCTTCTTGTCAAGCGGGAACTTTATTGATATTAAGAGAAAGAATAAGCCATAGTCGTTAGTCTACAATTATTGTCTGAAAATATTAACAACTTTCAGCTTTGGGGGATGTCCCATTACGCAATGATATAGTTGCATTACAGTGGTAAATATACCTTGTTGATCTTTCCACCTGTGAAATCTGCAAATCTTTTCAGTGATATTGTGAGAACCTTGGAAGAACGGTGTATGGTAAATCTCTTGGATGCAGGAACCATCTTTTTACACCTTAAAAACAAGCAGAGATAAGTGTTTGAAGGCATCTTCTTTTTTTGCCCCCAAAACAAACTCCTTTTAATGTCTCACGCATGCCTATGCTATTTGAATGATATTTACTTGCATAATAGGTTGGTCTTTTTTCTTTTCATAAACCCATGCACTGCGTGTCAGGTTTGTTAATACACAGAAGAAGGTCAATTTTCCCAACAACTCAGAGCATAGCGGGAACAGGAATCTCTCACAAAAGGGTATGACCAGGTTGGATGGCAAGGTACCATTTCTTGGTCTACAAAAGTGGCTATTTGAACTCCAATCCTGGATACATTCTTTCAGCTTTCAAGGGAAATACAAATACTGAAAGCGGAACGAGAGAGCCTTGGTCCCCAGGGCTAGAAATTGCAAATAATCTCCAACATAGGTCGACTATCAACATC
Organism: Aythya marila; assembly: GCF_965140915.1. Lineage (NCBI taxonomy): Eukaryota > Metazoa > Chordata > Aves > Anseriformes > Anatidae > Aythya > Aythya marila. The sequence goes on along the minus strand of NW_028137300.1, from coordinate 584,693 downwards.
AAAAATACAACAGAAACACATGGTCATTCTACAGGAGGGAGACATTTAACAGTAGGAAGTCTTCATGTACTGAGCTTGTCTGGAAAGACACTGAACCCATCTGCCATCCTTTGAAACAAAATAGTTCAGTTTGACACATTGCCCGCTCCAAGGTAGGACCTACGGTGTAAGCAGTGAAAATTAGCCACTAGCCCAGAGAACAACGGAAACTGGGCAGTTTACATCAAGAAAAGTACTGTCGAGAGCTAATAAAGAGAAAGAACAAAAGTAGCTCTTTTTGAATTCTGATGGCAAAATACAAGCCAGAGAATTGCAAACCCATAGGGAATGCCTATGAACAAGACTTCCCCCCTCCAAAGAAACAAAAATCCAAGTCTTTTATAAACTTCCACAAAACTTGTAAGTAGATCCAAAGTTTAGAGGTAGTCCAACAGAGTCATGCAACATAGAAAACTGACATCTAGGATTAAGACCTAAGTCGTCAAAATCTTACTCGCTACATTTATAGCAATTCTCTCCATCCAGCTCTTCAGGTTTCACAAAGAGTTCCAGAGCTCTGCTAACAGACGAAACCGCCTAGAGCAGCGAGAAAGAAGAGCGCAAAGTCACCGTAATTCAAAATTCCAGACACATACTAGTAGTTTATAAGAGAATCTTACTAACATACTCAAGCGATCTACTAGGAGCACTGTGAAGAAGGAGGCAGAAAGAGCATGCTCAGCATTGACCTCACCTGGAAGGCATTTGACTTTGGAACAAATACTTTCCCAGTTGCCTACACAGCATCTATAGTGTGCTTTGTCATCAATACTGGGGACAAATTCATCAGTCTAACAATTAGATGTATATTGAGGTAGAACAACAAAGAAGTATGACAGCATTATAATTTTTGCAGAAAGAGAATTCTTTCCCCTTAAACCCAATACAAATGTGGAGACTATTTACATGGGTTCCACGGAAGGAGAAAGTCCAATCCACTTCCTTAGCACCACCAAGCTCTTATGTTTTAACATTATATGTGGTTTGGTTTTTTAAGTTAAACAAGTTTAATTTAGAAAGTTATGCATGTACTTAAACATCATGAATTATATTTAGAAAACATCTTACCTTTATATCCAAAGTGATATCAAGAAATGCCTCATACGTATCTGAAACTGCTTTGCAATTCAAGCACTTCACTGGAAGCAAAATATAAATGCTTAACATTATGTGAAGGAGACTAACTGTCCAAATTCAAGTTGTTGACAGATACTACTTTAGACAAACTACAGACTGCTTTACTACCGACAAAAGACACAGATCAGTTCTAAGGACAGGAATATTTTTTCAAGTACCTCTCGATCTTAGAAATCCTCCAAATATTTGATGAATGATGGTGGTAGCTTGAGAAGATCTGTCCAATCTGGAAATAAATTATAATCAGACCTCAGAAGATTTAAGGCACAGAGTTAACTCTTCAAAGAGTTTGATGAAAACCAAGGATGATGTAGACTTGCGTTGCTGATAGTAAATAAGGCACTAAAAGGTGCTAGAGATCATTTCTGAGAGTAAATAAAGGACTAGAAGGTGCTAGAGAATGTATGAAAGTGAACTTGTTTATGCTTACTCGGTGCTTCCGTTCAAGCACGCTTCCTGCATAGCATCAACAGTATAGCGCAAGAACTCGTGTGCGTCTTCTTGACTGCCAAAACGGAAATGTTGTCCTATTCCTAAATAAGAAGATGATAGTATTGACCTCATTTAAAAATGAAATCATTCTTGTATTTCTAAAATCTCTCTTCATTGGAGTGTTAAAACCACTTAGACACATCAAATAATTATTTGAAGATTACAAGCTATCGAAAAGAAACACATCTGAAGCCACTTACGACTGAGATTACTGATAACATGCGTAGGCTCGATGGCATCAACAGTGCAACGCAGGGCCTGGTTAATGTGAGTCTCCATCGTGCACATCATGCAAAAATCTTGTTCACGACCTGAAGAGTGAAAGAGCAAAGCATCCCAGTCCAGCGAAATATCCAGAACTACAAACATCTAAGTACAATTTAAACTATAGATACAATATCCACTCTCCTTGCTACATTCTATTCTCCCAAGATGCCAATGTCCCAACAGTCTTGTAACATTTCATTTCACACAACTTGACAGAAGAAAAATATCCACTAAGCCTGTATTCAAATGCATTTTGTGATGAGAAATCTAAAAGACTACTGCAAAGTCGCAGTTGTAAAGGCTGACAGGAATGTGAACTCCACAGGCTGCAAAATGTATTACTCTCTAAAATTACTACCAAATGCATTACTGTCCAATGCACTTCATTATTCCCATGAAGCAATAAATGATCCTTTAATAAACAAACAAACAAACAAACAAACAAATAACTAAATAAATAAAACATGGTGCATTAATTGCACTCCATATGCTATTCGGAGCCCACTGCTAATACAGTGCTCAAAGCCAGCTGCTACAGGTAAAATCAGGCAAATAAGCTTATCTCACAGAATCACTGCTGTTCTTTCACCTTCAGAGCTATCCAACAGATTCAAAATACTGTTAGAAAGTACTCACATGACTGGCTGTGCTCAAGAGAAAGCATGTAATTGGCAAGTGGGGGTGTGTAGGTCAAACACTGTAGAGTAGCATTAAGAAAACATGTGTTGCCAAGATTGTACAGGCCAACTCCAACACTTTGTGTTTCTTGCCAATCCATACAAATCTTCTCAGGTGGAAAAAGAATGCTCTGTGGCGGAGCAATTCCATCATTAACGACTGCAAGAAAGTTAAATTTAAAAAGAGATCTTGTTTGTTTGTTTCGAAGAAAGGTATTTAAAAAAGTACTATTCTGCAGGAGCACCTAGAGGAGCTAGCTACAATCCAAACAAGAAAAACCTATTGCAGACAGCTTTAATACCAACAAATTCAAATTGGCTGGTCAACACAATGTTTTGGGGAAAAAAAAAAAAAAAAAAAAAAAAAAACTTTAGTCAACCATTTTAATTTTTCTAAGGCAAGGCTAACTGCCATTCTGTTTGTAGCACCTAATGCCAAGTTCCTCTCCATCTATAATCTTTAACCTGATTAACTCAACTACTGTTTTTTTCCTTATTATAACTTAAACCACAAACTTAGACTTGAAATTATACGGTAAAAACGTAAAAACTAGGAACTAGGAATGACGGTACCCCTACAGATACCAGATTTTTTCCTGAGCAATGTTATCCTTCAAAAAACCTGTGAAAAATGGAAGCTGTGAAGAGCAACAATCAAACACTTTTCTCTGCAAAACAGAAAAGACATGGAGGAATCTGTGCATTACAAAAAGCTCCCCATATTTCTCTGTTGACTGTAAATATATCAAAATTAATTTCTGTAACATCAGTCACTTCAGTTGCCTTAGGGGATTCGCTTTTGAAGTCTTTCTTCACAGTAGTCCCCTTCTCTAGCAGTGCAACAAGTAAGAACTGCATTTTCTACTTTTGCTTTGAAGACAATGGAGGCAGGATAGAACGCACACTTACTTAGATCTCTTGGGGCAAAAGCCTTAGATTTTTCAGATGATCTACAGTAAATAGCACCTCCACGTCCTTCGGCCACAAAGACTTGGCTTGAATCTTCTGCAGGCACTATCCGGCCCCAGTTGGCGGTGCGTGACATCAGTATTTTAGGACTTGGTTTCTTGGATTTGCCAGACCGCCTTGAAGAGGGCTTTTTAGGCTTTGAAGATTTGGGCTTCTTAGCTACGGTCATTGTTCACATCTGCGACAGAGACAGAAGTTCTGGCTGACGTAAGACTATCAAGAAGCATTCCAAGAAGAAAAGAGTAACAGAAGTCCTGTCACTTAATCTCAAAGAAACAGCCTTAAGAACTAAATCGCTGGTATGAATGATTTAAAAAGAATCCCCAAACTAAACACACAAAGTGAAAATTTCCATCTAAACTCTATCAGTATTACTTTTCGCTTCTGCAGAACTAGTGGCTGATGCCATTTCTTTCCCTTCCGTAGGATTTTAATCCATTACAACTCTGGAGTCTTTTTAATATAAAAATGTAGAAGACATTCTCTGAGGGGAATCAGTTATTTATTGATTTCCGGAGTTGCGCAATTATCTGTTAATTAGTACCTATGATCTAATAGATAATTGTTGCAATTATCTATTGCTGGCATTAGTAACGGAACACTATTACTTCACTGCCTGCGTTTTTCTGTTTCGTCTGCACAAAGGTACCCAGAACTCACTGCTACTTTTCTTCTGTCTTTCCAGGGCTCGCCCTCTACCTCACTGTCTACTGCACCAGTCATGAGGGGTTTGTTGTGATTCTATAATGAGCCTAGCTTTTAAATACACCTTTTCTGGGCGTCACTTGGTGACGGCAAGTTAATTTGTGAGGGCTCCTCAGTCTACATCATGCGGTCGCTTTTTCCAGGTGAAAAAGCGGAGCCGTAAGTGGCAGTACACTAAAGCCCTGGCATGCTGAGATCCAAGAGGAGAGATGTTTGGCCCTCCTTTTCACTCCTGGGAACCATATACCTCAAAACCCACAGAGGATGGGCTATATCTCAGAGAAATCTTGGGAAAGGAGAGCATGAAGAGCATATTTGCAAATTTATTTCTCCCTGGGCTTCTTCTGCTTCTCCAAGAAAGACGAGTTTGAATATAACTTTGGCAGCAGTACTTCTGGTGTTTTACTCCTACCACATTTAAAACTCCTACGACAAACTGAAAAGTTAGACTAAAAAGCAGCTCTTTCCGTTCTCCTTTCTAAAGTTTCACGCTTTCCTCATGCAAAATAACAGGGGAATGTAAGCTAGAAACGGAAATGCTGAATGTAAAACAAAACAAAACAAACCTCAGCCCTCCAGGACAAAAGCCAATAACTGCTACAAAGTCCTTTTTAAAATGCTGATTAGGTTTCAAGGTGATACCGCTTTAAATAAGCGTAGTTGTGTGTCCATAGGCAGAAGCTGAATAATGACAGGATGAACTTCTATACTTCATGTTTTGTTACTGTCTTACTGTAGCACACAGGGACTTGTTACCTTTAGGGAAACCACTACCCTCATGGAGGGTTTAAAACATAAGCTAGTTTGTTATACCAAAATGACGGAGAGAACAAAGCATAAAGTGCTTTCAGATTTCTAGCACGCCTTGATTGCTGTCCATTAAACTTCAGACACGTTAAACAAAACACAGTAAATAAGAAAACTCCTAGTCCCACAGCTGGCAAATTGTGTGCAGAGGTTGTAATTAGAACTTTTTTGCCTTGACGTTTTACATTTAAAATTGATTTTAAATCCATTCTATACACACTTTCCATTCCTGAAAAAACAATACGCAAACCTGACAAATGCATTTACATGAGAAATGAAGTCGTCCTTGTCCGATTGGAAGACTAAGGTGACAGCTCCTGGGCTCAGGGATAAGCTCCGATCTTCACCAGTGACAGCTCCTTTTTTAGGATTGAAAGGGAAAATGTTTCAGCAACACATTGGAAACATACTTAAGGGACAAGAAACAAAATCAAGACTGCAGTGAGAAGGAGAACAGAAAAACAATACTGGGGGGAAAGGGAACGAAAGGAAAGGAAAGGAAAGGAAAGGAAAGGAAAGGAAAGGAAAGGAAAGGAAAGGAAAGGAAAGGAAAGGAAAGGAAAGGAAAGGAAAGGAAAGGAAAGGAAAGGAAAGGAAAGGAAAGGAAAGGAAAGGAAAGGAAAGGAAAGGAAAAAAGAAAAAAGGGAAGGGAAGGGAAGGGAAGGGAAGGGAAGGGAAGGGAAGGGAAGGGAAGGGAAGGGAAGGGAAGGGAAGGGAAGGGAAGGGAAGGGAAGGGAAGGGAAGGGAAGGGAAGGGAAGGGAAGGGAAGGGAAGGGAAGGGAAGGGAAGGGAAGGGAAGGGAAGGGAAGGGAAGAAGAAAAAAAGAAAAAAAAGAAAAAAAGAAAAAAAGAAAAAAAGAAAAAAAGAAAAAAGAAAAAAAGAAAAAAGAAAAAAAAAAAACAAAAACAAAAAAAAAAAACAAAAAAAAAAAGAAAAAAAGAAAAAAAGGGAAGGGAAGGGAAGGGAAGCAAAGTGAAGCGAAGCGAAGCGAAGCAAAGACCTTGATCTTTATACTGACCAATGAGATAAGCCTTACACATTTTTAAGTTTATTTTTGACAACTGGTTGAGGTGTTACCAGCTATTAAGTACGATTCAAGAGCAAATATTAACACTAGAAAGAAGAAATCCGATCCACCACCACTGTTTCAAAATACATCCATTTCTCATTTGGAGATGACGTCTCTCTGGCAAGATAGTAGAAAAACTGTAAATACCGATAGAGCTTCCTCTCCCGATGTTCCATATACATACCGATGCTGTTCCTACACCTACGCTCTGAGCATAAATTTATGTTGACATGAGTGACAAGAGAGGGTGTTACTCCTCTCTTTGTTTGCCTTGAGAGACACACCTCTTGTCCATTGAAAAGTAAATTCAAGATTCCAGATCACTTAAGACAGTTGCTATCCCCCCATTCAGAGTTCTGCAGCAGCACTCTTCAGATGTGTTTAGCAGTCTCTTTAGAAAATGTTATCACTTAGGACCTGCTTCTCAGTAGGTCCACGTTTGGCCTCCGCTTAGCAGAGAGTCAATCCCAGCTTAAGCTTTCGTACAAGAGCCCCTTCACGAAACGGAGTTGAACCCTGACATAACTGAGTTGAACCTTTAACCTTGAAGCTTCCTTAAAGAAGAAAGCAGCACCCAGGCCAGGAAATAGAAATTAATCGTCACTTTACCCTGAAACGCAGTGGGCTATTCTGTGCTGGCAGGATTGCTGCCGGGCTGGCCGACGAGGCGGCGGGCAGCTCCCCGGGGCCACAGGGCCTGGCACAGGGAGCCGCCGGGGGTCTCCAAGGTCCGGGAACAGCGGCAACAGCGGCAACAGCAGGGACAGAGGGGACAGCAGCGACAGCAGCAGCCACCTCAGCCGGGGCCGTCTCCACAACCGCCACAACGGCCTCGGAACGCCGCCGAACTCGGAGCTCCAGCGTGACGCCTTTTGAACCTGGCCGCGCTGCTCATGGCTAAAACCAGAGCGTTTCCTCCGGCGTGTGTTTACTGTCGGTGCCGGATCGGCCCTCACCCCGAGCTCTCCCTGCCGGGAGGGCTTTGGGGTTGGGGTTTCCCTCCCGCCGCCCCGCGCGCAAGGGGTCCGCGCTGGGGAGCAGCATCTCACCCACGGCGAGAGACCGAGGGCACGACATGAAAAAGCCCCGACACGAAAAAGCCACGACATGCGGCCGAGGCGGCGGGGAGACGGCTCTGAGGGAGCTGCCACTTCGCCCCGCCGTCCTCCCCTCCCGGGCCGCCCCGCCGAGCCCCGTGCGCCTCAGGTGCTGCGCTGAGGGGGTGGCTGGCTACTGAGACAGCTGCCCAGGGCACTGCTCATGGCACCGAGCCTGACGGAGGTCAACAAGTGTTGAACAATGCTCTCAGACATCGGGTCTCACTTTGGGGTGGTCCTGTGTGGAGCCACGAGTTGGACTTGGTGATTATTGGGAGTCCTTTCCACCTTGGGATGTTCTCTGATTCTAGGTCAGCAATCCAGTAGCTGATGAGAAGTGTGGAGTCATTCAAAGGGAAGAGAGAGCACAACACTTCTCGTTTGCAGAAGCGGCTATTTGGTAACCAAACCGATGATTCCTTTGCTTCTAGAGCAACTAACAGCAGGGATCCGCTTTACAATGGAGGGAAAAGAGTCGTTGGCATGTCATGTGAAGTAAGCTTCAAATCCCAGAGGATGATTTTGTTGGAACTTTATTCAGCTGAAAACACAGAAGCCTTGCTTCTGCTTGTGTTAGTTACAGCTCCAGTTTACTTTGGTTGGGAGGGAAGGCATTCCAGGCTAATGTGCTGTACCTGTTCCTTCAGCTCATTGTCCATAAACGGAGGAGCAAACGAAATCAGTTTAATCTCCATTAAATGCAGCAGACAAAGCGGAGTAGAGGGCGATCTAGCACTTAATTTTTCCTGTAAGCAGGAAACCCAGAACTCAACAACACTTTTCAAATCTTGTCCTGCAGTAAATGACCAGCTGAGTGAAGCTTGCATTTAGAGGATGTGCTCCTACAGTAGACGGAAATAGCTTTTCCTCTTCACAAGTGCAACTGAGTGGTGGACTGGCAGCTACGTGGTTAACTAGTTGTGCCAAAGGGGTTGTGTTGAATGCACAGAAAAATATGCAGGTCCCAACAGTAAAGGGTTGTCTGTAGGCATGACACTGAGTACAGATGTTGTCTGCAGGTTCGTGCAGAGTGCACCGCGCCAATAAGCACCCAGAGTCGGAATGCACACGAAGGTCTTTTAATTATATAATTACTTATAGAACTCTGCAGAGTCAGGTACTTGGCCATCTTTTGCAAAGCAAGCACACCTCTGACTCGAATCACCGTCATTTATACACAGGAAACTTGTGAAAACTCTCTCTTTGGCTCCTTTGGATTGGTTATTACAGCTCACCTAACTTATCTCCACTGAGCTTGTGCATTACAGAGGAATACCAGGGGGGAGGGGGAACAGGAGAGGGGGGACACACACCGAATCCCACATTAGCATAGATTAGCATTTTGACAGGTGTGATTTTTAATGTGCTAATGACCCTTAATGAGAAAAAGGTTACTATAGGTCAGTCTGGAGCTGGTGTTCTCCTTCCTGTTTTTTCCCTTTTAGCCCTTCTCTTCCTTGCTTCTGCTAGCTCAAGGCTACCTGTCTCTCTCCTTCTTTATTTTCTCAGCTAAAAGACTGCACAAGCTACAGGCCTCCCTATTTGCTTCAACATTTCCTTGGTTTTGTTTTTGTTTTTTTCCCAGCTTTGGGACGACACAGGTGTGGTTTGATATTTGCCAGTATAGCTAAAACTCACGCCAGTCTGCTCACGCACAATAAGTAGTAAGATTTAAGGACTGGTTTCATCGGCTTCTTCCATACTAACATCCTTCTTATGTTTTAGATATGCTGGAGTTAAATCAACACTAAGTTACTACTTGTGGAGTAATCGCCTTAAGCGACTAGGCATCATAAGCACACCTCCATCCCAAAAGCTACCCGCCTCCAAGGTGCAACCACCCCTCACTGAGCACGCCCTCGGAATTTCTCAGAGCCTGTACCTTTAAACGCAAGTGAGATCATTTCTACCAAGCACAACCAAGATATGCATGACTAGAGTCACTCAAGCTCCACCTTAAAGATAGAAAATAATATCAATTGCTTTAAGAGAAAGGGGATGTTAGGGAAGATACTATCAGGAAGGATTCCTTCTGACATCACTCGACAGGCTGAGCCTCTCACTCCCCCACCCCCACTCCATTGGGACGCCGTGGGGTAAGATCTGAACGCTTGCTTATACCAGGCGTCTCTGTGGAATCTTAGAAATCTCTAGAGTTTTGATGCTTTTTAATGTCTTAATACCTAGGCTGTGTACCTGTGCATTTCATGCACGCTAGCTTGCTTTTGCAGACAGTGAATTTATCACTGACAATCCAAAGAACCTGTGTACCTGTCGCCGTAAGAAATTGCACTTAATTGCATTCTTCCTAGCTGTGAGAGTTCTCCTTGAATGCGACTAGAGCGAGGCCGTACTGCGTTGTTGGTGAATCCGTGACCGTGATAGTTCAGCACCCTGAATCCGACGGGACCCATGACGATCAATCGGCTACACCCCTTAACGCGACACTACTAGAGGAAGAAGATGACAGGGCTTGCATGCACTGCATTAGGCTTTGCATGTGAAAACACCCCCAAATAATTTCACGTACATTTAAAGTTTTTAAAGCTACAGCCCTACATAGTTAAGGCATCAGCATTCATTCCTTTGCTTGATAGCAAAGTATGAACATACAGAAGAGTTAAATATTTTCTTTGCATTCTTAAAGGCGATTTTTCAGACTTGGGCTTCAGTTGTTGGAGTTGAAGAGATCAGTAGACATCCTTACTTTTACGTTAAGACCAAAATCTTTATCTAAGATTGTGTTATCGAACGCAACTAAACTCCCACCCCCACATGGTTTTTTTGTAACTTCGCAATGATCTTGCTGCAGTCCCACTCTGATGGTCTTTCAGTAACATGCAAACTGCCGTGGCAGATTCTGTTACAGTGCTTTTCTATTGACAGTGTGCATAACACTCAAGGTAAAGCCCCTCATTTCGCAGTGGGGACATAAAGTGTTTCTTTGGACCCTGCTGCTTCTGTTAGTACTCATTTTTTCACAAACTTCTTGAACCTGAGCCGTGCCTACTGAGCCAACGAATGCTTTGATGACACAGTATTTTGTCAAAGCAGTTTTGCTTCTTGGAGCTACAGAAGCAGCTCTGGCTACGTGATAGGGAATTGTGCTGCATTGGCAAAACCAGACTTAGCTACAGACTTACAACACTTGCTAACTCGATCTATTTCAAATCTCATTTTAACTTTAAAGGACAATCAGTTTTGTGGCTCCTGTCTTACTAATTTGCCTTGTTTTGCATGGAAGGGCAGCCTGTGAATGTTTTGCTTTATTGCATGCTTCAAAAAAAGGCTGAGGAAGAGACTGGAGGAACCTTTTCTATTCTATGGACTTTCCCCCGACAGTGTGGAATTGCAGGCTACTTGGATGAATGTTCCAATGTGAGTAAGGGAGCAGACCTCAGCCAAAGGAGGTGGAATCCTTGCTTAATAGTAAGTATCAGTGTGGGGACATCTTTGCTTAACGGGAGCCATTTAAACTCTTCATAGAAACAAAATAAGCTGGACATCTTATGCTTGGAAAGCAGTATGGTTACACAGCTGCTAACATAATGACTTGAGTCTTCTGCTCTGCAACTTCAGGTTTTGTTTTCAAGAAGTGCATACATCAGTTTAAGCTTTGGACAAGGAGATTTGCAATGCAAATAGTGATAAACCAGAATCAGCGGCGCTGACGAGTGTAATGGTGAAATGCAGCAAATCAAGTATTCCTGGAGAAATGTGAGATTACAAAACTAGCAAGCCATGAAGCACTTTTGTTGTTGTTGCTGTTGTTGGTTGTTTTATAAATCAATTCTTATATGCTGAAATAGCACCTTCAAGAAAATCTGTTTATCTAGCCAGTAACGGTGTCTCCCTGTAAACAGGAAGGAAATGCCAGGAGCAGCCATACCTCTTTGCTGTCAAAATAAAGAGCAAGTCGAGGCCAACATCATGCCATAGTGCAAAGGCTTGCGAAGAAAGATCATTCTAAGAGGTCTGCAAGAAAAGATGACTTACTTTGTCATAAGTTTGTCAAATAGAATGGACGAGTTAGTAGTCGAGTACCGACTGTGTCCGACTCTACAGCTGCGGCGCAGCTCCAAGTCCCTGTTTTCTCCGTGGACTCGTCTCACAGTTTTTGCACCAGCTCTACTCCTCAATGTTCTGGTGACTGAAACGCAGAAACAAAGTCTTTTGAAACAGTGAAGATGGGATTCTCCTTATTTCACCGTTGCTCTTGTAAAATGGAAACAGACAGACAAAAAAGGCACCCTGAAGTGGATTGAGTTTTCTTTACATTTCAGGTCAGAAGTTGGTGTCACAACCACTGCATTCCACTTCTTTATCGCTCTGCACGTTTAAACTGTCTACTTCAAACTGGGACCTGTAGGGAAATTTTTAAAGAGACTGAAAGCTAGCCAGACAAAAACAAACGTGCAACTTTTGTTCCATGCAGGAGGGAAATCTACTCCACTTATTTCTGTCTTGGAAAAGTGAGAACAATCAACACCTTTCTCTAAGGTGTTTTCACTCCATTCATGTCAAACTGTATCTAACAGTGCTCAAAACAAACACTAGGACATTGCAAGCCTCTTCCTAAGAGGTGTATGTTTGATTACTCTGTTTATGCATGCAGCACTTCCATTTCCTGCATTAGGATCTAACAGCTCAAGGAGGGAAGAACCGTTTCAAGAGAAACACCCAAACACCACATAACTCAAACTCGTGCTTTTTAGAAAAAAGCCTGCCCATTGTTTGCCATACAGCACCCTTTGGCACAGGTTGGTTGCTTGCACTGTCATTAAAAGAGCCAAGAGGACAAGGGGAAGGGAAGAGCTACACCACTGTGCTGCTAGGATCACAGCTAAGGTTTACTTTTGTGCTTGCCAGCTATAAAACTAAGTTTGAACTTATCAAGTATCGATTTACTTTGCACAATTAGAACAGTTTGCTTTGTGCCTACCAAGCTGCAATTCACACTGCTCCCTCCCCAAGGAATTCATAAAATCTCCTATTTGCACCTACCTCTCTTCACAGAAAAGTCACTGAGGAGTGAATTCAGCTGACTACAGAAGGCTTTGGGGCCAAATGAAAGCCATGGAGTGACCAAGTGCCATCCTCTTCAGTAACCTGCGCAAATAGGTATCCCGGGGACTTACAGCCACTTACCTGTGCTATATTCTTTTTTTCGTTCCAATTTTGGCTTTCTCAACTGCCTACATTAAGAAAGAGGACAGGGCAGAGAAGGGAGAAAAGACTTGTTGTATTAGACCCATCAAGGATGGGAAATTTCACCATGTTTACAAGCCAGTGCTCCATGGTATACAAAGAGAAGCCTGTAGGCCTCACGCAGGATCCACATCCCAAGTCTGTTGCATGCCATATACACGCGGTTCTGTATGTACCCACATTTCCTAGCTTGCTCATGTTGAATTCTCAAAATTATGAGCAATAGCACCCAAGTGGAAAAGATACATGTCCGGGTTTCAGTTAGGACAGCGTTAGTTCTCCTCCTAGTAGCGGGTAGGTTGCTATGTTTTGGCTTAGAATGTGTGAAAGGATGTTTAGAAGATTGCTGATACCACCCCGATGTTTCAATTGCTGCAGAGCAGTACTTACAACAAGCCAAGGACCTTTCGGTGTCTCACTGTCCTACTGGCGATCAGAATCGGCGCACAGCAACAGCTGCGAGGGGACAGACTCAGGATGGCCGACCCCAACTGGCCAAAGAATTCTATGCCTTATGGCAACACGCTGCACCATGGATAGGGCGGGGCAGCTGGGCTGCTAGGGGTTACGCTGGGCACTGGTCAGCGGGTAGTGAGCAACTGCATTGTACATCACTTGTTTTGTACACATTACTAGTAGCAGTACTATCATCATCATCATCATCATTATTATTTTCCTGTCATAATAAACTGCCTTTATCTCAACTCGCGGGCTTCACTGTCCTGTTTCTCTCCCCCATCCCAGAGAGGGAGGTGGGAGGGTTGCAGAAGGGCTGTGTGGTGTTTAGCTGCCGGCCGGGTTAAACCACAACACCACCTCAAAGGGGTTGGGGAAAAAAACAGGTTTTTTTAGAAAAGCGGAAGACTTTCACTGAGAAGAGGGATGCTAGTTTTAAGGTACTGGTACGCCATCAGCATGCTCATAGGCCTCTGCTGATTTTAGCCGGAGGTTTATCAGGCCACAACTCACTGCACATGCTTTCTCTCTTGCTTTTCAATCTACAAATCGAACAGAGATTGAACATATAGAAATACAGTACCTTGAAAAGCATCTTCTCTTGACATTTCCCCTCAGTATCGCCATACTTTCTTCAAAGCTGGAGACTGAACACCGCAGGATGCTTTTGCTCATTGATCTTCAACGGTGTCCGTTGAAACATTCAATACTGGGAGAAGAATAATCCTAGGGAAAGAAGGAAACAAGAATATATTTATGTGAACCACGTAGATTCAGATAAACAAATTCTGCCTCACGCAAGTTTAATTGACCCTCCTGACTTGGTAGTGGGGCAACTAATGGCAGGCAGACACTGAAATGCTGCTGTGCTCAAGAAAAACCGGTAGAGAAAAAAAAAAAAAAAAAAAAAAGCTTTCAAAACTAAAGCTTCCCTCTCCCCACCGTTTTCTTGTGGATAACTTAAGCTTAATATCCTTGGCAAAAAGATATTGCAGCAAAACCTTTCACATAAACTTAGTGTTTCGTGAAAAACAACAACAACAAAAAAACCTTTAAATTCAATTGGAATTTTTTTCAATAAATTCAATTGGAATTTAAATTCAAAACTTTAAATTCAGTTGAATTTAAATTAAAAAAATAAACTAATTAATTTAAATTAAAAAAAATTAAATTCAATTGACTGTTCAGAGGAACAGTCAAGCTTGACATTATACATCCTAGAATTAAAATCTAGTTTGAGTTTTTCTCCCATCTCCAGACCTTGCTAAAGATGCTTATTAGGAGCTCTGTCAAAAAAAGTGAAAGGCTTGTTATATCAAAGCTTCGAACCCTTCTTACTGCCCTTGACCTTCTTCACATTGCTGCTCCTACAAGGGTGAGCACTATCATTTTTAGTACGGGAGGGAAGCTGTCATATCCTTGAGTGGGGGGTCGTTCTGTTTACAAAATGAAGTTCCAGTAAGAGTACATCAAATGAACCAACTTTCTTCGAACTTTAATTCATCACTATATTGAATGAATGACCTCTGGATTTCTCTCTCCCATTTGGAAGTCAATTTGAAAACAAACTACCTCTGCCATAAAGAGCCAGGCATCAGAGACACCTGTTGCGCCTCAAGAACAGAGAAGGTATGAACGACAAGAGCAGCTGAATAAAATGCAACTTGCCATTAGAAATGGGTGTACTGGCATCTACAGGTGCCGCTGGCATCTCCTCATTTTCATTACTCTCTTCATCTGGTTTCTCGTCTTCAGTAGCAGGGTTCTGCTGTGGTGACTTGGAGTTGTCGCATGGAGCACACGCTGCAGAGGTGCGACCTTGCAAGAAAGAATAGATACCAAAGATCTTCGTCGTGCATTTTCAGTTACAAATGCAGAGACAAGTCTTCAAATCCTTAGCGTTAAAGCACGTACCTCTTTTCTCACGAGATTCTTTAATTTGTTCACAAAGTCGTCTAAACTCTGTATCCATTTCGTTCCTCACCATTGAATATGCAGTGTCTTGCAAAACATAGGCGCTGTGACGATCTGAAATTTTAAACACTTTAACTGAATGTTGTCTACCAACCAATGAAACTGTTTTGATCACAGAAGAAAATTGCTTTCTTCATAGGTTGGTTCTGAAAGGTTCTCTCAGTGAATATTTTCAGCATAACAACATCGAAGTTAATTAAAACAAAAGCACAAGTTCCTTGGGAACACTTATATCACAATTCCATGCCCAAGTAGCAAAATGATAACATATTTACAATGTGGTAAGAGATGTTCTCTGTGGACGTCCAAAATCATCTAATCCATCCGAAGTCTATTGTCCGCACACAGCATTTATCCATCTATACGTTCGACAGATTTTTTAAACTAGGGCTAAAAAGCACATCCTCACCTGTAGATCTTTGATCCGGGTAGTACTCTAAGGCATTGTTACAGATTAGATCGATGTCCTTCAGCTAGTCTCCGGCAGCGAGGTACTGGCGCGAGTCAATTTGAGTCAGAACTGTTGAAAGATCCATCGGCTCTTTAATCCTTGTGGCATAGTCAGGTACCTGCAGATCAAATACAAGCATTCAGAGGTTTTCTTAACCTTGCACACTGTCTACCAAAATTATTCTGAAGACTTTAAATAAACAACTTCCTAAAAACTCTGAACATTTGCGATGCATCAGAAGATGCTGAAATTAACCAGTTTGCTTCTCAAAAATGGAAGGGCTCTTTCATTTTTCATTAGCACGGCCACGAGAGGACAACAAGAAGTAGGGAGGTCAGAAGCACATGCATGGTAGAGAAGAAACACTGAGGGTGGGAGATTCATTTCACTTTGCTTCAGAAAATCACAACAGTGAAAGCTGAGCAAGCCATCCGGCATTCTCTTTGTTGTTGACATTGAGGAAAAGGTGCATGAATTGCACCTGTGAAGTACCTATTGCAGGCATCTACTTTAGAATGAGATAACTGGGCCCTGAGGTGCTCATTTCTTCCCTCAGACCAGAAGAGGAGACTAATGACCAGTTCAGATGAGGACATATGTATCTGTCTAGATTTTTCACAGCTCAAGAACCTAGGAGAAAAGGGGAAGAAAAGCCAGTGGATGCCCACAAGAAGAGGACTTTGCTGATCCGCAGGTATATTCAAGTTACATCTGTCTTTGAAATATACGCCCCTAGTTTAGGCTTATCTCATAAATTAAGGAGAAAAAGGCATCTAAGCAGCCAATTGGAGGAAAAAGAAAACACGCTGCACTTATGGTTGATTCCTATTGAGGAGTTCCAGATGAAACAGAGAACAGGATCTCAAAACTTATTTTTACAAACTGCTGCTCCTATTCCTGTTCCCACAGGAACTGACAGTCCAAGAAAGGGCTTCAGACTTCACTCAAGTACTCCTGTAAATACTGTTTGTAATTATAAGGAAAGATCTCTGTGCTTCTCAGTGCTGTGACACGCCTACATATCAAAGCTTTTTCACGAGCAAACTGTGTTGGCATTTGGACTGGCTTTTTAGAATGAAACCAGGGCTTTCAGCGAATAATCCCATAAGAGACATTTGAGAGTCAGCAGAAGTAAAAGCACTGCCTCTGCTTCTTGCAAAATCCTAACAGTGCAGCCCTAAAAACAAAGTTGAACCTTCCCCAAAACGCTGAGAAGTACAAACACTGAGAAGTTACAGACACACACAGATCAGCACTACTTTACCTTCTGTGGGTCAACGGGCTTCGCAAATTCCCTGAAACGTCTGTCAGTGGCAAGTCTGTGAGTAACGTCCCTCAAGAAAATTCTAAGGTCACGCAAGGTATCCTCCTCTTCCTCCTCCAGCATCCCTACTTCTTCCTCTTGTGGCTTCTGAGGCTCAGCTGGTGGTGCTACAGGCACAACTTCCAGTGTCCGATCAACTTCAATTCATCAGGAAACATTAGCCAATTTACAGTACTCAGATACAAGCATATGACAAATTACTGACAGAAAATGACCACCAAAGCAAAGCCCAAAGAGCTAGTAACTTCGATAGGAAAGTTTTAGATGTACTTCTCATATCCTCCTCACCTCTTTTCTTTACGGGAGGCTTAGCCACTTCATTTAGAATTAGGTCCTCAAAAAAAGGCTGCTCTCTCTGCCCTACCAGGCAACTCAATATTGCACACTTCTCCAAATTCCGTATTAAATAATTTTTGCATCTAAAGCAGAAGGAGGAGAGACATTTCAGATTTAAGGCCACAAAAATTCATCTTCTATTCCAAAAAGACGAGTACCTTTTCAAATTAAGAATAACCTGAAGAACACAAACTGAAAAAAGTTATCATCCTGGCCTTAAAACGCTACATTTTCACAGGCTGGCACGGCAAATTCAAATATCACCTTTAAGAATCACCTGTAGAATTAAAGCTCGCTGAAGGGATTGTACGCTACACTGGTAAAGTAATGGCTTTCACCACATCCAACAGCGCCTCCTTTGTATTTACTTGCCTTGCTGCAGCCTTTACTTAGACCCTTTATGGCTATCGAGGGAAGAGAAAGGCTTCAGCAGACAAGTGAGGGCTTTTTGCTGAGTTTTTATTTCTCTACCAAAAGGTGTCTGAAGTAGCTAGTACCTCTACGTCTTCCTCCATTTTCAAGTTCTAGTAATAAAAGGTAGGTGAGGAATTTCACTACTTCTTTTAGAAGGAATTTACAGCCTGTACAAAAACTTCTGTGGGAACTCAAGCACTTTCAAAGCAGTTGATAATAAACACGTCTAGGTTAGACCCGTTCTCTTCCCCCAGTGACTGAGACCAAATCATCAGAATGAGAACAGCTTGGTCCTGTTTTGGGCACCTTCCCTTAATGTAAACTCTCAGAAGTCAATGAAGTTCTGCACCTACTTCTACTACAGTTTATTTAGGATTACAACTAGAATTCGATTCCAAAGTTACTTTAGCAGAAATTGGAACTCAGCTTTCCAGCTTGGAAAGCTTTGGCCTCTATGAAGAAAGAAACTGATTTATTTATTTATTTTTTAATCAAAGTGTTTCAATTCTCTACTAAATTGCATTATTAGCAGTTTACCCAACATAGCATGGAATGGCAGACAGTCAGAAGAAATCTCTTCAGTAAAAACATCCTCTTGTCATTTCAAGCACTTCATATTCTTGACTGAACCACTTTGTAGCCACCAGAATTATTGTATTAATTTATTATTTGCATGCGTGAGAAAGGGGTGAAAGTCACTTGCTTGACTCAGAAAAAAACTTAAGCAGATGCTTTCACAGTATTCTTTTTCTCTAAGCAAATTTTAAGTGATTTGTTAGGGTGCCTGAGTAATAACAGCATGCATTTAAGAAAGCACAGCATTTTGATGCTGAAAGCATTCATAAATTACAAGACACTGAAGAAATAGTAAGGAAAGTATTGACAAATACCTCTTCTGGGAGATCTGAGTGACGTACATCAGACGGAGCAAGCAGCAAAACTGGCAAAAATGCTGGAATGTTACGTAGTAGAGTTAGAAAAGTAAGTTTCAAGGCAGGTCCAGCGTTGTCCCACCATAAATGGATATCTGGGACATAAATTGTGCTTGGTGCTGTCTTCTGAGCATTTCGGATCAGCTAGTGAAAAGGAAAGCTTGCGTAAGAAAACTAAAACACGTACAAGAACCTCTTAATACATAGCTACATAGCCATCTGACTGCCCCATGAAATGAAACTGCGTGAACAGAGTGGCAAGCATCCTTTCACATAAGGAATTTCTCTGTGCACCCTTTCAGATTATCAGTATTCGGACAACTCTAGTCAGAAGATGGGAAGGATATATTCAGGCAGTGGCTAGACACCATAGCTATATGGCCACAGCCACAATCATCGCATTCAAAGAAAGGAAAAGTCCCTCTTATGGGACACATCAGTATTCAGTCGTGTAACATGTCTGTCCTTACTTGTATGGCTCTCAAACATTTCCACTAAAGGTAAAAATATTTTAAGGTAGTGATGCTAAACAAGAAAATGGATTTCCTGCCTAAAAGTAAAAACACCAAATCTGGTCATTTTTTCTAGTTAAAACCACATCACCGTGCAAATGAAGTGTTTTCTGAATGTTAATGCTTTTATTGCACATACTGCAACAGCCCAAGTTGTGTATGTCCGTGCGAAAACAAAATAAACAGAAGCCCCAAACCTTGGTTGCCTTACTAATATAATTTAGAAGAAGCCTACAAAAAGTAGCCGACATGCAGTCTGATACAGAGCCATCTACTGGGAGCACACAGTCTTAGGAGGCAATGAGAACTACTTTCTGGATCCCAGTGACATGAACAGCATTTCTTTCCACAAAGAGATGTTTATTAGCAACACCGCCCAGCTTCCTGAGCTGCTAGCAACAGCCTCACTGTAAAATTGGGTATGGAAAATGTCGACATGTACAACATCCAGATTGTTTGTGGTGCTGTCTAAAAGAAAAGGGGATTTTCAGACAGAAGCAAACATCCCAGCACATTAAAACAAGGCCACCTCCATTACCAATTAATTTTGCTCACCTTACTTGCAACTCGATTGATCCTTTACATACAGTCAGTGAATCCGATGAGAAGAAAAAGAAAAAAGGTACCTGTCCGCAGATTTCTTCTGGCGGTGCAACGTTTGTAAGCAGAACAGAAAGGTCCAGGGTGTGAACGGGAAACTTCTCCAAAGCGTGCAACACCGCGGGTGCCACATAAGAAACCTGGCCATACCCTTCTTTTCCTACTATTAGCAGACGGGGCTGGCATGATGTTGGTTCGCAGAAAGCACTCCTAGAACAAGAGTTAAGAAAACAAGCTTATAAATGAGGTGCTGAATAGACACACAGATGTTCCAAGTAATTTTCCTATAGACTTTCTTTTCCCTCCCCAAATAATCCAAATGGCAGCGGTACATTAAATACATGTAAGATTTCCAGTTAAGTTATTCAGTCATTCCAATTGTTTCACCTTCTTCTCTTTGTTTCATCTTCTTCCCTTGTGTTTCCTATTCTTAACTAAACCAAGACTGCAAATTAATATCCCTGCAATCTTGCTTTACTACTAGGAAATAAATTGGTGAGGAGCATTTGTTTCCCCACTACAATCAGGCTGTACCTCTGCTGGCTTAAATCAAAGATGCTAGAGACTTAGCCTTGCTCTAAAGCACAGAAAATCTTCTGGACAGCACAGCAATAGAAACGGAGAAAAATAACTGATCCAGCTGTGACAACATGATCTAACTTTCCAACTGTGGGCTTGCATGACTTCCATACTAAAATATCACAAGATTAACACAACTTGGTGGCTTAACAAATAAAGACACCATTCAATTTTTTCTCAAGGTGTTTTAACAAGCCATTTCTCAGTTTTCTTTCTGCTACATAATTCACTACTGGTTTAACAATCCTGGAAAACAGAAGGGCAAAAGGTGGCAACACAAACCCACAAAGTTGGGGTATTTTTAGCTAAAAGGACAGACAGCACATTTATGTGGTCTTGAGTCTTTCAAAGAATGCCATGGATTAAGTCAACGTGTTCTGGTAGTCTACGGATCACTTTGGCTTACGAAGAGAAGTCTGGGCTTTTCAATTTGGTCATTCAGAGCAACTTCATTACAACTTTAGTCCCTCCACCCTTTCTTCTTGTGAATACCAAGCACCCCTTCAACACACAAACTTGATGTTGCCCCTTCGTCTACCACCCCTCGCACTTTTAACAGCTGGAACTGTTTACAAAGACTCAGCAGACCTGAGAATTTAAACATAACAGGGATCTATCTTTCTTTACCTGCTGAAACAGAGGCGTTTTTTCTCTGGTCCGTCAGGCATTCCATCTTTTAATTCATCTCCAGAAACCAAGCATGCATCGTCATCACTGTCAAACATATCATCTTGTAAAATACGATTGAAATGCTCTGAAAGGCAAAAGAGGTTTGTTAACTTTCCTGAATAGCCTTTGTCTCTTTCTCTTCCATTAATACAGCTTCTAAATCAGTGCCAAAACCCTTTCTTCATTTGAGAGCACACACTGAAAGCTATTTCCTAGAGTTCAGCCCATCACAGATCTAAGGAGATGGCACAAGGTACTACAAAGCTCTACTAAGTCCCACTGATGTGTACATATAAGGTACGCTACTCTTGGTGATTTTTTTCTCCCCCTTAGAATAAAGGAGATTATAAACACTTTCTGCAGTTGCTTAATAGCTAAAAAAGAAACAAACAAGACCATTTCTTTCTGGAGGAGGTTCCCACAATGAAAGCACAGGGATAAAGGATGTGATGGCCACAGAATTCCATTCATCTAGTAAGTATCAATGCTAATTGATCTCACGTGCACGTGTATAGTACGATCCACAAACGTTTAAATTAGGAGACTGGTTAAAAATGATGATAGCTAAAACAATATTTAGCTTAGACCAGTTATACTTGTATCCTGGTCCTGACATTCTTCAGAAAGGAATTAGAAACATTGACCTAGAAATGCTTCCCCTCCAAAGATCTGAGTTTTGACTTTTTAAAGAAAAATAGGTGCCTTATACTTCAAACCTCAAGTCAACCTCTACAAGTGCTAATTATCTTAGCTGCCGTCAGAAGCAAGATGCTTCAGTAGAGAACGCATCGTCCTTTACTGTGTATTGATCATTCAGAGCTTCCAGTTTCGAATCCACAATAAAACCTATGCGTTATATTCCAGACTTGCCCAAAAACAAGACACGCACATGCAAATAATAAAATTCTACCACCATTATGTCTGAAAGGTTTAAGTTGATTGCACAAACCACAAGTTTTTGCTTTAGCAGAATTATAAAGAAGTGGATGCTGTGGTTATACCTTGCTGTCGGTCCTCCTTTAGTGCAAGCTGTGCATGCGGGAAGATCTTCTGCACAACTTGTAAAATATTCTCTACTGATCTTTGAAAAAGTGGCTTGAAAATGGGAGAGAGTGCTTGTACGGGCGAAGTCTCGATCCTGTTTGAAGCTGGAACAATCTTCTTCATAGCCATGAAAAAGTCCTTTGCTTTTATTTTAATAGAATTAACGTCTAGTAGCAACTTCTCCCTACTTGCATAAATCTGAGGATAGCATCGGCGTAGAGAGCACAGCGCAGCTTCAGTACATAAAGATTTGATATCTGCACCACAGTATCCTAACAAACAAAAATCAAACGTTACAT
This sequence comes from Aythya marila, assembly GCF_965140915.1. Classification (NCBI taxonomy): domain Eukaryota; kingdom Metazoa; phylum Chordata; class Aves; order Anseriformes; family Anatidae; genus Aythya; species Aythya marila. The sequence continues at coordinate 562,636 of NW_028137300.1, read as the reverse complement.
CAGTCAAGGCCCAGGTTTACAACATGCAACATTTAAAGAATTTGTAATGCCAAAACCAAACAGCTTAACAGGGAATTCAAAGTGCTACCGCTCTGCAGGGAAGTTTCATGTTGCTCACTGCCTGATATCCTGCGCTTATGCAGCTGAAGCAGACTCCTCATCAAAAACTATACTCTTGAGGAAGATGCCCCAGAACCATTTAACGTTCTTAGACAACAAAAGGAACGACAACAAAGAGTAAATAGATGAAAGCATCTCACTCAGATTGCTATGAAGGTGTGCCAGCTGCCTCGTTGACTACTTGTGCAGCAAGGCACAAGAGCATGGGTACTGCCTGGTACAAGCTAAGGTTCTTTACAACTTGGTCACAAGCAAGAATCCGTTTCTGTTTCAGTCTTACCAATGCATTTCTCAGCTAGTTCATCAAGCAACATGTCCGGTGGCTGAGGGGTCCAGTCACGAGTATGAATCTTGACAATTTCTTTTCTAGCCTGGAAGCAAAATCATTGCATTTTAGCTTGTCCCAAGTTTTCCTTAAAAATACCAACAAGAAACAAACAAACCAAAAGGCAAACAAGTAAACAAAAAACAAAACAGTCCTCCCTCAAAACCCCTCATCTATTAATACGCTTTTCTTACTTGCTCAACTTTCAAGTATTTTACAGTTATTTAATATACACTCTGCATTGTCAACCAGGAAATTGAATAGTTCTTATTTGTTATACTGAACTTTTTCTAGGAACCTACAGTGAAAGAAAAGGCATTTATAGCTTCAATAACAAGTTTCCAAACTACGAGACCTAAGGACCCAGAGGAAAATACTGTAATGAAAAATTTATCCAGAAACATTTCTTTGCTGTCCAAAAAACTTCTCTAAAACTTAGCAAGCTTTCATTGGGACAGTCTCATTACTTCATCACATTTGATTTTCAGTCAGTAAATTCACAGAAAGCACTTCTGGCACAATGCTTCCAATTGCTACAATTACTATAAAGAAGAAAAGAATTATGACTCAAACTACTACCACTGATCCGGGGCACAATCAAATGCAAACACATCCCCTATTCATTCATAAGCGAAGGATTGAGACCAAAAACACAACTTCATGATGAAAACACCCAAGTGGACTAAATAATTAAGCAAACAGGTACAACTTGGGGAATGAAAGGTTTGATTATAGAACTAACTACTTGGTGGTATCATCCTGACCATATATATCCAGTACCAGATTTGCCCTCCATGGAACAATGCAGTGTCTCCACATATCACTCGTTTGTTCAAGTTGTCAATTATTTTTTTCCTATAAAGTTGGACTTTGCCATGGTAGCACTAACGTTGAATTTAAGTTCTCACCTCTTTATTTGGCAAGTTGAAGAAGAACTCTCTGCCAAAGCGTCCTGGTCTTTGTAAAGCAGGATCTACAGAATCCAGTCTGTTGGTAGCTCCGATTACCACGATCTCCCCTCTGTTATCTATGCCATCCATAAGCATCTGAAGAGTTGAAACAATGGAAATAATAGAAAAATATAAGTTTTACTTACTGGTTCAGTACATTTTGTTACATTCCACATGACTTTCTTGATGCCGGAATAACCTTCTTCCTAGTGGTCATTCAAAACTGGGAAAAAAATAGTCTACCAAGTCGGGTTTTTTTTGATTTGATAATAAATCTGCAGACTGTTAAGTCATCAAGCACTTCAAGACTGTTTGAAATAATCTCTACGTTAATATAAAAGGAGTACCGCACACTTCTGCTCAGGAAGAAAATCACGGAAAATGTCAACTTTGATTTTAGATGTTGAATTTGTTGCAGTGAGATCTTCCTCATCGCACGATTCTATTTGGATTTAAACCATATTATCTATGGAGAGACCAAGATTAAGACAAGAACAGCACAGAGTTCAGCATGAAGCCAATCAGGAGCTCAAGTTTGTATTCTTTGTATTCCACTTTATCCTTCTCTTGCTGGAAGGACCTGCTTTTTGAGTCTCCTTCTCTTCACTAGGAGCATGTTCCCTCTTGCTTTGGTAATGCTCTTTCTCAGTGGTTTTAGTCTTGTCCTCTGTATCTTGGCATCTCTCTGTAACAGCTGAGGAGGAAAGGTTTTTAGAGCTACATTCAGTGTCAGACTCGAGAGAGGAAGTTTGCCGCAATTTCTCACCAGGCTCACAAGACTCTTTGCCGGACAAAACGGTTTCTTTTGAAATGAGGTCACGTTCTTTTGATCTTCTTGCTTTCTCCTTGTCTCTACCGTCATCACATTGGTACTGGGCGAGGTATTCATCATTCCCAGGAGATTTCGGAGGGTCCGCGATACTGCACAAAATAAAATCACATTTCTCACTTCTGCTGAAGGACATGAATATTAAGAGTAAAATCTTCCAAAGGCAAACAAACAAACAAAAACCTCCGGACTACAGGAACCCTCGCAAAGATATGCCATTTAGAAACCTCTCCGGTGATTAGGACACCTTCTCCAACTCCCAGAGAAAGTGCTTTTTCCCCTCTTGCTTCTGAAGCCATTGCACTAAAAAAGCAAACGCATCTGTCTCCCTCCACATGCTGCTCTGAATAAGAGCCAGAATATTCAAAGCCACTCTATTTGTTCTCCCCACATAGCCGAAAAAACACCAGTTGAAAGAGTTTTCTACCTCTCTCCACCAATTTACATTCACATATCCTATGACTGCAAAAATAGAAGGCAGGGCTCAGGGAACAGCAAATGTTGGAAATGAAAAAAAGCAGCCTGTTTCTTCAGAGTCTTAAGCCTATGCTGCTAGGAAAACAAAACAAAAAAAAAAAAAAACAAAACAAGAGGAGAGGAGAACAACAGCGGGAAATTTACCTATTCTCCAGGTGTTCAATTGCAAAGCCTCCTCTGGAGGATCAATAGCTGCGAATTCAGCGTGCTTAGGAGAAATCAGATCTACATCTGAACCACAACTATTTCAGTAGTATCACGAACTTCTGTTACTCTGAAGAAGCAGTCAGCACCGTTTCTATGTTAGGAAAGAGCTGAACAGAGTCTGTTATTCACATCAAGTAGTCAGGCAGGTTTCTTCTTCTTCAGGCTGGGTTTCACTAGAACATTACTAGCCTGTAAGCCTCATGGCATCACCTTCCATCTTGACTGCTGAACCTCCTTGCTCCCTACTATCTTCTTTGCCAAGATACAGCTGTCCACATTTACTTTTCCTACTTGGCTGGACTGAATTTAAGAAGATCTTGCATCTAAGAAAGGGAACAAAAGCTGCTGCCCAGCAGCGTGTGGCTCAGGGAGGAGTGAGAAAGCTCTGTGCAGCCCCCAAGGTCCGTGCAGCAGGAGGCAGGAGGTGCTCCAGGCTCCCAGCAGCAGTTCCCCTGCGGCCTGTGCAGGGAGAGGCCCCTGGTGGAGCAGGCTGTCCCCCTGCAGCCCATGGGTCCCCCGTGGAGCAGATCTCCACGCTGCAGCCCCCCTGCGGGTGGAGGAGCCCCCGGTGGAGCAGGTGGCTGTGGCCTGGAGGAGGCCGCGGCCTGTGGAGAGCCCCCGCAGGAGCAGGCCCCGGGCTGGACTGGAACAGGCTGTGCTGAGCCTGCTTTGCCCGTGACGCTCCTTGTGGAGTGATCTCCCTGTCCTTCTGGCAGCCCTTGAGCCCTTGCCAGCCTCTTTTCTCCCCTTGGCGTTGGAGGAGGGGCAGGGAGAGAGCGCTTGTGCTGGAGCTCAGCTGCCCAGCTGAGGAAAACCACCACGGCTCTGTCTTGCCGCTGCTGCAGCACGCTGGTAGCAGCCAGCACCGTCTGTTCTTCGAGCCTCAGCAAGCCCACAGCATCTTCCCAGAAGGGATCCCTTTCCTTCACGCCTGACAGGCGCCGCCTCCAGAGGCTGAGGGCTTGTGCCCCGTTTGCAAGCGCTTTCTCAGTGCCCCCTTCCCCAGAGAAGGATCCCAGCTGCTTGGCTTCCCTGCCCTCTGCTGCCAGGCTCCCGCAGCTGCTATCCCAGCAGCGCAGCAGCCAGCTGACAATGTGCTCGCCTGGAGGACAGCTGCAATCTTGTCCCATGGCTCGCAGCTCACCCAGGGATGGGGATCACCTGCTTCCTGCTGCTTTTCTCTCTGCTCTCCTTTCCAACAGCTTCCTGTGCCCTGGGATGGCCCTACCTTGGGGTAGGCTGCCTCGCCTTCCTCTTGCTCCTTCCCCTTCTTGGGAGGACTTTCTGCCCTTCCGAAACGAGATGACTTCTGCATGCATTCCTTCCCCTTGTGTGTATTGGCGCCTGAGACAGCAGCGGGGTCGTCCCCGGAGCCAGCTCTCAGGGCCTGTTCCAGGCTTGGAGGGGCTGCAGGGAACATGCCAGGGGCTGGAGGGGCTGCAGGGAACATGCCAGGGGCTGGAGGGGCTGGATGTGAAGTACTATCAGTAAAGAATTTCTTTCTAAAATATATTAGAAATCTAACTTTTCAGTGTAAAGCTATTAGTCCATGTCCTGTCACTCCAGGCCCTGATAAAGACCCCCTCCCCAGCTTTCCTATAGGTTGCCTTTAAGTACAGGAAGGCTCTCAGCCTGGCACACAGTAAAACTGATGGCAGATCCTTCACTATATTATTTGAATTTCACGTAAATAGAACAGACTATCAACTTACTTAGGAGAAGTAATACAATTTCAGAACTATTCAAAACCAAAGGCATTCCAAACTAAGTTTAAGTTCAGAGGAAATCCAAAGAAAAAACTAATTTTGAAACTAATAATCAGAGACAATAATCTTCTTCAAATGATAGATTTTCCTCCTGTACTGGGTAATATTGGTCTGTCTTTAATGCTCATCCAGACATGGCTTTGACACCGAGTATCTTGCTTTGCCTCTGCATTAAGTCTTCTTCTCATGTGAGGTAAATGTCCTGCTCTTATGGGATGGGCTTAGGAGACATACGCGCTGTGTCTCATGATGCTTGGATATCATCTTAATTCTGGGTGAAGATGAAAGGTCTCACTGCTTCCTGAACAGGGAAGTGGATGTCTGCAGTTAAGAACCCTCTGTCTAATCTAGAAACATGAAGGAAGGAGTTTGCTGGATTGCAAGTGACAGTGAAGAAAGCCACAGGTGACATATCAAACTGATTAAAATGTTATTTAGCTCAGGGCATGGCTAATGATGTGGAGCTGGAATAGTTTGACGACTGTAATTACACTCACTATCACTGTTACTTGTTTATAGGATGGTAATGCCTAAAGGTCCCACTGGAGCCTGAAACAAGGTTGTGCTGGGTGCTGCACGTGCATATCTCAGTAGCACTTTGATAGCTAGTGATACAAACAGACAAAACAGAGATTGAAAGGAGAAACGGGGGGACAGAGATAAGAAGATCTTCCTGCAGGTCATTTAGGGTATGAGCCAGGACTTCAGTGCATCCAGCTCTCTAGTGCTCTGCTGGCCCAGTGAGATGAATGGAAAACATTGCAGCTTTGGAAAAATAGTGCTTCTTCTAATTCTTTGGCCAGTTTTGATGATTTAGGACTGCTTTATTTATTTATTTATATATTTTATTTTTTCTTTTCCCCATTTGTGCTGGAGAAGGTGAACTTTTTAAATACCTATTCTGAATTCAAATATCATTTTCATTGTTATGTTTCTGTTTTGTTGGCACTATTCATAATGACTTCTACCCTTCAGTGGAAGCAAAAGCTTATCATACCATAAAAGTGGAAAGGTCACAGAAAACTTCAGAGCTTTTGAAGAAAGCTGAGGAAAATCCATTCCCTGTTCTAGGCGGAGAGAGTGGCTGATTTCCAGACAGGTAAATGGGCAGGATAAGGCCACTTCATGTCCGCTGATGGCCAGTTGTATGGACCGCGAAGATAATGGACTAGCAGCACAAGAGACAGTGCCAATAATCTAATCCAATACAATCTATTTCAAGTGGTAGAGACCTGATACTCTACGACAATGTGAGGAAGACCAAACTGTCAGGCAAACTTTGAGATGATCATGTTCAGGATCTAAAACTCTTAAGACAAGTGTCAACACAGGAAGGGTGAAATAAAGGCATGAATGCCATACAAGTACTGATAAATCTCAGGAAGTCTGGAAACCAGGGCAAATGGATGGAATAAGATGGTGCTTTGTGTTAGCAAGAAGCAGAGGTTAGGGAAATGTTATGGGTCAGCAATAGAGTGGTTTTGTGCAAATCGCTGCTAAAGAAAGACAGCCTTGCTAGCCTGCTCTTTGCTCTTAGCTCCAGTCTACAGTTATCAGACACATAAACAATAATGGGAATTACGGGAGACTTCAACTTCCCAGCAAAAGACTGAAAGATGATTACCACTTATTCTCATACAGATATACTATGTGATGGATTTCTTCACAAAAGTGAAAAAATATAAGACCATTTTAGACTTGGCTCCTGTACGGGTTTAAATGTAGTAAGATTTGAATAAAGTCTGATCATGAGCTGACTTTTCTCATTTTACATTTCAAGACAGACAACACCAGGCTTAGAACGAAGGTTTTGAGGCTTAGAAATGCAAACTTTGAAATCTAAGGAAATGAATCATTGAGTCTGACTAAGCATCTCTGGGACTGGAGTGCAGAGAAGGCAGAGTTAAAATTCAAAATTCAGATGGGAAAAAAGCAATGAGAAAAGGTACATTTCAGAGGTTAAAAACTGCAAAAATAAAGTACGAATGACCCAAAACCTCCTTCACGTAGGAAATTAAACAATAATAGTAAATGATACTTAAGCCACAGAAACCAGGGGGAACAAAGAGAACAAATTAGGACAGTTGCATACTCGAGGCAAAAATAGATCAAAAGTTAATGATGTCTCAAATGCTGCAAATCTTATTTCCTGCATCTAACAGCAACAACAATGTGATATTAAGGGCAGTGACAGGATTCCCATTGCAAATGAGGGTAGGGCACTAGGCACAACATCATCTGAGGTGAAATAAAAATCTACAGTGATTCAAGTGAAAAATTACAAGCTGATATCTACCTAGCCTATTAACAGCACTGGCACACAGAACAACAAGTCAAGTAGGAAAAATACATCACAACTGTGCAAATCAGGGATAGTCACCAGAATGGGAGAGTAACAAATATACTTCTGTCCAGGAGAATGTAAAGAGTGATCCAGACAAGTGCAGGCCTGTTAGTTTGACATCAACGCTGGGCAAAGTTTTGTGGCAAGAAGAGATAAGACTAGGGAAGTAGCGGGTAATGTGGAATTTACAAGATAATTTATTAAAGCTAATTTGTTTTCAGAGAATTTAGTAGCTTGCCTTTGTAGGACCAGTGCTCCCCTACACAGGGGAAGAACTACATCTATTTCACTTTCTGTGAGCTTCTGATACATTATCTATGGATTTGTGCTTTGGGGCTGCAAGTGAATAAAGGGAGTTTGCAATTGTTCACACTGTTCGAAGAGGGAATTACCGGCAAAGGAGAGGTTCCCTGTAGTGATTCTCAGAGACAGTTCTGAAACTGCAGCTGCTAAGGAGGCAAAGACTCATGGAGAAATGTAGGCTGGAAGGGAGCTCTGAACACCCAACCTCCTATTCAGAGCAGAGATGACTTCAAATTTAGGTATGTTCAGTATGGACGTGGTGGCCGAAGACTAAAAATTACATATGAGCTTTGAGATTTCCAGGTGACATAAAGTTGGGAAGTACTACCGAGCCTGACAGAAGGATATCCCTTGTGATTGAAATGGTTCAGGTGAAGTGACATTTGATAATACAAAGCAGAGCCATGCTTAGAGATTCTCAACCAAGGGTGGTTTTTTTTTGTTTTTCTTTTTTTTTTTTTTTTGTCATGTTTGCTATATGGCAGTCAGGAGTTTAAAACAAACAATAAAACAACAAAACCCCATGTTCATACACTGTTAACAGAAGAACTGAAAAAGTTAAGTGGTTATATGGTGTGTATGGCTATTCTTTTTTTTTTTTTTTTTTTTCTCCAGTATAAATACACCTGACAGGGCAGCCCTGCCACACATTTAAGACATGAGGCAAAATTCTGCCACTTGTATTCACATTGAACTTAGGAGGAAGTGTTCAGAAGACAGAAGGAACAAGTTGCCTATTGTGTGGAAGGGAATTAAAGGACATCATTCTGCTCAGCCAGATGCCAGTTGAGAGAAAAATATGATGTCTCTGTGAAAATGCATTTCTTGAGTAAATATCAAGGAGAATTAGGAAATGTGTAAGTTGGGAGATACATCTGAAATGATGATTGCAGTTGGCTTATGAGGAACTTTGGACAGGAAATTGGTAGAAACTTCCCATTTTAAGAATAAAGTGCACCATAGATATGAAGTCAGCATTCACCTAAAGAGTAGAGGCCAACTCAAAGCCCCCACAACAAAGCAGTGGACAAACCAGAACACTAACATGTTGTGGTCTAGAGTCACACAGATATACATAAGTTTACTATACCTAAACATCTGAGGGGTTCCTTTGAGAGGCGGAGGGCTTGTGCCCCATTTCCATTTCCACTCTCAGTGTCCCCTGCCTCAGAGAAGGATCCCAGCTGCTTGGCTTCCCTGGCCTCTGATGCCAGGCTACCAGAGCAGGTATCCCAGCATCGCAGCAAACAGGTGACAATTTGAGTGCCACAGCAGTCCTCATTGCGAGCTGGACGCTCAGGGCACTTGCGGCCACCCACCTTTGTGAGCTCCAAGGCTGACAGTGACTCTCTGCTGAGCTGCCACGGCTCTCGGGTGTCCCGGTGACAGAGCTTTCGGCGCTAAGCTGACTGCCAGGAGAAAAGGCTGCCGTGAAATGGCTGCTCCACAATGCCAGGAGCAAGGTCTGCTGGGCTGGGGGTTCGCAGGGGAGCTTGGCCTTGGGCCTGGCAACTGCGCCTGGAAGCCAGGGATGGCCTTGGTGTGCAGCTGGACACCTGGGCCTGAGAAAGCAAGGTCTCTTTCCAGACACTTGGCACCATCGTCACCCAGTGGCTGTCTCAGGGGGATGAGAGAAATGCACAGAATCTCTTGCTTTCCTGAAAAAGGGATGCATTTTGACCTCAAAGCGAGCTCCTTTCTCTCGGAAGCATCACGTCCTCCTGTCTTTCTTGTATTTGGCTATGACTATAGGAATCCCTGCAATCCCTGCAGCTGTGTCCCCTGCCAGCTTCTTGTGTGCCCCAAGCATCCTCGCTTGCAGGGCAGTAGAAGATGCAGAAAAGGCCTTGCCTTAGTGGAAGCACTGCCCTGCAGGAGCTCCAACATCCCTCTCAGCAGCACGCTGTAGCCCCCAAATGCCCCCGAAAGGGCACATTTCAGCTACTGGGAAGGAAATGAGCTCGCTCAAGGTGAGCTACCCGCTCAAGGCCCAGGTGTCTGTGAGGCAGTGTTGGCAAGGAGTCCTGTTGTGTGAGTCCGTTCTTTGTGGGTGCTCCGTCCCCACAAGGCTTGCTTTTCAAGGCCCAGGAGAGTCTTGTGGGCACTGGCCTGGGGTCCCAGGCTGAGCCAGCTGCTGGCTGGCAATCAGGGAGGCTCGCTCGGTGTCTTGGCTTGGGTTTGCGTGGCCAGGCTGTGGGAGCGGGGGGCTGCAGGGGTGTCCTCTGTGAGGAGAATGCAGCAGCTGCCCCATGGGAGCTCAGGGCCGCTGCCAGGAGGCTCCTTCCAGGAGGGACCCACCCGCTGCTGCCCAGAACGCAGAGCAAAAGGATGATGTTTGCGCCTGGGGGAGAGCCCATCTAAGAAAGGGAACAAAAGCTGCTGCCCAGCAGCGTCTGGCTCAGGGAGGAGTGAGAAAGCTCTGTGCAGCCCCCAAGGTCCGTGCAGCAGGAGGCAGGAGGTGCTCCAGGCTCCCAGCAGCAGTTCCCCTGCGGCCTGTGCAGGGAGAGGCCCCTGGTGGAGCAGGCTGTCCCCCTGCAGCCCATGGGTCCCCCGTGGAGCAGATCTCCACGCTGCAGCCCCCCTGTGGCTGGAGGAGCCCCCGGTGGAGCAGGTGGCTGTGGCCTGGAGGAGGCCGCGGCCTGTGGAGAGCCCCCGCAGGAGCAGGCCCCGGGCTGGACTGGAACAGGCTGTGCTGAGCCTGCTTTGCCCGTGACGCTCCTTGTGGAGTGATCTCCCTGTCCTTCTGGCAGCCCTTGAGCCCTTGCCAGCCTCTTTTCTCCCCTTGGCGTTGGAGGAGGGGCAGGGAGAGAGCGCTTGTGCTGGAGCTCAGCTGCCCAGCTGAGGAAAACCACCACGGCTCTGTCTTGCCGCTGCTGCAGCACGCTGGTAGCAGCCAGCACCGTCTGTTCTTCGAGCCTCAGCAAGCCCACAGCATCTTCCCAGAAGGGATCCCTTTCCTTCACGCCTCCAGAGGCTGAGGGCTTGTGCCCTGTTTTCAAGCGCTTTCTCAGTGCCCCCTTCCCCAGAGAAGGATCCCAGCTGCTTGGCTTCCCTGCCCTCTGCTGCCAGGCTCCCGCAGCTGCTATCCCAGCAGCGCAGCAGCCAGCTGACAATGTGCTCGCCTGGAGGACAGCTGCAATCTTGTCCCATGGCTCGCAGCTCGCCCAGGGATGGGGATCACCTGCTTCCTGCTGCTTTTCTATCTAATCTCCTTTCCAACAGCCTCCTGTGCCCTGGGATGGCCCTACCTTGGGGTAGGCTGCCTCGCCTTCCTCTTGCTCCTTCCCCTCCTTGGGAGGACTTTCTGCCCTTCCGAAACGAGATGACTTCTGCATGCATTCCTTCCCCTTGTGTGTATTGGTGCCTGAGACAGCAGCGGGGTCGTCCCCGGAGCCAGCTGTAGGGCCTGTGCCAGGCTTGGAGGTGCTGCAGGGAACATGCCAGGGGCTGGAGGGGCTGCAGGGAACATGCCAGGGGCTCGAGGGGCCGCAGGGTGTGTGACAAGGCTTTGAGGGGCCTCAGGTCCTGCCGCAGTGGTTGAAGTCGATGCAGGGAACATCAGAGTTGTTGGAGGGGCTGCAGGTAAAATGCCAGGGCTTGCAGCAGCTGCAGGCTGCGTCACAGCTTTGCATCAGGTCAAGACGCATTTTCCTAGAACCATACATTTCCTCCTGAAGGGGCTGAAGAGCATGGAATGGTCTTCAAAATGCACAGAGCAGACCCCAGCAAATGTAGAGCTGCTGCTAGCAAGTAGGTAACTTTATTGTTCCTGTTGTTAATTTTGTTTCACAACAACAGATGCAAATATGTATCTTGAGTTGAGGGCAAAGGTGACCTTGGATCTGAAGCACACAGGCGTTCGCTAGTGTCCCCCCATCCGGAGTGAATCCAGAACGACTCGGAAGGAAAAATAAAATCCAAACCAGTGCGTTGTGATAAAGAGAGTTTAATAGGGTAGAAAAGGAATAAAAACCAACAAAATAATAAATAATGATACTTACAGTTTATAAGATATTAATATATAAAAATATTTAATGCTATTAAATACTTATAATTTTATAATAATAAAACAATGCCATATTGTACAACACAGTCAATAAAGTGGATTTAATTAAATAAATAAGAAAACCAATAAATTAAATGAAAATTTAAAAATTTAAATTTAATACAAATAAAACCCATTTTTCCCATTCCAATGAATTGCTATCCCCATCATCACTTCCCATCCCACTGATCATTTGCTATCCCAAAGACCTCCCAGTTCTTATCCCCTCGGCATGCCAGTGCAAGAAGAAGTGCTCTGCAGGCAGAGGCCTTGCTGAGTGACCACCTAAGGAGAGGAATTTAATCCAGAAGGCAGGAAAGAAGAGCAATGCCCCGAAAGAAGAAGCAAGTCTTGTCTCTCAGCCCTTTGGTGTCCCAAGCAGCAGTTGCCATGGCCAAGCTTTCCCAGCCCAGCTGCTGCCAGCATCTCCCCAGCTTGCCATTGCCACCTTCCTGGGTGAGGCGCGCGCGCATTTGCCATTGGCGCTGTTGCCCATCCCTGAGAGTGGCAAGCAGTGCGTAGGTCCAGCACGAGAGAGGGGAGAGGGCAAGCGAGAGGGGCAAGGGCTGAGGAGCGTGGCTGAAGCTGGAGCAGGTGCCTGCAGAGGTCTCTGTGCCTGCCTGGGTGCTGCGGGGGCCGTCGAGGAGAAGCCCGAGGTCGGTCACGGGTAGCCGTAATAGTAGGCTATGGCGTGGTCCTTCTGCCGCTGCACGAAGAATTGCACGGGGCCGATCTTGGTCTGGTGGGCCGCCCGCTGCCGCTCCTCCTGGGCCAGCTTCTTCAGGCGCTCCCGCTTGGGACGCTGCTGCGGCGTGATGGGCACCGACTCCTCCTGCTCCTCCAGCGGCGTGGGCGCTGCGTCGCGGCCTGCCCAGGGCCCCACGCAGGGCACGTAGTCCACGCGGGGCTGCGCCGGATTCTGCAGCGTGCGCGGCTGCGTGGGCAGAGCCGGACGCTGCGCTTTGCCCCCTGCGGCTGGCAGGCCCCACACTCTGGGCGCCTGCTCTGGGGGAGCTCTCTGTGCTCCTGTGCTGCCTGGTGGTGCCGGCAGCGCCTGGGCCTTGTGGCCAGCTGGGGGCCGGGGGGCAGCGGGCACAGCGCTGGAGCCTGGCAGCGTCGGCCGGGCCCTGGGCATGCCGCTGGAGGTGGGCTGCGGCTGCACACAGGGCGGCTGGCGCACTGGCCCCAGCGCCTTGGCCCTGGCCCCCAGCGGCTGCAAAGTCTCGCTGGGGGTCTTTGTCCCCGGCTGCTGGCGCTGCAGCATCTTGGCCCCGCTGGCTTGGGGCCGGAGCCTGTCCTGGGGCCGCACGGCACGGGCACGGGCACGGGCACGGGGCTTCATGGGGAGGGGCTCCAGCAGCAGCCGCGCTCTGCAGAGAGGCGGCGCCGCTGCTCCTTGCCCCCCAGCAGCCCCCGGGCTTCGCGCTCTCTTGCTGGGTGCCCTGGTGCTGTCGCTCGCTGGCTGCTGCCTGCCGCTGCCCGCTTGGCTGCTGCTGCCAGGCAGCGCGCTGTGGCCAGCCGTCTTGCCCTGGCGCAGCGTCCTGGGGCCTTGGCCAGCCTGGCCCAGCAGCAGCGTCTTCTCCTTGCCGGGGGTCTTGTCCGTCGTGGGCCTCCTGTGCTGGGAGCTCTGCGCTGTGCTGGGGGTGCTGGTGGGCGCGGGGCGCTTGGCCCCCCACTTGGTGCCGGTGGGCGCAGGGGCAGGCGGGGGGCTCTGGAGGGGACTGTGAGGGGGATTGGGCAGGGCTCTCCTCAGGGCTGGGAGAAGTTGAGACCTCTTGAGGGGAGCCAAGGGAGGCTGGGGCAGGGTTCTCTTGCGGGCAGGGATGAATTCCTGCTGGGGGGGCCTTTTGGGGAGAGGCTTGGGCAGGGGTCTCCTGCGGGCAGGGTCGGGGGGGCTCTGGAGGGGACTCAGGTGAGGCTTGGGCAGGGCTCTCCTGAGGGCAGTGAGGAAGTCAGGGTCGGGGGGGCTCTGGACGGGAGCCGAGGGAGGCTGGGGCAGGCTTCTCCTGCGGGCAGGGATGAATTCCTGCTGGGGGGGCCTTTTGGGCAGGGCTCTCCTGAGCTGGGGCCGGGCTGCAGGCTTGAGGGGGGAGCTGAGTGGCGGCACAGCAGCTGCAGGGGGCTGCAGCGCCCGCCCAGCCTGCACCTTGTCGGGGTGCAGCCCAGGGGTTGAGGGGACCTCACCGAGGGCTCCTGTGGCTTCCAGTCCCTGCGTGCTCGGCTCCTCGATGTCCTCGCAGAGGTCGGGCAGCTGCGAGAGGAAGCGGCTGAGGGCAGGACTGCTGGGCAAATCGGGGAAGGCGTCCTGGGGCTCCACGGCATCCAGGCAGCTGAGCTGCGCCTCCAAGCCGGAGCTGTCCAGGTCGGCCGGGAGCTGGTCCTGCACGTGCTGCAGCTGCTGGCTGTCCCCTGCCAGCTGGGGAAAGGCCTCAGTGAAGGCATCGGTGCCCAGCTCCAGCAGCTCCAGGGGCTCCTCAGGCACCTCTGCAAGTGTCGCCGCTGAGGAAAAAGCAAGCCAATGCAATCCCCCAGGCATCCCCCGATGCCAGCTTTCCCATGGCTCCTGGGTGTGGGGCGCCCAGCGGCCGGCTGTGCCAGCCCCAAACTCACCGTCGGGCGTCGCCGTCTGGGTGCTGGCGGTCCTTGGAGCCTGGGCAGGCTCGGGGGCAGTGGGGCCAAGCAGCGGGGGCCCCTGGTCCTCGCTGAGCCCCACGGCGTGCAAGCAGGGCTCTGGCAGCTGCCCCCAGCTGCTGCTCAGGGTGCGGGGCGCGGGGAGCGCCTGCGCCCGCAGCGGAGGCCCCGGCACGAGGAGTGGGGGGGGGCCGGGGTGGGCAGGAGCCTGCAGCAGGCAGGTGCCTGCGGGGTGCAGGAGCTCCCCTTGGAGCACGGCCCTGGGCCCCAAGCAGAGGGGATCCTGGGGCACCAGCGTCTCCGTCAGCAGGGGCTGTCCCCACTGGGAGACACTGGGGGCACAGGGAGGAGCGGTGTGGGGGAGCTGCCCCACAGCAGGGAGCTGCCCCCCGGCGGGGAGCTGCCCAAGCTGCAGGTGGTGCCCCTGGGCTGGGAGGTGCCCCCCAGGTGGCAGCTGCACCCCGGCGGGGAGCTGCAGCACCTGTCCCTGGACCCCCGGCACCACGTGCCAGACGGTGGCCTGGGGCAGCGCGGAGGGGAGGGTGGGTACCTGCGTGGGCTGCAAGGGCAGCGCCGTCGCTCCGGGGAGGGAGGGCAGCAGCCAGGCAGCCACCGTTGGCGGCACGGCTGGGACGACGAAGGGGGAGTTTTGCGTCTGCGCAAGCCGCGGAAGCCGTCTGGGGAAACCCTCTGTGGGAAAAAGGCCGCTGGGCTGAGCTCTGGGGCGCTGGGCTCGCCAGCAGGGCCGCAGCCCCGGGAGGAGCGGGAGCCGGCTGCTGGACCTGCCATGGTGGCTGGAGAGTGGGGCGGTTGCTTGGGGAACCCGGGCAACGGGGGTTCCGTCCCAACGGCTCACCAGCCCCTCGCCGACATCTTGGGGAGGACTGCAGGCTTTGGACCCAAGCAGGCTGCCCAGCGCAAGACTTGGCCATCCCCAGCAGGCTTGCCCTCCCACGCAGCACTTGCCATGCCCACCACGCTTCCACACCGCCTCTTTTCCCTGGCATTTCCCATGCCAGGACCAGCTTTCATCCTCATGGTCATTTCCCATCCTGACAAGTTCACATGAGAACAGATTCCCAGACAAAAGATTTCCCATCAACACGAAGCGTTTCTTCATCCAAAGAGATCTCGTCCCAAAGAATTTCCCTCTCTTGGATGACTTTTCCAAGTATTTCCTTCCTCAGCGAATGTTACCCACCCCTTTCAAGACTTCCCATCCCAATGTTTTCCCATCCCAGGAACGACTGCTCATCCCAATGCTTTTGCTTCCCAGTGCTTTCAAAGCCCGGGAACATTTCCCACCTCTCTCATTTCCTAGCCCAATGCCTTTCCACGCCAAGGAAACCTTCCCATCCCAGCAAGGATTTCTCGGCCCACTCAGCCTTCCCCATCCCAAGCATTTCCCAGCTTCACCATCCAACACACAGCTTGGCCAGCCCACAGCTCTAGAGAGGGATTTGGACGATGCTGATAGACACAAGGTCACGGGGATTTGCTGTGCTGATGATTGCTCTTTATTACAGATCAACACAGATCCCCAGTCCCAAGGGTGCTAGGATGAATCTGGCAAATATGTAGATACGAGGCTCTTCCATTTCTTACCGGGAAAGAAAGAGATCTGTGCGTTTCTCTCTCTCCACCTTAGGAAAAACATAGGAAGGGGAGAGTACTAATGAACAGGAGCATGCTCAGCTCAGCCACCACGAAGGAGGCTGCCCGCTCCTCAGCACCTCTAAGCAGCAGCACCTTCAAGTCTCCTCCTGCAGCAGCAGCACATCAGTGTCTCTTGTCCCACCAGCAGGACAGTGGCGTCTCCCATTGCACCATACCGACCTCCACGCCTCGAGTGCCAGCACCAGTCCTCATTGCGAGCTGGACGCTCAGGGCACTTGTGGCCACCCACCTTTGTGAGCTCCAAGGCTGACAGTGACTCTCTGCTGAGCTGCCACGGCTCTCGGGTGTCCCGGTGACAGAGCTTTCGGCGCTAAGCTGACTGCCAGGAGAAAAGGCTGCCGTGAAATGGCTGCTCCACAATGCCAGGAGCAAGGTCTGCTGGGCTGGGGGTTCGCAGGGGAGCTCGGCCTCGGGCCTGGCAACTGCGCCTGGAAGCCAGGGACGGCCTTGGTGTGCAGCTGGACACCTGGGCCTGAGAAAGCAAGGTCTCTTTCCAGACACTTGGCACCATCGTCACCCAGTGGCTGTCTGAGGGGGACGAGAGAAATGCACAGCATCTCTTGCTGCCCTGCAGTGCTGCTGTCCTACGCCCTTGGGGGTCTGCGAGATAGAAAAAGGGACGGATTTTGACCCAAAACCCAGCTCCTTTCTATCAAAAGCATCACGTCCTCCTGTCTTTCTTGTATTTGGCTATGACTTTAGGAATCCCTGCAATCCCTGCAGCTGTGTCCCCTGCCAGCTTCTTGTGTGCCCCAAGCATCCTCGCTTGCAGGGCAGTAGAAGATGCAGAAAAGGCCTTGCCTTAGTGGAAGCACTGCCCTGCAGGAGCTCCAACATCCCTCTCAGCAGCACGCTGTAGCCCCCAAATGCCCCCGAAAGGGCACATTTCAGCTACTGGGAAGGAAATGAGCTCGCTCAAGGTGAGCTACCCGCTCAAGGCCCAGGTGTCTGTGAGGCGGTGTTGGCAAGGAGTCCTGTTGTGTGAGTCCGTTCTTTGTGGGTGCTCCGTCCCCACAAGGCTTGCTTTTCAAGGCCCAGGAGAGTCTTGTGGGCACTGGCCTGGGGTCCCAGGCTGAGCCAGCTGCTGGCTGGCAATCAGGGAGGCTCGCTCGGTGTCTTGGCTTGGGTTTGCGTGGCCAGGCTGTGGGAGCGGGGGGCTGCAGGGGTGTCCTCTGTGAGGAGAATGCAGCAGCTGCCCCATGGGAGCTCAGGGCCGCTGCCAGGAGGCTCCTTCCAGGAGGGACCCACCCGCTGCTGCCCAGAACGCAGAGCAAAAGGATGATGTTTGCGCCTGGGGGAGAGCCCATCTAAGAAAGGGAACAAAAGCTGCTGCCCAGCAGCGTCTGGCTCAGGGAGGAGTGAGAAAGCTCTGTGCAGCCCCCAAGGTCCGTGCAGCAGGAGGCAGGAGGTGCTCCAGGCTCCCAGCAGCAGTTCCCCTGCGGCCTGTGCAGGGAGAGGCCCCTGGTGGAGCAGGCTGTCCCCCTGCAGCCCATGGGTCCCCCGTGGAGCAGATCTCCACGCTGCAGCCCCCCTGTGGCTGGAGGAGCCCCCGGTGGAGCAGGTGGATCTGCCCTAGAGGAGGCTGCGACCTGTGGAGGACGCCCCAGAGGAGCAGGGTGTTCAAGGACAGGTTGGAGCTGGTGCTTAGGAACATGGTTTATTGGGTGACATTGGTAGTACAGTGAGGACTAGACCGGACAAATGTGAAGGTCTCCTCTAACAATTGTGATTCTATGATACCTCCAGCACGTCCTCCTCCACCACTTCCTCCTCATCATCCACGGCCTTTTTCTTGTCCACTGCCTCCTCCTCATTCACTGCCTCCTCCTTGTCTACCGCATCCTCCTCGTCCCCCGCCTGCTAATCCTATTTCTCATTTTCCTCCTCCTTCTCCTCCTTCCCTGCCTCTTGCACCTCCAACACCTCCTCCACCTCCACTGCCTCTTCCTCCTTCTCCTTCTCCAGCCCTACTGACTATTCCTCCTCCACAGCCTCCTCCACCTCGGCAGAAACTTCCTGGCCAACTTCCTCTGCATGCTCCTTGCTAAGGCATGCTGGTAGCAATGATGGTGAGCCCAGAGATGTCAGGAAAAGTTGCCACGAACCAGGTGTGCCAAGGCGGCTTCTCTGGGAGGCTCTGGTTGTGAGCGCTGCCCACCGCTCCTAATTCTAGTTCCATTTGTCACCCCACAGGACCATGGCACCGTGGCCCTGTAAGGTAGCAGCTGGCGGCTCCTATCATCTTGATGACGCTCTGTGATGCGCTGCTTGTTGCCTGGGTAGCGATTGTTAGCTATTATGCAAATGGCTTGTCATCAATCAGGGGTGTGGCTGCTCCTCCCTATAAAAGGGCCAAAGGGGGGCAGTGGGAGCCAGAGTGCTGGAGAGGGGAGATGGGAGAAGATGGAAACAGAAAAGGAGGAGGATGAGGAAGAGGCATAGGTGGAAAAGGGGGGGGGGGGGTAAGAGGGGAAGGGGGCAGTGGAGGAGGTGGCGGAGGAGGAGGTGGTGGCGGAGAAGATTGAGGAGGTGGCGGCATTTCTGGAAAAGGAGACGGATGAGTAGGAAGCGGTGACAAAAGAGGAGGTGAGCAAGGGCTAGGCAGAGGGACACGATGGAGGTGGAAGAGGAGAGAAGAAGGTGGAGGAGAAATAGTAGAATGTGAGAGAAGGAAGTGGCAGCAAAAAAGAAAAACAAAAAGGAGGAGGTGGAGGAGGACTAGGAGGTGGTGGAGGAGGAGGCCAACAAAAAACAAAAGAGAAGGAGTAGAAGGTGGAGGAGGAGGTGGTTGAGGAGGAGGAGGCGGAGGACTCCAAAACAAAACACCCTCTCTGGTGCTGAGCGTTGACCACCGCTCCTAATTCTAGTTCTGTTTGTAATCCCACAGGACCATGGCACCGTAGCCCTGTAAGGTAGCAGCTGGCGGCTCCTAGCAACTTGATGACGCTCTGTGATGCATTGCTTGTGGCCTGGTTGCCTGGGTAGCGATTGTTAGCTATGATGCAAATAGCTTGTCATCAACCGGGGGTGTGGCTGCTCCTCCCTATAAATGGAGAGGAGGAGGAGGAGGAGGTAGTGGAGGAGGTGGTGGTGGTGGAGGAGGAGGAGGAGGAGGACGTGGTGGAGGAGGAGGAGGAGGTGGAGGAGGTGGAGGAGGAGGTGGAGGAGGAGGAGGAGGTGGAGGAGGAGGAGGAGGTGGAGGAGGAGGAGGAGGTGGAGGAGGAGGAGGAGGTGGAGGAGGAGGAGGAGGTGGAGGAGGAGGAGGAGGTGGAGGAGGAGGAGGAGGTGGAGGAGGAGGAGGTGGAGGAGGAGGAGGTGGAGGAGGAGGAGGTGGAGGAGGAGGAGGTGGAGGAGGAGGAGGTGGAGGAGGAGGAGGAGGTGGAGGAGGAGGAGGAGGTGGAGGAGGAGGAGGTGGAGGAGGAGGAGGTGGAGGAGGAGGAGGTGGAGGAGGAGGAGGAGGAGGAGGAGGAAGTGGTGGAGGAGGAGGTGGAGGAGGAGGAGGTGGAGGAGGAGGAGGTGGAGGAGGAGGAGGAGGAGGTGGAGGAGGAGGAGGAGGAGGTGGAGGAGGAGGAGGAGGAGGTGGAGGAGGAGGAGGAGGAGGTGGTGGAGGAGGAGGAGGAGGTGGTGGAAGAGGAGGAGGAGGAGGTGGTGGAGGAGGAGGAGGAGGAGGCCAAAAAATAAAAAAGAGAAAAATCCTAGAAAATGAGGAGGAGGAGAATGTGTTGGAGGAAGTGATGGTGGAGGAGGAGGCCCCAAATAAAATATATGAAAATATTTTAATTTGAAAAATGGATGGATTTGGACCCCAAAGCGAGCTCCTTTCTCTCGGAAGCATCACGTCCTCCTGTCTTTCTTGTATTTGGCTATGACTTTAGGAATCCCTGCAATCCCTGCAGCTGTGTCCCCTGCCAGCTTCTTGTGTGCCCCAAGCATCCTCGCTTGCAGGGCAGTAGAAGATGCAGAAAAGGCCTTGCCTTAGTGGAAGCACTGCCCTGCAGGAGCTCCAACATCCCTCTCAGCAGCACGCTGTAGCCCCCAAATGCCCCCGAAAGGGCACATTTCAGCTACTGGGAAGGAAATGAGCTCGCTCAAGGTGAGCTACCCGCTCAAGGCCCAGGTGTCTGTGAGGCGGTGTTGGCAAGGAGTCCTGTTGTGTGAGTCCGTTCTTTGTGGGTGCTCCGTCCCCACAAGGCTTGCTTTTCAAGGCCCAGGAGAGTCTTGTGGGCACTGGCCTGGGGTCCCAGGCTGAGCCAGCTGCTGGCTGGCAATCAGGGAGGCTTGCTCGGTGTCTTGGCTTGGGTT
Source organism: Aythya marila (assembly GCF_965140915.1). Taxonomy (NCBI): domain Eukaryota; kingdom Metazoa; phylum Chordata; class Aves; order Anseriformes; family Anatidae; genus Aythya; species Aythya marila. Next base: position 542,660 of record NW_028137300.1, on the reverse strand, counting down.
TGCGTGGCCACGCTGTGGGAGCGGGGGGCTGCAGGGGTGTCCTCTGTGAGGAGAATGCAGCAGCTGCCCCATGGGAGCTCAGGGCCGCTGCCAGGAGGCTCCTTCCAGGAGGGACCCACCCGCTGCTGCCCAGAACGCAGAGCAAAAGGATGATGTTTGCGCCTGGGGGAGAGCCCATCTAAGAAAGGGAACAAAAGCTGCTGCCCAGCAGCGTCTGGCTCAGGGAGGAGTGAGAAAGCTCTGTGCAGCCCCCAAGGTCCGTGCAGCAGGAGGCAGGAGGTGCTCCAGGCTCCCAGCAGCAGTTCCCCTGCGGCCTGTGCAGGGAGAGGCCCCTGGTGGAGCAGGCTGTCCCCCTGCAGCCCATGGGTCCCCCGTGGAGCAGATCTCCACGCTGCAGCCCCCCTGTGGCTGGAGGAGCCCCCGGTGGAGCAGGTGGCTGTGGCCTGGAGGAGGCCCCGGCCTGTGGAGAGCCCCCGCAGGAGCAGGCCCCGGGCTGGACTGGAACAGGCTGTGCTGAGCCTGCTTTGCCCGTGACGCTCCTTGTGGAGTGATCTCCCTGTCCTTCTGGCAGCCCTTGAGCCCTTGCCAGCCTCTTTTCTCCCCTTGGCGTTGGAGGAGGGGCAGGGAGAGAGCGCTTGTGCTGGAGCTCAGCTGCCCAGCTGAGGAAAACCACCACGGCTCTGTCTTGCCGCTGCTGCAGCACGCTGGTAGCAGCCAGCACCGTCTGTTCTTCGAGCCTCAGCAAGCCCACAGCATCTTCCCAGAAGGGATCCCTTTCCTTCACGCCTCCAGAGGCTGAGGGCTTGTGCCCTGTTTTCAAGCGCTTTCTCAGTGCCCCCTTCCCCAGAGAAGGATCCCAGCTGCTTGGCTTCCCTGCCCTCTGCTGCCAGGCTCCCGCAGCTGCTATCCCAGCAGCGCAGCAGCCAGCTGACAATGTGCTCGCCTGGAGGACAGCTGCAATCTTGTCCCATGGCTCGCAGCTCGCCCAGGGATGGGGATCACCTGCTTCCTGCTGCTTTTCTATCTAATCTCCTTTCCAACAGCCTCCTGTGCCCTGGGATGGCCCTACCTTGGGGTAGGCTGCCTCGCCTTCCTCTTGCTCCTTCCCCTCCTTGGGAGGACTTTCTGCCCTTCCGAAACAAGATGACTTCTGCATGCATTCCTTCCCCTTGTGTGTATTGGTGCCTGAGACAGCAGCGGGGTCGTCCCCAGAGCCAGCTGTAGGGCCTGTGCCAGGCTTGGAGGTGCTGCAGGGAACATGCCAGGGGCTGGAGGGGCTGCAGGGAACATGCCAGGGGCTCGAGGGGCCGCAGGGTGTGTGACAAGGCTTTGAGGGGCCTCAGGTCCTGCCGCAGTGGTTGAAGTCGATGCAGGGAACATCAGAGTTGTTGGAGGGGCTGCAGGTAAAATGCCAGGGCTTGCAGCAGCTGCAGGCTGCGTCACAGCTTTGCATCAGGTCAAGACGCATTTTCCTAGAACCATACATTTCCTCCTGAAGGGGCTGAAGAGCATGGAATGGTCTTCAAAATGCACAGAGCAGACCCCAGCAAATGTAGAGCTGCTGCTAGCAAGTAGGTAACTTTATTGTTCCTGTTGTTAATTTTGTTTCACAACAACAGATGCAAATATGTATCTTGAATGAGGGCAAAGGTGACCTTGGATCTGAAGCACACAGGCGTTCGCTAGTGTCCCCCCATCCGGAGTGAATCCAGAATGACTCGGAAGGAAAAATAAAGTCCAAACCAGTGCGTTGTGATGAAGAGAGTTTAATAGGGTAGAAAAGGAATAAAAACCAACAAAATAATAAATAATGATACTTACAGTTTATAAGATATTAATATATAAAAATATTTAATACTATTAAATACTTATAATTTTATAATAATAAAACAATGCCATACTGTACAACACAGTCAATAAAGTGGATTTAATTAAATAAATAAGAAAACCAATAAATTAAATGAAAATTTAAAAATTTAAATTTAATACAAATAAAACCCATTTTTCCCATTCCAATGAATTGCTATCCCCATCATCACTTCCCATCCCACTGATCATTTGCTATCCCAAAGACCTCCCAGTTCTTATCCCCTTGGCATGCCAGTGCAAGAAGAAGTGCTCTGCAGGCAGAGGCCTTGCTGAGTGACCACCTAAGGAGAGGAATTTAATCCAGAAGGCAGGAAAGAAGAGCAATGCCCCGAAAGAAGAAGCAAGTCTTGTCTCTCAGCCCTTTGGTGTCCCAAGCAGCAGTTGCCATGGCCAAGCTTTCCCAGCCCAGCTGCTGCCAGCATCTCCCCAGCTTGCCATTGCCACCTTCCTGGGTGAGGCGCGCGCGCATTTGCCATTGGCGCTGTTGCCCATCCCTGAGAGTGGCAAGCAGTGCGTAGGTCCAGCACGAGAGAGGGGAGAGGGCAAGCGAGAGGGGCAAGGGCTGAGGAGCGTGGCTGAAGCTGGAGCAGGTGCCTGCAGAGGTCTCTGTGCCTGCCTGGGTGCTGCGGGGGCCGTCGAGGAGAAGCCCGAGGTCGGTCACGGGTAGCTGGAGCCTGGCACTGTCGGCGGGGCGCTGGGCATGCTGCTGGGGCTGCTGGAGGTGGGCTGCGGCTGCACACAGGCCAGCTGGCACGCTGGCCCCAGCGCCTTGGCCCTGGCCCCCAGCGGCTGCAAAGTCTCGCTGGGGGTCTTTGTCCCCGGCTGCTGGCGCTGCAGCGTCCTGGCCCCGCTGGCCTGGGGACAGAGCCTGTCCTGGGGCCGCACGGCACGGGGCTCCCCACTCGGAGTCTCCGGCAGCAGCCGCGCTCTGCGGGGAGGTGGCGCCGCTGCTCCTTGCCCCCCTGCAGCCCCTGGGCTTCGCACTCTCTTGCTGGGTGCCGTGGTGCTGTTGATCGCCAGCTGCTGCGCGCTGCTGCCTGCTTCCCTGCTGCTGCCAGCCACCGTGCTGCTGCCACCCGTCTTCCCCTGGCACGGTCTCTTGCGGCCTTGGCCAGCCTGGCCCAGCAGCGTCTTCCTCTCCTTGCCGGGGGGGTTCTCCGTCGTCGGCCTCCTGTGCTGGCAGCTCTGCGCTGTCCCGGGGGTGCTGCTGGGCGCAGGGCGCTTGGCCCCCCGCTTGGTGCCGGTGGACGCAGGGGCAGGCGGGGGACTCTTGAGGGGACCCAGGGGGCGTTTGGGCAGGGGTCTCCTATGGTCAGTGCGGCCCTTGGGGTTGGGGCGTTTCTTGGGGGAACTCAGGGGGGATTTGGGCTGGGGTCTACGAAGGGCACTGCGGCCCTTGGGGTTGGGGCGTTTCTTGGGGGAACTCGGGGGGGATTTGGGCTGGGGTCTACTAAGGGCACTGCGGCCCTTGGGGTTGGGGCGTTTCTTGGGAGAACTCGGGGGGGATTTGGGCTGGGGTCTACTAAGGGCACTGGGGACCTTGGGGTTGGGGCGGGTCTTGAGGGAACGCTGGGGGGGTTGGGGCTGGGGTCTACTAAGGGCACTGAGGAGCTGGGTGTCAGGGAGGCTCCTGGGGGGACTCAGGGGTGGACTGGGTAGGGGGCTCCTAAGCGCACTGGGCAGGGGACTGGCTGCAGGGCTGAGCGGGGGGCTCACTGCTGGCACGACGGGGGACTGCAGCGACAGCCCACCCTCAAGCTTCTCGGGGCGCAGCCCAGGGGTTGAGGGGACCTCACCGAGGGCTCCTGTGGCTTCCAGTCCCTGCGTGCTCGGCTCCTCGATGTCCTCGCAGAGGTCGGGCAGCTGCGAGAGGAAGCGGCTGAGGGCAGGACTGCTGGGCAAATCGGGGAAGGCGTCCTGGGGCTCCACGGCATCGAGCCAGCTGAGCAGCTCCTCCATGCCGGGGATGGGGATGTCCAGGTCGGCCAGGAGCTCGTCCTGCATGTGCTGCAGCTGCTGGCTGTCCCCTGCCAGCTCTGGAAAGGCCTCGGCAAAGGCATCAGGGCCCAGCTCGGGCAGCTGCGGGGGCTCCTCAGGCACCTGCGGGGCTGTCGCCGCTGAGGACGAAGCAAGAAAATCCCCCAAGACGGGCGATGTCAGCTTTCCCATGGCCCCTGGGTGTGGGGCGCCCAGCGGCCGGCTGTGCCAGCCCCAAACTCACCGTCAGGCGTCGCCGTCTGGGTGCTGGCGATCCTTGGAGCCTGGGCAGGCTTGGGGGCAGTGGGGCCGGGCAGCGGGGGCCCCTGGTCCTCGCTGAGCCCCACGGCGTGCAAGCAGGGCTCCGGCAGCTGTCCCCAGCTGCTGCTCAGGGTGCGGGGCGTGGGGAGCGCCTGCCCCCGCAGCGGAGGCCCCGGGACGAGGGGTGGCGGGGGGTTGCGCTGGGCGGGGGCCTGCAACAGGCAGGTGCCTGCGGGGTGCAGGAGCTCCCCATGGAGCACGGCCCTGGGCCCCAGCCCCAGCGCATGGTGGGGTACCAGTGTCCCCGTCACCATGGGCTGTCCCCACTGATGGACAAAGGGGGCACAGGGAGGAGCGGTGTGGGGGAGCTGCCCCCCGGCGGGGAGCTGCACCAGCTGCAGCTGGTGCCCCATGGTTGGGAGCTGCACCAGCTGCAGGTTTTGCTCCACAGCGGGGAGCTGCACCAGCTGCAGGTTTTGCCCCACAGCGGGGAGCTGCACCAGCTGCAGCTGGTGCCCCCCGGCGGGGAGCTGCCCCACAGCAGGGAGCTGCCCCCCGGCGGGGAGCTGCCCAAGCTGCAGGTGGTGCCCCTGGGCTGGGAGGTGCCCCCCAGGTGGCAGCTGCACCCCGGCGGGGAGCTGCAGCACCTGCCCCTGGACCCCCGGCACCACGTGCCAGACGGTGGCCTGGGGCAGCGCGGAGGGGAGGGTGGGTACCTGCGGGGGCTGCAAGGGCAGCGCCGTCGCTCCGGGGAGGGAGGGCAGCAGCCAGGCAGCCACCATTGGCGGCATGGCTGGGACGACGAAGGGGGAGTTTTGCGTCTGTGCAAGCCGCGGAAGCCGTCTGGGGAAACCCTCTGTGGGAAAAAGGGCGCTGGGCTGGGCTCTGGGGCGCTGGGCTCGCCAGCAGGGCCGCAGCCCCGGGAGGAGCGGGAGCCGGCTGCTGGACCTGCCATGGTGGCTGGAGAGTGGGGCGGTTGCTTGGGGAACCCGGGCAACGGGGGTTCCGTCCCAACGGCTCACCAGCCCCTCGCCGACATCTTGGGGAGGACTGCAGGCTTTGGACCCAAGCAGGCTGCCCAGCGCAAGACTTGGCCATGTTCATTAGAACATTACTAGCCTCTAAGCCTCATGGCATCACCTTCCATCTTGACTGCTAAACCTCCTTGCTCCCTACTATCTTCTTTGCCAAGATACAGCTGTCCGTCCACATTTACTTTTCCTACTTGGCTGGACTGAATTTAAGAAGGGAGCTTGCAACTCTTCCTCTTGTTTGCCACTTCATCATCAAACCAAATGAAAACCATTTGCCTTTAACCTCTTTATTTCAGGCCTTCTTTCCTAGTGGCCATTCAAAACTGGGAAAAAAATAGTCTACCAAGTGGGGTTTTTTTTTGATTTGATAATAAATCTGCAGACTGTTAAGTCATCAAGCACTTCAAGACTGTTTGAAATAATCTCGAGATTAATATAAAAGGAATTCCTCACACACGCTGCGGCCGCTTACCTTTAGTATAGTCGTTGGATGCGATGGAGCAGTATTTCTTGCTTTCGCCTGCACTGGAAGTCTTCCCTTCCTTGTAAGGTTGTTTACTGCTCTCACTTCTGCATTACTGACATGAAGAGCCATCTGGAGGATGGGATTCTTCCTTCTTCTCCCGCGTTATCTTCTGGAAACGAGGATCTAAGTGTTCCAAGGAGCCTTTTGCTTTCCTGGTGTTTCTCCTTTTTCTTCTTTTTCTTCTCCTTTTTCTTCTTTTTCTTACGCTTGCGATTGGCATTGTCAAAGCGGAGCGCACAGAAACACAAATCATGAAGTCTGAAAGAAACATGCAAGTTAAAAAGGGAAAAAAAGATGTGGCACTTGTTGCCTATATGAAACCTGATTTATTTTACCACAGGTGATGATTTGCAGCATGTCAGCTATTTTGTGGTGCTTTGTGCACACGCAACTTACTTTAGATGCAGCAAACTTAAGCTGTCAGATTGAAGGACCATAGGTCCTGGTTTGTACACAGATCATTAACAACGGCTAGCTCTGGAATACGTGCAAGCAGAAAAAATCTTTTAACCTAATCTGGAATGGTGTACGGATGTGATTCGAACTATGTGGTCCAAAGCTAGTGCTCTGACACAATTCAGCAAGAGCTTTCCTGTCTTCACTGATCAACCTAACAACATGATCCCCAGCCAGCTGGTGCTATCTAAAGAACTTAGAAACTACCAGAAAAAAAAAAAAAAAAAAAAAAAAAAAAGGAAGACATGAGAAGCACCCAGAAAAGAATTAGGATAAAAAATGCGGAGTATGCCAGAATCCTTGCTTACTTGGAATCCTTCTCTCCATGTTTATCCTTAGACTTCTTTTTCTTCCAGAACTTGTGATATTTTTGCATTTTTTTCACCACCTAAAAGCTCCTTTTCTATCTTTCTGTCTTTCCTTTCTATTTCACTTTCACTACCTTCTGCACGGGTATATTTTCTTTTTCTGTTTCCTTCTGTTTCATTTTTCTGGCGACAGTTCTCCAAATGAGCTGACACAGGTGGAAGCGCATGTCTTTCACGAGAATGTCTTCCGGAATGTTGCTGAGGTACCGAGCAACGATGCAAGTCTGCTCGGGGTGTGCTAAAGCGACGTACATCTTCCTCTCTCAAGAGGGAACCGTGAGGCCATCTGCTTTTGTAATGATAATGTTTATGTGACCTGCTGTAGTAAGTTGCAGTCAATCTGTCAAAGGCTGAATCGCCGTGAGAGAACTTTCTCTCTCTACTGTCTCCTGTCGCATGAGGTGAATAGTAATCACTGTAATAGCCACATCTTTCCCATCTCCGTGCTTCGTCTCGATAGTATCTTTCTCTGCTCCAACTTCTTTCCCCTTTGGATCGGTAGTACCTATTGCTACCTTGTTCTGATCTTCCTCCGCTGCCAGATCTGTACTTTGAATATTTGACTGCTCTTCTGCCATTCTCAGGGCTGTTTCTTTCACGAGGGAAAGATCTGTACCTGCTTCCCTCCCAGTACTCCTGCTTGTGACTCTTTTGCTCAACAAATTCCACGCTCTGAGAACACCTCCTCTTGCTGGAAGGACCTGCTTTTTGACTCTCCTTCTCTTCACTAGGAGCATGTTCCCTCTTGCTTCGGTAATGCTCTTTCTCAGTGGTTTTAGTCTTGTCCTTTGTATCTTGGCGTCTATCTGCAATAGCTAAGGAAGAAAGATTGTTAGAGCTACATTCAGTGTCAGACTTGAGAGAGGAAGTTTGCCGCAATTTCTCACCAGGCTCACAAGACTCTTTGCCGGACAAAACATTTTCTTTTGAAATGAGGTCACGTTCTTTTGATCTTCTTGCTTTCTCCTTGTCTCCACAGTCATCACATTGGTACTGGGCGAGGTATTCATCATTCCCAGGAGATTTCGGAGGTTCCGCAACACTGCATAAAATAAAAACCCATTTCTCACTTCTGCTGAAGGACGTGAATATTAAGAGTAAAACCTTCCAAAGGCAAACAAACAAACAAAAACCTCCGGACTAAAGGAACCCTCGCAATGATATGCCATTTAGAAACCTCTCCTGTGATTAGGACACCGTCTTCAGCTCCCAGAGAAAGTGCTTTTTCCCCTCTTGCTTCTGAAGCCATTGCACTAAAAAAGCAAACGCATCTGTCTCCTTCCACCTGCTGCTCTGAGAAAAAAGGCATAGGGGCGAGCGGGGAACAGCCAGTGTTTCTCCAGACAGTGGAGAAAAATGGAAAAACATTCTATAAAGGAACACAAGTTCTCCTTGAGGCACCAACCTGCATCAGAGTGATATGCTCAGTGCTGATCATTAGTTCTGTTCGTGACACTGGACACACAGTATGGAATTGTACTAATTTAAATCCTTCCATTAAATACTATTAGTAGACAGATAAAACTGTAACGAACTTCCATAAAGTCTTGTCTTAATCAGACTGTGCTCATTTTACCTCATTTCCTCTGACAAGCTGTTCAGCTGGCTGGCTCTGAAGGACTCCGTGATGACTTCTCGATTGACTGAAGGCATAGCTCCAGGCATCTGCAATTAAAACGCACAAGTCAGCAGACAAAAAAATACTATTTGTAGTAGTACTGAGGACTAGTCTTGTCAGAATGTCTCCATTAAATGGTAAGCAAGACCGCTGTGAGTTGTATGCATTATCTACACTTCAAAGATAACCCCAACTCACCCCCCAAAATCTACTTTAGGAAACTTAGGAATTTTTATCTCAGCTGAGCTTAAGTTGACAAGTTCTAATGTAAGCTCAGGTCTGCAAATTCTAAGGAGATAATACCACAAAGTCTTACGATCACATGTGTGCTGTGTTTTCTCAGTATTTCACCTGAATTAGGAACACAATAAACACTCCCGAATACATCGTAGGTGAGAAATTCTCGATGGAGCAAATCTATGTTTCAAGCGATCCATTTGTTTTAGAAAAGAACATCTCAGAAGGTTTAACAGGTTCAACTCGGCAAGTGGAATCATCAAGTTTCAGTCCGTTTTCTTTAGATTCAGTAACTAACCTAATAGCACCATTTAGTGAATCTGTTTTTGGCAGCTCATGCTGGGATCTTCCTTTGTCAGCATTCTGACAGGAAGAATTGGAATGCTGCAATGTACGGACTACCTTTCCAACCAAAATTCCATTAGAGGACATTGCATTGCATTTCAAATTCCTTTGAAATAAGCCCTTTGACTCCTCCTCAGATTTTCCTGAAGATTCTGCACCATAAGGGACTGTGTTATCAGAGCTGAGTTTAGGATTTTCATTCACTGTTGGCTCCACAAAAATTTCATCAGAAACTTTTTTGTTTGTTTGCATTTGCTTCATTTGCATTACCGAATTTGTAATTGTGGATGAAGGAACAGCCTGGTAGAGATCTTCATCCTCCACAGCACTGCTAAGACAGTCAGGCTGTGACACAGTCTGACGAGCAGGCAATTTATTGTGAATACTGATGGTGATCTTCTGTTTTCTTGACGTATCAGTCATTGAAGGCCTGGTAATTGCCTGGTTTTGAACACAGGCCATTGGTGGTGCTGAAGATGGCCTTTTTAGGGTGACACCAGTGGTCTTTGTGTCCTCTTTTATGGATCCATTTCCATTTAAACGGCTTGAATTCTGTATTTAAAAAGAAGAAATTGCAAGATGGATTAACGCAAACACTGCATGTAACATTTTGAAACACAAAACTCTCCTACTGAGTGTTTCTACAAATGGTCTTAACACCTAAAAAGAAAAACACACTGCCCTTTAAGGATAAATGCAAGTCCAATAAGCGTATTCAATTCCTGCTTTTGGTTTACTGCAGATTGGTATCAAATTAACATCATCTTTGAAAACCAGCCAAGCAACTTAACATTACCTGCTGCTATTCCCAAATATATTTATTTTCCCCTTTAAACATACCCTGAAAAGCCTGAAGTAATCGTTCTGGTGCTCAGGAATAAGACATTTAGTTTTCCCTGTCTTAGCTAAAGTGACGAGGATAGGAAAAACAAGTCCTCTTTTAAATGATTTGAGGATTAGTACACTCTGCTTAAATAGTCAAAGAGCGTAGCTCTCTGTGCTTTAGAAAGCTGTCTTGGAGGTATAAAGTAATGGAGTCGCATGGCTGCACAATTTAGCAGTAACCACTGTTTGAATGACTCTGGCTGTAGCATGAGGGCTGTGAAGAAAGCTGCAGTGTGGGAAGGAAAACAAAACTAAGATGCCGAAAACCAAACAAAAAACCCCACACCAAACCCCAAACCCACTAGCAGTTTGGTGCCGTTATCTGCCCTCCCGCTTCCCTGAATTACCTTAATCATATGAGGAAGAAGTCGTGGTCCCAGAAATCCAGCCTGCTTACTATTAGCCCCCTGCTGACCAGGAGGGAATGAACAGGGATAAGATGGTGCTGGCAAGTAAAACGCACGTTCTCCAAGTGTCAAATCATAGCGCCTTCAGAAAAGAGCAGTGATCGTAGTTTAGTTTTTCTTTCAGCCTACTCTTGGATTAAATCCCATCCTATCATTTTAGAGGAACAGCTCATACGATATGGAAGCCTTCTCCACAGAAGGCTTCGCCAAGACTACAGACTGAAAAGTAGAGAACAGTCTTCCTACTAAGACTATCACTTGCAGAGCAATAATTCATTCTTACACCACAGATGACCTTCATTTCTCTCCTTCTCTAAAGTAGCCAGCTACAGATAACACATAGATAGCAATTTACACAAGTGCTGCAGTTTAAGGCCAAGCAACAAAAGACAATAAACGACACAGAGAATTTCAGGTTAGACAGAACTGAATTAGACAAATAATAATCTTCTCCCGGGATAGCAAGAAAAACACTTGCAAAACAGAAAAATATCAATAACAGGAAAGTAAATCTCTTCTGAACACATTTTAAGATTTGTTATTACCTGATATAAAAAAGTATGTAAGCTTGCTGACCAAGAACTCTTTTAATGTCAGTACGCACTACTTTAGCATCATTCATCTGATACCAAAGTCCATTACCAGCCTGCAAATAAAGACAACGATTTCTTTAGGTGAATTGCACGTTTTCCAATTGAAATCACGGGTAGGAACAAAATACACACATGTCAAATAAAAATATAATGAAATCTTTTTCCCTAGAAACAGTAGCTGCTAGTCATGCTTTAATTGGTTTGCCAGCACAACCTTTACCCTGTTAGAAATGCTGTTGACTTCTACCTTTACATAGCATATATAGTGTCCTGAGTGACAGCTGACACCGTGATGTACCAGCACCGCGTATAAGGCATAGAGCAGTGGTTCTCCCATTGACTGCGACATGTAGGCTCTCAGGTCCAAATACTCCGGATATTTCACCTCCTAAAGAGACATCAAGAAGATAGAAAAATTATCCCAGAGTACTTCGTGGACTAGCCAGAGAAAAACACTTCCAAAAAACACAGACTAGAATTGATTTCTAGAATATATTTCTCGAATATATTTCTTGATTCACTACAAATAAGTCTTCCCATAAACAACGGTTAAGACTAGAAGTTGCAGAGAACTGTTTCCTGATGAATCAGCCTTCTCAGAGGAAAGCATATGCTTCTTGTCAAGCGGGAACTTTATTGATATTAAGAGAAAGAATAAGCCATAGTCGTTAGTCTACAATTATTGTCTGAAAATATTAACAACTTTCAGCTTTGGGGGATGTCCCATTACACAATGATATAGTTGCATTACAGTGGTAAATATACCTTGTTGATCTTTCCACCTGTGAAATCTGCAAATCTTTTCAGTGATATTGTGAGAACCTTGGAAGAACGGTGTATGGTAAATCTCTTGGATGCAGGAACCACCTTTTTACACCTTAAAAACAAGCAGAGATAAGTGTTTGAAGGCATCTTCTTTTTTCGCCCCCAAAACAAACTCCTTTTAATGTCTCACGCATGCCTATGCTATTTGAATGATATTTACTTGCATAATAGGTTGGTCTTTTTTCTTTTCATAAACCCATGCACTGCGTGTCAGGTTTGTTAATACACAGAAGAAGGTCAATTTTCCCAACAACTCAGAGCATAGCGGGAACAGGAATCTCTCACAAAAGGGTATGACCAGGTTGGATGGCAAGGTACCATTTCTTGGTCTACAAAAGTGGCTATTTGAACTCCAATCCTGGATACATTCTTTCAGCTTTCAAGGGAAATACAAATACTGAAAGCGGAACGAGAGAGCCTTGGTCCCCAGGGCTAGAAATTGCAAATAATCTCCAACATAGGTCGACTATCAACATCAAAAATACAACAGAAACACATGGTCATTCTACAGGAGGGAGACATTTAACAGTAGGAAGTCTTCATGTACTGAGCTTGTCTGGAAAGACACTGAACCCATCTGCCATCCTTTGAAACAAAATAGTTCAGTTTGACACATTGCCCGCTCCAAGGTAGGACCTACGGTGTAAGCAGTGAAAATTAGCCACTAGCCCAGAGAACAACGGAAACTGGGCAGTTTACATCAAGAAAAGTACTGTCGAGAGCTAATAAAGAGAAAGAACAAAAGTAGCTCTTTTTGAATTCTGATGGCAAAATACAAGCCAGAGAATTGCAAACCCATAGGGAATGCCTATGAACAAGACTTCCCCCCTCCAAAGAAACAAAAATCCAAGTCTTTTATAAACTTCCACAAAACTTGTAAGTAGATCCAAAGTTTAGAGGTAGTCCAACAGAGTCATGCAACATAGAAAACTGACATCTAGGATTAAGACCTAAGTCGTCAAAATCTTACTCGCTACATTTATAGCAATTCTCTCCATCCAGCTCTTCAGGTTTCACAAAGAGTTCCAGAGCTCTGCTAACAGACGAAACCGCCTAGAGCAGCGAGAAAGAAGAGCGCAAAGTCACCGTAATTCAAAATTCCAGACACATACTAGTAGTTTATAAGAGAATCTTACTAACATACTCAAGCGATCTACTAGGAGCACTGTGAAGAAGGAGGCAGAAAGAGCATGCTCAGCATTGACCTCACCTGGAAGGCATTTGACTTTGGAACAAATACTTTCCCAGTTGCCTACACAGCATCTACAGTGTGCTTTGTCATCAATACTGGGGACAAATTCATCAGTCTAACAATTAGATGTATATTGAGGTAGAACAACAAAGAAGTATGACAGCATTATAATTTTTGCAGAAAGAGAATTCTTTCCCCTTAAACCCAATACAAATGTGGAGACTATTTACATGGGTTCCACGGAAGGAGAAAGTCCAATCCACTTCCTTAGCACCACCAAGCTCTTATGTTTTAACATTATATGTGGTTTGGTTTTTTAAGTTAAACAAGTTTAATTTAGAAAGTTATGCATGTACTTAAACATCATGAATTATCTTTAGAAAACATCTTACCTTTATATCCAAAGTGATATCAAGAAATGCCTCATACGTATCCGAAACTGCTTTGCAATTCAAGCACTTCACTGGAAACAAAATATAAATGCTTAACATTATGTGAAGGAGACTAACTGTCCAAATTCAAGTTGTTGACAGATACTACTTTAGACAAACTACAGACTGCTTTACTACCGACAAAAGACACAGATCAGTTCTAAGGACAGGAATATTTTTTCAAGTACCTCTCGATCTTAGAAATCCTCCAAATATTTGATGAATGATGGTGGTAGCTTGAGAAGATCTGTCCAATCTGGAAATAAATTATAATCAGACCTCAGAAGATTTAAGGCACAGAGTTAACTCTTCAAAGAGTTTGATGAAAACCAAGGATGATGTAGACTTGCGTTGCTGATAGTAAATAAGGCACTAAAAGGTGCTAGAGATCATTTCTGAGAGTAAATAAAGGACTAGAAGGTGCTAGAGAATGTATGAAAGTGAACTTGTTTATGCTTACTCGGTGCTTCCGTTCAAGCACGCTTCCTGCATAGCATCAACAGTATAGCGCAAGAACTCGTGTGCGTCTTCTTGACTGCCAAAACGGAAATGTTGTCCTATTCCTAAATAAGAAGATGATAGTATTGACCTCATTTAAAAATGAAATCATTCTTGTATTTCTAAAATCTCTCTTCATTGGAGTGTTAAAACCACTTAGACACATCAAATAATTATTTGAAGATTACAAGCTATCGAAAAGAAACACATCTGAAGCCACTTACGACTGAGATTACTGATAACATGCGTAGGCTCGATGGCATCAACAGTGCAACGCAGGGCCTGGTTAATGTGAGTCTCCATCGTGCACATCATGCAAAAATCTTGTTCACGACCTGAAGAGTGAAAGAGCAAAGCATCCCAGTCCAGCGAAATATCCAGAACTACAAACATCTAAGTACAATTTAAACTATAGATACAATATCCACTCTCCTTGCTACATTCTATTCTCCCAAGATGCCAATGTCCCAACAGTCTTGTAACATTTCATTTCACACAACTTGACAGAAGAAAAATATCCACTAAGCCTGTATTCAAATGCATTTTGTGATGAGAAATCTAAAAGACTACTGCAAAGTCGCAGTTGTAAAGGCTGACAGGAATGTGAACTCCACAGGCTGCAAAATGTATTACTCTCTAAAATTACTACCAAATGCATTACTGTCCAATGCACTTCATTATTCCCATGAAGCAATAAATGATCCTTTAATAAACAAACAAACAAACAAACAAACAAACAAATAACTAAATAAATAAAACATGGTGCATTAATTGCACTCCATATGCTATTCGGAGCCCACTGCTAATACAGTGCTCAAAGCCAGCTGCTACAGGTAAAATCAGGCAAATAAGCTTATCTCACAGAATCACTGCTGTTCTTTCACCTTCAGAGCTATCCAACAGATTCAAAATACTGTTAGAAAGTACTCACATGACTGGCTGTGCTCAAGAGAAAGCATGTAATTGGCAAGTGGGGGTGTGTAGGTCAAACACTGTAGAGTAGCATTAAGAAAACATGTGTTGCCAAGATTGTACAGGCCAACTCCAACACTTTGTGTTTCTTGCCAATCCATACAAATCTTCTCAGGTGGAAAAAGAATGCTCTGTGGCGGAGCAATTCCATCATTAACGACTGCAAGAAAGTTAAATTTAAAAAGAGATCTTGTTTGTTTGTTTCGAAGAAAGGTATTTAAAAAAGTACTATTCTGCAGGAGCACCTAGAGGAGCTAGCTACAATCCAAACAAGAAAAACCTATTGCAGACAGCTTTAATACCAACAAATTCAAATTGGCTGGTCAACACAATGTTTTGGGGAAAAAAAAAAAAAAAAAAAAAAAAAACTTTAGTCAACCATTTTAATTTTTCTAAGGCAAGGCTAACTGCCATTCTGTTTGTAGCACCTAATGCCAAGTTCCTCTCCATCTATAATCTTTAACCTGATTAACTCAACTACTCTTTTTTTCCTTATTATAACTTAAACCACAAACTTAGACTTGAAATTATACGGTAAAAACGTAAAAACTAGGAACTAGGAATGACGGTACCCCTACAGATACCAGATTTTTTCCTGAGCAATGTTATCCTTCAAAAAACCTGTGAAAAATGGAAGCTGTGAAGAGCAACAATCAAACACTTTTCTCTGCAAAACAGAAAAGACATGGAGGAATCTGTGCATTACAAAAAGCTCCCCATATTTCTCTGTTGACTGTAAATATATCAAAATTAATTTCTGTAACATCAGTCACTTCAGTTGCCTTAGGGGATTCGCTTTTGAAGTCTTTCTTCACAGTAGTCCCCTTCTCTAGCAGTGCAACAAGTAAGAACTGCATTTTCTACTTTTGCTTTGAAGACAATGGAGGCAGGATAGAACGCACACTTACTTAGATCTCTTGGGGCAAAAGCCTTAGATTTTTCAGATGATCTACAGTAAATAGCACCTCCACGTCCTTGGGCCACAGAGACTTGGCTTGAATCTTCTGCAGGCACTATCCGGCCCCAGTTGGCGGTGCGTGACATCAGTATTTTAGGACTTGGTTTCTTGGATTTGCCAGACCGCCTTGAAGAGGGCTTTTTAGGCTTTGAAGATTTGGGCTTCTTAGCTACGGTCATTGTTCACATCTGCGACAGAGACAGAAGTTCTGGCTGACGTAAGACTATCAAGAAGCATTCCAAGAAGAAAAGAGTAACAGAAGTCCTGTCACTTAATCTCAAAGAAACAGCCTTAAGAACTAAATCGCTGGTATGAATGATTTAAAAAGAATCCCCAAACTAAACACACAAAGTGAAAATTTCCATCTAAACTCTATCAGTATTACTTTTCGCTTCTGCAGAACTAGTGGCTGATGCCATTTCTTTCCCTTCCGTAGGATTTTAATCCATTACAACTCTGGAGTCTTTTTAATATAAAAATGTAGAAGACGTTCTCTGAGGGGAATCAGTTATTTATTGATTTCCGGAGTTGCGCAATTATCTGTTAATTAGTACCTATGATCTAATAGATAATTGTTGCAATTATCTATTGCTGGCATTAGTAACGGAACACTATTACTTCACTGCCTGCGTTTTTCTGTTTCGTCTGCACAAAGGTACCCAGAACTCACTGCTACTTTTCTTCTGTCTTTCCAGGGCTCGCCCTCTACCTCACTGTCTACTGCACCAGTCATGAGGGGTTTGTTGTGATTCTATAATGAGCCTAGCTTTTAAATACACCTTTTCTGGGCGTCACTTGGTGATGGCAAGTTAATTTGTGAGGGCTCCTCAGTCTACATCATGCGGTCGCTTTTTCCAGGTGAAAAAGCGGAGCTGTAAGTGGCAGTACACTAAAGCCCTGGCATGCTGAGATCCAAGAGGAGAGATGTTTGGCCCTCCTTTTCACTCCTGGGAACCATATACCTCAAAACCCACAGAGGATGGGCTATATCTCAGAGAAATCTTGGGAAAGGAGAGCATGAAGAGCATATTTGCAAATTTATTTCTCCCTGGGCTTCTTCTGCTTCTCCAAGAAAGACGAGTTTGAATATAACTTTGGCAGCAGTACTTCTGGTGTTTTACTCCTACCACATTTAAAACTCCTACGACAAACTGAAAAGTTAGACTAAAAAGCAGCTCTTTCCGTTCTCCTTTCTAAAGTTTCACGCTTTCCTCATGCAAAACAACAGGGGAATGTAAGCTAGAAACGGAAATGCTGAATGTAAAACAAAACAAAACAAACCTCAGCCCTCCAGGACAAAAGCCAATAACTGCTACAAAGTCCTTTTTAAAATGCTGATTAGGTTTCAAGGTGATACCGCTTTAAATAAGCGTAGTTGTGTGTCCATAGGCAGAAGCTGAATAATGACAGGATGAACTTCTATACTTCATGTTTTGTTACTGTCTTACTGTAGCACACAGGGACTTGTTACCTTTAGGGAAACCACTACCCTCATGGAGGGTTTAAAACATAAGCTAGTTTGTTATACCAAAATGACGGAGAGAACAAAGCATAAAGTGCTTTCAGATTTCTAGCACGCCTTGATTGCTGTCCATTAAACTTCAGACACGTTAAACAAAACACAGTAAATAAGAAAACTCGTAGTCCCACAGCTGGCAAATTGTGTGCAGAGGTTGTAATTAGAACTTTTTTGCCTTGACGTTTTACATTTAAAATTGATTTTAAATCCATTCTATACACACTTTCCATTCCTGAAAAAACAATACGCAAACCTGACAAATGCATTTACATGAGAAATGAAGTCGTCCTTGTCCGATTGGAAGACTAAGGTGACAGCTCCTGGGCTCAGGGATAAGCTCCGATCTTCACCAGTGACAGCTCCTTTTTTAGGATTGAAAGAGAAAATGTTTCAGCAACACTTTGGAAACATACTTAAGGGACAAGAAACAAAATCAAGACTGCAGTGAGAAGGAGAACAGAAAAACAATACTGGGGAAAATGAAAGGGAAGGGAAGGGAAGGGAAGGGAAGGGAAGGGAAGGGAAGGGAAGGGAAGGGAAGGGAAGGGAAGGGAAGGGAAGGGAAGGGAAGGGAAGGGAAGGGAAGGGAAGGGAAGGGAAGGGAAGGGAAGGGAAGGGAAGGGAAGGGAAGGGAAGGAAGGAAAGGAAAGGAAAGGAAAGGAAAGGAAAGGAAAGGAAAGGAAAGGAAAGGAAAGGAAAGGAAAGGAAAGGAAAGGAAAGGAAAGGAAAGGAAAGGAAAGGAAAGGAAAGGAAAGGAAAGGAAAGGAAAGGAAAGGAAAGGAAAGGAAAGGAAAGGAAAAAAGAAAAAAGGGAAGGGAAGGGAAGGGAAGGGAAGGGAAGGGAAGGGAAGGGAAGGGAAGGGAAGGGAAGGGAAGGGAAGGGAAGGGAAGGGAAGGGAAGGGAAGGGAAGGGAAGGGAAGGGAAGGGAAGGGAAGGGAAGGGAAGGGAAGGGAAGGGAAGGGAAGGGAAGGGAAGGGAAGGGAAGGGAAGGGAAGGGAAGGGAAGGGAAGGGAAGGGAAGGGAAAGAAAAAAAGAAAAAAAAGAAAAAAGAAAAAAAGAAAAAAAGAAAAAAAGAAAAAAAGAAAAAAGAAAAAAAGAAAAAAGAAAAAAAAAAACAAAAAAAAAAAAAAACAAAAAAAAAAACAAAAACAAAAAAAAAAAAGAAAAAAAGAAAAAAAGGGAAGGGAAGGGAAGGGAAGCAAAGTGAAGCGAAGCGAAGCGAAGCGAAGACCTTGATCTTTATACTGACCAATGAGATAAGCCTTACACATTTTTAAGTTTATTTTTGACAACTGGTTGAGGTGTTACCAGCTATTAAGTACAATTCAAGAGCAAATATTAACACTAGAAAGAAGAAATCCAATCCACCACCACTGTTTCAAAATACATCCATTTCTCATTTGGAGATGACGTCTCTCTGGCAAGATAGTAGAAAAACTGTAAATACTGATAGAGCTTCCTCTCCCGATGTTCCATATACATACCGATGCTGTTCCTACACCTACGCTCTGAGCATAAATTTATGTTGACATGAGTGACAAGAGAGGGTGTTACTCCTCTCTTTGTTTGCCTTGAGAGACACACCTCTTGTCCATTGAAAAGTAAATTCAAGATTCCAGATCACTTAAGACAGTTGCTATCCCCCCATTCAGAGTTCTGCAGCAGCACTCTTCAGATGTGTTTAGCAGTCTCTTTAGAAAATGTTATCACTTAGGACCTGCTTCTCAGTAGGTCCACGTTTGGCCTCCGCTTAGCAGAGAGTCAATCCCAGCTTAAGCTTTCGTACAAGAGCCCCTTCACGAAACGGAGTTGAACCCTGACATAACTGAGTTGAACCTTTAACCTTGAAGCTTCCTTAAAGAAGAAAGCAGCACCCAGGCCAGGAAATAGAAATTAATCGTCACTTTACCCTGAAACGCAGTGGGCTATTCTGTGCTGGCAGGATTGCTGCCGGGCTGGCCGACGAGGCGGCGGGCAGCTCCCCGGGGCCACAGGGCCTGGCACAGGGAGCCGCCGGGGGTCTCCAAGGTCCGGGAACAGCGGCAACAGCGGCAACAGCAGGGACAGAGGGGACAGCAGCGACAGCAGCAGCCACCTCAGCCGGGGCCGTCTCCACAACCGCCACAACGGCCTCGGAACGTCGCCGAACTCGGAGCTCCAGCGTGACGCCTTTTGAACCTGGCCGCGCTGCTCATGGCTAAAACCAGAGCGTTTCCTCCGGCGTGTGTTTACTGTCGGTGCCGGATCGGCCCTCACCCCGAGCTCTCCCTGCCGGGAGGGCTTTGGGGTTGGGGTTTCCCTCCCGCCGCCCCGCGCGCAAGGGGTCCGCGCTGGGGAGCAGCATCTCACCCACGGCGAGAGACCGAGGGCACGACATGAAAAAGCCCCGACACGAAAAAGCCACGACATGCGGCCGAGGCGGCGGGGAGACGGCTCTGAGGGAGCTGCCACTTCGCCCCGCCGTCCTCCCCTCCCGGGCCGCCCCGCCGAGCCCCGTGCGCCTCAGGTGCTGCGCTGAGGGGGTGGCTGGCTACTGAGACAGCTGCCCAGGGCACTGCTCATGGCACCGAGCCTGACGGAGGTCAACAAGTGTTGAACAATGCTCTCAGACATCGGGTCTCACTTTGGGGTGGTCCTGTGTGGAGCCACGAGTTGGACTTGGTGATTATTGGGAGTCCTTTCCACCTTGGGATGTTCTCTGATTCTAGGTCAGCAATCCAGTAGCTGATGAGAAGTGTGGAGTCATTCAAAGGGAAGAGAGAGCACAACACTTCTCGTTTGCAGAAGCGGCTATTTGGTAACCAAACCGATGATTCCTTTGCTTCTAGAGCAACTAACAGCAGGGATCCGCTTTACAATGGAGGGAAAAGAGTCGTTGGCATGTCATGTGAAGTAAGCTTCAAATCCCAGAGGATGATTTTGTTGGAACTTTATTCAGCTGAAAACACAGAAGCCTTGCTTCTGCTTGTGTTAGTTACAGCTCCAGTTTACTTTGGTTGGGAGGGAAGGCATTCCAGGCTAATGTGCTGTACCTGTTCCTTCAGCTCATTGTCCATAAACGGAGGAGCAAACGAAATCAGTTTAATCTCCATTAAATGCAGCAGACAAAGCGGAGTAGAGGGCGATCTAGCACTTAATTTTTCCTGTAAGCAGGAAACCCAGAACTCAACAACACTTTTCAAATCTTGTCCTGCAGTAAATGACCAGCTGAGTGAAGCTTGCATTTAGAGGATGTGCTCCTCCAGTAGACGGAAATAGCTTTTCCTCTTCACAAGTGCAACTGAGTGGTGGACTGGCAGCTACGTGGTTAACTAGTTGTGCCAAAGGGGTTGTGTTGAATGCACAGAAAAATATGCAGGTCCCAACAGTAAAGGGTTGTCTGTAGGCATGACACTGAGTACAGATGTTGTCTGCAGGTTCGTGCAGAGTGCACCGCGCCAATAAGCACCCAGAGTCGGAATGCACACGAAGGTCTTTTAATTATATAATTACTTATAGAACTCTGCAGAGTCAGGTACTTGGCCATCTTTCGCAAAGCAAGCACACCTCTGACTCGAATCACCGTCATTTATACACAGGAAACTTGTGAAAACTCTCTCTTTGGCTCCTTTGGATTGGTTATTACAGCTCACCTAACTTATCTCCATTGAGCTTGTGCATTACAGAGGAATACCGGGGGGGAGGGGGAACAGGAGAGGGGGGACACACACCGAATCCCACATTAGCATAGATTAGCATTTTGACAGGTGTGATTTTTAATGTGCTAATGACCCTTAATGAGAAAAAGGTTACTATAGGTCAGTCTGGAGCTGGTGTTCTCCTTCCTGTTTTTTCCCTTTTAGCCCTTCTCTTCCTTGCTTCTGCTAGCTCAAGGCTACCTGTCTCTCTCCTTCTTTATTTTCTCAGCTAAAAGACTGCACAAGCTACAGGCCTCCCTATTTGCTTCAACATTTCCTTGGTTTTGTTTTTGTTTTTGTTTTTTTTTTTTTCCCAGCTTTGGGACGACACAGGTGTGGTTTGATATTTGCCAGTATAGCTAAAACTCACGCCAGTCTGCTCACGCACAATAAGTAGTAAGATTTAAGGACTGGTTTCATCGGCTTCTTCCATACTAACATCCTTCTTATGTTTTAGATATGCTGGAGTTAAATCAACACTAAGTTACTACTTGTGGAGTAATTGCCTTAAGCGACTAGGCATCATAAGCACACCTCCATCCCAAAAGCTACCCGCCTCCAAGGTGCAACCACCCCTCACTGAGCACGCCCTCGGAATTTCTCAGAGCCTGTACCTTTAAACGCAAGTGAGATCATTTCTACCAAGCACAACCAAGATATGCATGACTAGAGTCACTCAAGCTCCACCTTAAAGATAGAAAATAATATCAATTGCTTTAAGAGAAAGGGGATGTTAGGGAAGATACTATCAGGAAGGATTCCTTCTGACATCACTCGACAGGCTGAGCCTCTCACTCCCCCACCCCCACTCCATTGGGACGCCGTGGGGTAAGATCTGAACGCTTGCTTATACCAGGCGTCTCTGTGGAATCTTAGAAATCTCTAGAGTTTTGATGCTTTTTAATGTCTTAATACCTAGGCTGTGTACCTCTGCATTTCATGCATGCTAGCTTGCTTTTGCAGACAGTGAATTTATCACTGACAATCCAAAGAACCTGTGTACCTGTCGCCGTAAGAAATTGCACTTAATTGCATTCTTCCTAGCTGTGAGAGTTCTCCTTGAATGCGACTAGAGCGAGGCCGTACTGCGTTGTTGGTGAATCCGTGACCGTGATAGTTCAGCACCCTGAATCCGACGGGACCCATGACGGTCAATCGGCTACACCCCTTAACGCGACACTACTAGACGAAGAAGATGACAGGGCTTGCATGCACTGCATTAGGCTTTGCATATGAAAACACCCCCAAATAATTTCACGCGCATTTAACGTTTTTAAAGGGAAAAAAACAGGAAGGTGTAGTCTCTCTGTAAGCTACAGCCCTACATAGTTAAGGCATCAGCATTCATTCCTTTGCTTGATAGCAAAGTATGAACATACAGAAGAGTTAAATATTTTCTTTGCATTCTTAAAGGCGATTTTTCAGACTTGGGCTTCAGTTGTTGGAGTTGAAGAGATCAGTAGGCATCCTTACTTTTACGTTAAGACCAAAATCTTTATCTAAGATTGTGTTATCGAACGCAACTAAACTCCCACCCCCACATGGTTTTTTTGTAACTTCGCAATGATCTTGCTGCAGTCCCACTCTGATGGTCTTTCAGTAACATGCAAACTGCCGTGGCAGATTCTGTTACAGTGCTTTTCTATTGACAGTGTGCATAACACTCAAGGTAAAGCCCCTCATTTCGCAGTGGGGACATAAAGTGTTTCTTTGGACCCTGCTGCTTCTGTTAGTACTCATTTTTTCACAAACTTCTTGAACCTGAGCCGTGCCTACTGAGCCAACGAATGCTTTGATGACACAGTATTTTGTCAAAGCAGTTTTGCTTCTTGGAGCTACAGAAGCAGCTCTGGCTACGTGATAGGGAATTGTGCTGCATTGGCAAAACCAGACTTAGCTACAGACTTACAACACTTGCTAACTCGATCTATTTCAAATCTCATTTTAACTTTAAAGGACAATCAGTTTTGTGGCTCCTGTCTTACTAATTTGCCTTGTTTTGCATGGAAGGGCAGCCTGTGAATGTTTTGCTTTATTGCATGCTTCAAAAAAAAAGGCTGAGGAAGAGACTGGAGGAACCTTTTCTATTCTATGGACTTTCCCCCGACAGTGTGGAATTGCAGGCTACTTGGATGAATGTTCCAATGTGAGTAAGGGAGCAGACCTCAGCCAAAGGAGGTGGAATCCTTGCTTAATAGTAAGTATCAGTGTGGGGACATCTTTGCTTAACGGGAGCCATTTAAACTCTTCATAGAAACAAAATAAGCTGGACATCTTATGCTTGGAAAGCAGTATGGTTACACAGCTGCTAACATAATGACTTGAGTCTTCTGCTCTGCAACTTCAGGTTTTGTTTTCAAGAAGTGCATACATCAGTTTAAGCTTTGGACAAGGAGATTTGCAATGCAAATAGTGATAAACCAGAATCAGCGGCGCTGACGAGTGTAATGGTGAAATGCAGCAAATCAAGTATTCCTGGAGAAATGTGAGATTACAAAACTAGCAAGCCATGAAGCACTTTTGTTGTTGTTGCTGTTGTTGGTTGTTTTTTAAATCAATTCTTATATGCTGAAATATCACCTTCAAGAAAATCTGTTTATCTAGCCAGGTAACGGTGTCTCCCTGTAAACAGGAAGGAAATGCCAGGAGCAGCCATACCTCTTTGCTGTCAAAATAAAGAGCAAGTCGAGGCCAACATCATGCCATAGTGCAAAGGCTTGCGAAGAAAGATCATTCTAAGAGGTCTGCAAGAAAAGATGACTTACTTTGTCATAAGTTTGTCAAATAGAATGGACGAGTTAGTAGTCGAGTACCGACTGTGTCCGACTCTACAGCTGCGGCGCAGCTCCAAGTCCCTGTTTTCTCCATGGACTCGTCTCACAGTTTTTGCACCAGCTCTACTCCTCAATGTTCTGGTGACTGAAACGCAGAAACAAAGTCTTTTGAAACAGTGAAGATGGGATTCTCCTTATTTCACCGTTGCTCTTGTAAAATGGAAACAGACAAACAAAAAAGGCACCCTGAAGTGGATTGAGTTTTCTTTACATTTCAGGTCAGAAGTTGGTGTCACAACCACTGCATTCCACTTCTTTATCGCTCTGCACGTTTAAACTGTCTACTTCAAACTGGGACCTGTAGGGAAATTTTTAAAGAGACTGAAAGCTAGCCAGACAAAAACAAACGTGCAACTTTTGTTCCATGCAGGAGGGAAATCTACTCCACTTATTTCTGTCTTGGAAAAGTGAGAACAATCAACACCTTTCTCTAAGGTGTTTTCACTCCATTCATGTCAAACTGTATCTAACAGTGCTCAAAACAAACACTAGGACATTGCAAGCCTCTTCCTAAGAGGTGTATGTTTGATTACTCTGTTTATGCATGCAGCACTTCCATTTCCTGCATTAGGATCTAACAGCTCAAGGAGGGAAGAACCGTTTCAAGAGAAACACCCAAACACCACATAACTCAAACTCGTGCTTTTTAGAAAAAAGCCTGCCCATTGTTTGCCATACAGCACCCTTTGGCACAGGTTGGTTGCTTGCACTGTCATTAAAAGAGCCAAGAGGACAAGGGGAAGGGAAGAGCTACACCACTGTGCTGCTAGGATCACAGCTAAGGTTTACTTTTGTGCTTGCCAGCTATAAAACTAAGTTTGAACTTATCAAGTATCGATTTACTTTGCACAATTAGAACAGTTTGCTTTGTGCCTACCAAGCTGCAATTCACACTGCTCCCTCCCCAAGGAATTCATAAAATCTCCTATTTGCACCTACCTCTCTTCACAGAAAAGTCACTGAGGAGTGAATTCAGCTGACTACAGAAGGCTTTGGGGCCAAATGAAAGCCATGGAGTGACCAAGTGCCATCCTCTTCAGTAACCTGCGCAAATAGGTATCCTGGGGACTTACAGCCACTTACCTGTGCTATATTCTTTTTTTCGTTCCAATTTTGGCTTTCTCAACTGCCTACATTAAGAAAGAGGACAGGGCAGAGAAGGGAGAAAAGACTTGTTGTATTAGACCCATCAAGGATGGGAAATTTCACCATGTTTACAAGCCAGTGCTCCATGGTATACAAAGAGAAGCCTGTAGGCCTCACGCAGGATCCACATCCCAAGTCTGTTGCATGCCATATACACGCGGTTCTGTATGTACCCACATTTCCTAGCTTGCTCATGTTGAATTCTCAAAATTATGAGCAATAGCACCCAAGTGGAAAAGATACATGTCCGGGTTTCAGTTAGGACAGCGTTAGTTCTCCTCCTAGTAGCGGGTAGGTTGCTATGTTTTGGCTTAGAATGTGTGAAAGGATGTTTAGAAGATTGCTGATACCACCCCGATGTTTCAATTGCTGCAGAGCAGTACTTACAACAAGCCAAGGACCTTTCGGTGTCTCACTGTCCTACTGGCGATCAGAATCGGCGCACAGCAACAGCTGCGAGGGGACAGACTCAGGATGGCCAACCCCAACTGGCCAAAGAATTCTATGCCTTATGGCAACACGCTGCACCATGGATAGGGCGGGGCAGCTGGGCTGCTAGGGGTTACGCTGGGCACTGGTCAGCGGGTAGTGAGCAACTGCATTGTACATCACTTGTTTTGTACACATTACTAGTAGCAGTACTATCATCATCATCATCATCATTATTATTTTCCTGTCATAATAAACTGCCTTTATCTCAACTCGCGGGCTTCACTGTCCTGTTTCTCTCCCCCATCCCAGAGAGGGAGGTGGGAGGGTTGCAGAAGGGCTGTGTGGTGTTTAGCTGCCGGCCGGGTTAAACCACAACACCACCTCAAAGGGGTTGGGGAAAAAAACAGGTTTTTTTAGAAAAGCGGAAGACTTTCACTGAGAAGAGGGATGCTAGTTTTAAGGTACTGGTACGCCATCAGCATGCTCATAGGCCTCTGCTGATTTTAGCCGGAGGTTTATCAGGCCACAACTCACTGCACATGCTTTCTCTCTTGCTTTTCAATCTACAAATCGAACAGAGATTGAACATATAGAAATACAGTACCTTGAAAAGCATCTTCTCTTGACATTTCCCCTCAGTATCGCCATACTTTCTTCAAAGCTGGAGACTGAACACCGCAGGATGCTTTTGCTCATTGATCTTCAACGGTGTCCGTTGAAACATTCAATACTGGGAGAAGAATAATCCTAGGGAAAGAAGGAAACAAGAATATATTTATGTGAACCACGTAGATTCAGATAAACAAATTCTGCCTCACGCAAGTTTAATTGACCCTCCTGACTTGGTAGTGGGGCAACTAATTGCAGGCAGACACTGAAACGCTGCTGTGCTCAAGAAAAACCGGGAGAGAAAAAAAAAAAAAAAAAAAAAAAAAAGCTTTCAAAACTAAAGCTTCCCTTTCCCCACCGTTTTCTTGTGGATAACTTAAGCTTAATATCCTTGGCAAAAAGATATTGCAGCAAAACCTTTCACATAAAATTAGTGTTTCGTGAAAAACAACAACAACAAAAAAACCTTTAAATTCAATTGGAATTTTTTTCAATAAATTCAATTGGAATTTAAATTCAAAACTTTAAATTCAGTTGAATTTAAATTAAAAAAACTAAACTAATTAATTTAAATTAAAAAAAATTAAATTCAATTGACTGTTCAGAGGAACAGTCAAGCTTGACATTATACATCCTAGAATTAAAATCTAGTTTGAGTTTTTCTCCCATCTCCAGACCTTGCTAAAGATGCTTATTAGGAGCTCTGTCAAAAAAAGTGAAAGGCTTGTTATATCAAAGCTTCGAACCCTTCTTACTGCCCTTGACCTTCTTCACATTGCTGCTCCTACAAGGGTGAGCACTATCATTTTTAGTACGGGAGGGAAGCTGTCATATCCTTGAGTGGGGGGTCGTTCTGTTTACAAAATGAAGTTCCAGTAAGAGTACATCAAATGAACCAACTTTCTTCGAACTTTAATTCATCACTATATTGAATGAATGACCTCTGGATTTCTCTCTCCCATTTGGAAGTCAATTTGAAAACAAACTACCTCTGCCATAAAGAGCCAGGCATCAGAGACACCTGTTGCGCCTCAAGAACAGAGAAGGTATGAACGACAAGAGCAGCTGAATAAAATGCAACTTGCCATTAGAAATGGGTGTACTGGCATCTACAGGTGCTGCTGGCATCTCCTCATTTTCATTACTCTCTTCATCTGGTTTCTCGTCTTCAGTAGCAGGGTTCTGCTGTGGTGACTTGGAGTTGTCGCATGGAGCACACGCTGCAGAGGTGCGACCTTGCAAGAAAGAATAGATACCAAAGATCTTCGTCGTGCATTTTCAGTTACAAATGCAGAGACAAGTCTTCAAATCCTTAGCGTTAAAGCACGTACCTCTTTTCTCACGAGATTCTTTAATTTGTTCACAAAGTCGTCTAAACTCTGTATCCATTTCGTTCCTCACCATTGAATATGCAATGCCTTCCAAAACATAGGCGCTGTGACGATCTGAAATTTTACACACTTTAACTGAATGTTGTCTACCAACCAATGAAACTGTTTTGATCACAGAAAAAAATTGCTTTCTTCATAGGTTGGTTCCGAAAGGTTCTCTCAGTGAATATTTTCAGCATAACAACATCGAAGTTAATTAAAACAAAAGCACTAGTTCCTTGGGAACACTTATATCACAATTCCATGCCCAAGTAGCAAAATGATAAAATATTTACACTGTGGTAAGAGATGTTCTCTGTGGACGTCCAAAATCATCTAATCCATCCGAAGTCTATTGTCCGCACACAGCACTTATCCATCTATACGTTCGACAGATTTTTTAAACTAGGGCTAAAAAGCACATCCTCACCTGTAGATCTTTGATCCGGGTAGTACTCTAAGGCATTGTTACAGATTAGATCGATGTCCTTCAGCTAGTCTCCGGCAGCGAGGTACTGGCGCGAGTCAATTTGAGTCAGAACTGTTGAAAGATCCATCGGCTCTTTAATCCTTGTGGCATAGTCAGGTACCTGCAGATCAAATACAAGCATTCAGAGGTTTTCTTAACCTTGCACACTGTCTACCAAAATTATTCTGAAGACTTTAAATAAACAACTTCCTAAAAACTCTGAACATTTGCGATGCATCAGAAGATGCTGAAATTAACCAGTTTGCTTCTCAAAAATGGAAGGGCTCTTTCATTTTTCATTAGCGCGGCCACGAGAGGACAACAAGAAGTAGGGAGGTCAGAAGCACATGCATGGTAGAGAAGAAACACTGAGGGTGGGAGATTCATTTCACTTTGCTTCAGAAAATCACAACAGTGAAAGCTGAGCAAGCCATCCGGCATTCTCTTTGTTGTTGACATTGAGGAAAAGGTGCATGAATTGCACCTGTGAAGTACCTATTGCAGGCATCTACTTTAGAATGAGATAACTGGGCCCTGAGGTGCTCATTTCTTCCCTCAGACCAGAAGAGGAGACTAATGACCAGTTCAGATGAGGACATATGTATCTGTCTAGATTTTTCACAGCTCAAGAACCTAGGAGAAAAGGGGAAGAAAAGCCAGTGGAGGCCCACATGAAGACGACTTTGCTGATCCGCAGGTATATTCAAGTTACATCTGTCTTTGAAATATACGCCCCTAGTTTAGGCTTATCTCATAAATTAAGGAGAAAAAGGCATCTAAGCAGCCAATTGGAGGAAAAAGAAAACACACTGCACTTATGGTTGATTCCTATTGAGGAGTTCCAGATGAAACAGAGAACAGGATCTCAAAACTTATTTTTACAAACTGCTGCTCCTATTCCTGTTCCCACAGGAACTGACAGTCCAAGAAAGGGCTTCAGACTTCACTCAAGTACTCCTGTAAATACTGTTTGTAATTATAAGGAAAGATCTCTGTGCTTCTCAGTGCTGTGACACGCCTACATATCAAAGCTTTTTCACGAGCAAACTGTGTTGGCATTTGGACTGGCTTTTTAGAATGAAACCAGGGCTTTCAGCGAATAATCCCATAAGAGACATTTGAGAGTCAGCAGAAGTAAAAGCACTGCCTCTGCTTCTTGCAAAATCCTAACAGTGCAGCCCTAAAAACAAAGTTGAACCTTCCCCAAAACGCTGAGAAGTACAAACACTGAGAAGTTACAGACACACACAGATCAGCACTACTTTACCTTCTGTGGGTCAACGGGCTTCGCAAATTCCCTGAAACGTCTGTCAGTGGCAAGTCTGTGAGTAACGTCCCTCAAGAAAATTCTAAGGTCACGCAAGGTATCCTCCTCTTCCTCCTCCAGCATCCCTACTTCTTCCTCTTGTGGCTTCTGAGGCTCAGCTGGTGGTGCTACAGGCACAACTTCCAGTGTCCGATCAACTTCAATTCATCAGGAAACATTAGCCAATTTACAGTACTCAGATACAAGCATATGACAAATTACTGACAGAAAATGACCACCAAAGCAAAGCCCAAAGAGCTAGTAACTTCGATAGGAAAGTTTTAGATGTACTTCTCATATCCTCCTCACCTCTTTTCTTTACGGGAGGCTTAGCCACTTCATTTAGAATTAGGTCCTCAAAAAAAGGCTGCTCTCTCTGCCCTACCAGGCAACTCAATATTGCACACTTCTCCAAATTCCGTATTAAATAATTTTTGCATCTAAAGCAGAAGGAGGAGAGACATTTCAGATTTAAGGCCACAAAAATTCATCTTCTATTCCAAAAAGACGAGTACCTTTTCAAATTAAGAATAACCTGAAGAACACAAACTGAAAAAAGTTATCATCCTGGCCTTAAAACGCTACATTTTCACAGGCTGGCACGGCAAATTCAAATATCACCTTTAAGAATCACCTGTAGAATTAAAGCTCGCTGAAGGGATTGTACGCTACACTGGTAAAGTAATGGCTTTCACCACATCCAACAGCGCCTCCTTTGTATTTACTTGCCTTGCTGCAGCCTTTACTTAGACCCTTTATGGCTATCGAGGGAAGAGAAAGGCTTCAGCAGACAAGTGAGGGCTTTTTGCTGAGTTTTTATTTCTCTACCAAAAGGTGTCTGAAGTAGCTAGTACCTCTACGTCTTCCTCCATTTTCAAGTTCTAGTAATAAAAGGTAGGTGAGGAATTTCACTACTTATTTTAGAAGGAATTTACAGCCTGTACAAAAACTTCTGTGGGAACTCAAGCACTTTCAAAGCAGTTGATAATAAACACGTCTAGGTTAGACCCGTTCTCTTCCCCCAGTGACTGAGACCAAATCATCAGAATGAGAACAGCTTGGTCCTGTTTTGGGCACCTTCCCTTAATGTAAACTCTCAGAAGTCAATGAAGTTCTGCACCTACTTCTACTACAGTTTATTTAGGATTACAACTAGAATTCAATTCCAAAGTTACTTTAGCAGAAATTGGAACTCAGCTTTCCAGCTTGGAAAGCTTTGGCCTCTATGAAGAAAGAAACTGATTTATTTATTTATTTTTTAATCAAAGTGTTTCAATTCTCTACTAAATTGCATTATTAGCAGTTTACCCAACATAGCATGGAATGGCAGACAGTCAGAAGAAATCTCTTCAGTAAAAACATCCTCTTGTCATTTCAAGCACTTCATATTCTTGACTGAACCACTTTGTAGCCACCAGAATTATTGTATTAATTTATTATTTGCATGCGTGAGAAAGGGGTGAAAGTCACTTGCTTGACTCAGAAAAAAACTTAAGCAGATGCTTTCACAGTATTCTTTTTCTCTAAGCAAATTTTAAGTGATTTGTTAGGGTGCCTGAGTAATAACAGCATGCATTTAAGAAAGCACAGCATTTTGATGCTGAAAGCATTCATAAATTACAAGACACTGAAGAAATAGTAAGGAAAGTATTGACAAATACCTCTTCTGGGAGATCTGAGTGACGTACATCAGACGGAGCAAGCAGCAAAACTGGCAAAAATGCTGGAATGTTACGTAGTAGAGTTAGAAAAGTAAGTTTCAAGGCAGGTCCAGCGTTGTCCCACCATAAATGGATATCTGGGACATAAATTGTGCTTGGTGCTGTCTTCTGAGCATTTCGGATCAGCTAGTGAAAAGGAAAGCTTGCGTAAGAAAACTAAAACACGTACAAGAACCTCTTAATACATAGCTACATAGCCATCTGACTGCCCCATGAAATGAAACTGCGTGAACAGAGTGGCAAGCATCCTTTCACATAAGGAATTTCTCTGTGCACCCTTTCAGATTATCAGTATTCGGACAACTCTAGTCAGAAGATGGGAAGGATATATTCAGGCAGTGGCTAGACACCGTAGCTATATGGCCACAGCCACAATCATCGCATTCAAAGAAAGGAAAAGTCCCTCTTATGGGACACATCAGTATTCAGTCGTGTAACATGTCTGTCCTTACTTGTATGGCTCTCAAACATTTCCACTAAAGGTAAAAATATTTTAAGGTAGTGATGCTAAACAAGAAAATGGATTTCCTGCCTAAAAGTAAAAACACCAAATCTGGTCATTTTTTCTAGTTAAAACCACATCACCGTGCAAATGAAGTGTTTTCTGAATGTTAATGCTTTTATTGCACATACTGCAACAGCCCAAGTTGTGTATGTCCGTGCGAAAACAAAATAAACAGAAGCCCCAAACCTTGGTTGCCTTACTAATATAATTTAGAAGAAGCCTACAAAAAGTAGCCGACATGCAGTCTGATACAGAGCCATCTACTGGGAGCACACAGTCTTAGGAGGCAATGAGAACTACTTTCTGGATCCCAGTGACATGAACAGCATTTCTTTCCACAAAGAGATGTTTATTAGCAACACCGCCCAGCTTCCTGAGCTGCTAGCAACAGCCTCACTGTAAAATTGGGTATGGAAAATGTCGACATGTACAACATCCAGATTGTTTGTGGTGCTGTCTAAAAGAAAAGGGGATTTTCAGACAGAAGCAAACATCCCAGCACATTAAAACAAGGCCACCTCCATTACCAATTAATTTTGCTCACCTTACTTGCAACTCGATTGATCCTTTACATACAGTCAGTGAATCCGATGAGAAGAAAAAGAAAAAAGGTACCTGTCCGCAGATTTCTTCTGGCGGTGCAACGTTTGTAAGCAGAACAGAAAGGTCCAGGGTGTGAACGGGAAACTTCTCCAAAGCGTGCAACACCGCGGGTGCCACATAAGAAACCTGGCCATACCCTTCTTTTCCTACTATTAGCAGACGGGGCTGGCATGATGTTGGTTCGCAGAAAGCACTCCTAGAACAAGAGTTAAGAAAACAAGCTTATAAATGAGGTGCTGAATAGACACACAGATGTTCCAAGTAATTTTCCTATAGACTTTCTTTTCCCTCCCCAAATAATCCAAATGGCAGCGGTACATTAAATACATGTAAGATTTCCAGTTAAGTTATTCAGTCATTCCAATTGTTTCACCTTCTTCTCTTTGTTTCATCTTCTTCCCTTGTGTTTCCTATTCTTAACTAAACCAAGACTGCAAATTAATATCCCTGCAATCTTGCTTTACTACTAGGAAATAAATTGGTGAGGAGCATTTGTTTCCCCACTACAATCAGGCTGTACCTCTGCTGGCTTAAATCAAAGATGCTAGAGACTTAGCCTTGCTCTAAAGCACAGAAAATCTTCTGGACAGCACAGCAATAGAAACGGAGAAAAATAACTGATCCAGCTGTGACAACATGATCTAACTTTCCAACTGTGGGCTTGCATGACTTCCATACTAAAATATCACAAGATTAACACAACTTGGTGGCTTAACAAATAAAGACACCATTCAATTTTTTCTCAAGGTGTTTTAACAAGCCATTTCTCAGTTTTCTTTCTGCTACATAATTCACTACTGGTTTAACAATCCTGGAAAACAGAAGGGCAAAAGGTGGCAACACAAACCCACAAAGTTGGGGTATTTTTAGCTAAAAGGACAAACAGCACATTTATGTGGTCTTGAGTCTTTCAAAGAATGCCATGGATTAAGTCAACGTGTTCTGGTAGTCTACGGATCACTTTGGCTTACGAAGAGAAGCCTGGGCTTTTCAATTTGGTCATTCAGAGCAACTTCATTACAACTTTAGTCCCTCCACCCTTTCTTCTTGTGAATACCAAGCACCCCTTCAACACACAAACTTGATGTTGCCCCTTCGTCTACCACCCCTCGCACTTTTAACAGCTGGAACTGTTTACAAAGACTCAGCAGACCTGAGAATTTAAACATAACAGGGATCTATCTTTCTTTACCTGCTGAAACAGAGGCGTTTTTTCTCTGGTCCGTCAGGCATTCCATCTTTTAATTCATCTCCAGAAACCAAGCATGCATCGTCATCACTGTCAAACATATCATCTTGTAAAATACGATTGAAATGCTCTGAAAGGCAAAAGAGGTTTGTTAACTTTCCTGAATAGCCTTTGTCTCTTTCTCTTCCATTAATACAGCTTCTAAATCAGTGCCAAAACCCTTTCTTCATTTGAGAGCACACACTGAAAGCTATTTCCTAGAGTTCAGCCCATCACAGATCTAAGGAGATGGCACAAGGTACTACAAAGCTCTACTAAGTCCCACTGATGTGTACATATAAGGTACGCTACTCTTGGTGATTTTTTTCTCCCCCTTAGAATAAAGGAGATTATAAACACTTTCTGCAGTTGCTTAATAGCTAAAAAAGAAACAAACAAGACCATTTCTTTCTGGAGGAGGTTCCCACAATGAAAGCACAGGGATAAAGGATGTGATGGCCACAGAATTCCATTCATCTAGTAAGTATCAATGCTAATTGATCTCACGTGCACGTGTATAGTACGATCCACAAACGTTTAAATTAGGAGACTGGTTAAAAATGATGATAGCTAAAACAATATTTAGCTTAGACCAGTTATACTTGTATCCTGGTCCTGACATTCTTCAGAAAGGAATTAGAAACATTGACCTAGAAATGCTTCCCCTCCAAAGATCTGAGTTTTGACTTTTTAAAGAAAAATAGGTGCCTTATACTTCAAACCTCAAGTCAACCTCTACAAGTGCTAATTATCTTAGCTGCCGTCAGAAGCAAGATGCTTCAGTAGAGAACGCATCGTCCTTTACTGTGTATTGATCATTCAGAGCTTCCAGTTTCGAATCCACAATAAAACCTATGCGTTATATTCCAGACTTGCCCAAAAACAAGACACGCACATGCAAATAATAAAATTCTACCACCATTATGTCTGAAAGGTTTAAGTTGATTGCACAAACCACAAGTTTTTGCTTTAGCAGAATTATAAAGAAGTGGATGCTGTGGTTATACCTTGCTGTCGGTCCTCCTTTAGTGCAAGCTGTGCATGCGGGAAGATCTTCTGCACAACTTGTAAAATATTCTCTACTGATCTTTGAAAAAGTGGCTTGAAAATGGGAGAGAGTGCTTGTACGGGCGAAGTCTCGATCCTGTTTGAAGCTGGAACAATCTTCTTCATAGCCATGAAAAAGTCCTTTGCTTTTATTTTAATAGAATTAACGTCTAGTAGCAACTTCTCCCTACTTGCATAAATCTGAGGATAGCATCGGCGTAGAGAGCACAGCGCAGCTTCAGTACATAAAGATTTGATATCTGCACCACAGTATCCTAACAAACAAAAATCAAACGTTACATCAGTCAAGGCCCAGGTTTACAACATGCAACATTTAAAGAATTTGTAATGCCAAAACCAAACAGCTTAACAGGGAATTCAAAGTGCTACCGCTCTGCAGGGAAGTTTCATGTTGCTCACTGCCTGATATCCTGCGCTTATGCAGCTGAAGCAGACTCCTCATCAAAAACTATACTCTTGAGGAAGATGCCCCAGAACCATTTAACGTTCTTAGACAACAAAAGGAACGACAACAAAGAGTAAATAGATGAAAGCATCTCACTCAGATTGCTATGAAGGTGTGCCAGCTGCCTCGTTGACTACTTGTGCAGCAAGGCACAAGAGCATGGGTACTGCCTGGTACAAGCTAAGGTTCTTTACAACTTGGTCACAAGCAAGAATCCGTTTCTGTTTCAGTCTTACCAATGCATTTCTCAGCTAGTTCATCAAGCAACATGTCCGGTGGCTGAGGGGTCCAGTCACGAGTATGAATCTTGACAATTTCTTTTCTAGCCTGGAAGCAAAATCATTGCATTTTAGCTTGTCCCAAGTTTTCCTTAAAAATACCAACAAGAAACAAACAAACCAAAAGGCAAACAAGTAAACAAAAAACAAAACAGTCCTCCCTCAAAACCCCTCATCTATTAATACGCTTTTCTTACTTGCTCAACTTTCAAGTATTTTACAGTTATTTAATATACACTCTGCATTGTCAACCAGGAAATTGAATAGTTCTTATTTGTTATACTGAACTTTTTCTAGGAACCTACAGTGAAAGAAAAGGCATTTATAGCTTCAATAACAAGTTTCCAAACTACGAGACCTAAGGACCCAGAGGAAAATACTGTAATGAAAAATTTATCCAGAAACATTTCTTTGCTGTCCAAAAAACTTCTCTAAAACTTAGCAAGCTTTCATTGGGACAGTCTCATTACTTCATCACATTTGATTTTCAGTCAGTAAATTCACAGAAAGCACTTCTGGCACAATGCTTCCAATTGCTACAATTACTATAAAGAAGAAAAGAATTATGACTCAAACTACTACCACTGATCCGGGGCACAATCAAGTGCAAACACATCCCCTATTCATTCATAAGCGAAGGATTGAGACCAAAAACACAACTTCATGATGAAAACACCCAAGTGGACTAAATAATTAAGCAAACAGGTACAACTTGGGGAATGAAAGGTTTGATTATAGAACTAACTACTTGGTGGTATCATCCTGACCATATATATCCAGTACCAGATTTGCCCTCCATGGAACAATGCAGTGTCTCCACATATCACTCGTTTGTTCAAGTTGTCAATTATTTTTTTCCTATAAAGTTGGACTTTGCCATGGTAGCACTAACGTTGAATTTAAGTTCTCACCTCTTTATTTGGCAAGTTGAAGAAGAACTCTCTGCCAAAGCGTCCTGGTCTTTGTAAAGCAGGATCTACAGAATCCAGTCTGTTGGTAGCTCCGATTACCACGATCTCCCCTCTGTTATCTATGCCATCCATAAGCATCTGAAGAGTTGAAACAATGGAAATAATAGAAAAATATAAGTTTTACTTACTGGTTCAGTACATTTTGTTACATTCCACATGACTTTCTTGATGCCGGAATAACCTTCTTCCTAGTGGTCATTCAAAACTGGGAAAAAAATAGTCTACCAAGTCGGTTTTTTTTTGATTTGATAATAAATCTGCAGACTGTTAAGTCATCAAGCACTTCAAGACTGTTTGAAATAATCTCTACGTTAATATAAAAGGAGTACCGCACACTTCTGCTCAGGAAGATAATCACGGAAAATGTCAACTTTGATTTTAGATGTTGAATTTGTTGCAGTGAGATCTTCCTCATCGCACGATTCTATTTGGATTTAAACCATATTATCTATGGAGAGACCAAGATTAGGACAAGAACAGCACAGAGTTCAGCATGAAGCCAATCAGGAGCTCAAGTTTGTATTCTTTGTATTCCACTTTATCCTTCTCTTGCTGGAAGGACCTGCTTTTTGAGTCTCCTTCTCTTCACTAGGAGCATGCTCCCTCTTGCTTTGGTAATGCTCTTTCTCAGTGGTTTTAGTCTTGTCCTCTGTATCTTGGCATCTCTCTGTAACAGCTGAGGAGGAAAGGTTTTTAGAGCTACATTCAGTGTCAGACTCGAGAGAGGAAGTATGCCGCAATTTCTCACCAGGCTCACAAGACTCTTTGCCGGAAAAAACGCTTTCTTTTGAAATGAGGTCACGTTCTTTTGATCTTCTTGCTTTCTCCTTGTCTCCACCGTCATCACATTGGTACTATGCGAGGTATTCATCGTTCCCAGGAGATTTCGGAGGGTCCACGACACTGCACAAAATAAAATCACGTTTCTCACTTCTGCTGAAGGACGTGAATATTAAGACTAAAACCTTCCAACGTCAAACAAACAAACAAAAACCTCCGGACTACAGGAACCCTCGCAAAGATATGCCATTTAGAAACCTCTCCTGTGATTAGGACACCTTCTTCAGCTCCCAGAGAAAGTGCTTTTTCCCCTCTTGCTTCTGAAGCCATTGCACTAAAAAAGCAAACGCATCTGTCTCCCTCCACATGCCGCTCTGATTAAGAGCCAGAATATTCAAAACCACTCTATTTGTTCTCCCCACATAGCCGAAAAAACACCAGTTGAAAGAGTTTTCTACCTCTCTCCACCAATTTACATTCACATATCCTATGACTGCAAAAATAGAAGGCAGGGCTCAGGGAACAGCAAATGTTGGAAATGAAAAAAAGCAGCCTGTTTCTTCAGAGTCTTAAGCCTATGCTGCTAGGAAAACAAAACAAAACAAAACAAAACAAGAGGAGAGGAGAACAACAGCGGGAAATTTACCTATTCTCCAGGTGTTCAATTGCAAAGCCTCCTCTGGAGGATCAATAGCTGCGAATTCAGCGTGCTTAGGAGAAATCAGATCTACATCTGAACCATAACTATTTCAGTAGTATCACGAACTTCTGTTACTCTGAAGAAGCAGTCAGCACCATTTCTATGATAGCAAAGAGATGGATAGAGTCTGTTATTCACATCAAGTAGTCAGGCAGGTCTCTTTAGGAAGGCTGGGTTTCACTAGAACATTACTAGCCTGTAAGCCTCATGGCATCACCTTCCATCTTGACTGCTGAACCTCCTTGCTCCCTACTATCTTCTTTGCCAAGATACAGCTGTCCACATTTACTTTTCCTACTTGGCTGGACTGAATTTAAGAAGATCTTGCATCTAAGAAAGGGAACAAAAGCTGCTGCCCAGCAGCGTCTGGCTCAGGGAGGAGTGAGAAAGCTCTGTGCAGCCCCCAAGGTCCGTGCAGCAGGAGGCAGGAGGTGCTCCAGGCTCCCAGCAGCAGTTCCCCTGCGGCCTGTGCAGGGAGAGGCCCCTGGTGGAGCAGGCTGTGCCCCTGGTGGAGCAGGCTGTCCCCCTGCAGCCCATGGGTCCCCCGTGGAGCAGATCTCCACGCTGCAGCCCCCCTGCGGGTGGAGGAGCCCCAGGTGGAGCAGGTGGCTGTGGCCTGGAGGAGGCCGCGGCCTGTGGAGAGCCCCCGCAGGAGCAGGCCCCGGGCTGGACTGGAACAGGCTGTGCTGAGCCTGCTTTGCCCGTGACGCTCCTTGTGGAGTGATCTCCCTGTCCTTCTGGCAGCCCTTGAGCCCTTGCCAGCCTCTTTTCTCCCCTTGGCGTTGGAGGAGGGGCAGGGAGAGAGCGCTTGTGCTGGAGCTCAGCTGCCCAGCTGAGGAAAACCACCACGGCTCTGTCTTGCCGCTGCTGCAGCACGCTGGTAGCAGCCAGCACCGTCTGTTCTTCGAGCCTCAGCAAGCCCACAGCATCTTCCCAGAAGGGATCCCTTTCCTTCATGCCTGACAGGCGCCGCCTCCAGAGGCTGAGGGCTTGTGCCCCGTTTGCAAGCGCTTTCTCAGTGCCCCCTTCCCCAGAGAAGGATCCCAGCTGCTTGGCTTCCCTGCCCTCTGCTGCCAGGCTCCCGCAGCTGCTATCCCAGCAGCGCAGCAGCCAGCTGACAATGTGCTCGCCTGGAGGACAGCTGCAATCTTGTCCCATGGCTCGCAGCTCACCCAGGGATGGGGATCACCTGCTTCCTGCTGCTTTTCTCTCTGCTCTCCTTTCCAACAGCTTCCTGTGCCCTGGGATGGCCCTACCTTGGGGTAGGCTGCCTCGCCTTCCTCTTGCTCCTTCCCCTTCTTGGGAGGACTTTCTGCCCTTCCGAAACGAGATGACTTCTGCATGCATTCCTTCCCCTTGTGTGTATTGGCGCCTGAGACAGCAGCGGGGTCGTCCCCGGAGCCAGCTCTCAGGGCCTGTTCCAGGCTTGGAGGGGCTGCAGGGAACATGCCAGGGGCTGGAGGGGCTGCAGGGAACATGCCAGGGGCTGGAGGGGCTGGATGTGAAGTACTATCAGTAAAGAATTTCTTTCTAAAATATATTAGAAATCTAACTTTTCAGTGTAAAGCTATTAGTCCATGTCCTGTCACTCCAGGCCCTGATAAAGACCCCCTCCCCAGCTTTCCTATAGGTTGCCTTTAAGTACAGGAAGGCTCTCAGCCTGGCACACAGTAAAACTGATGGCAGATCCTTCACTATATTATTTGAATTTCACGTAAATAGAACAGACTATCAACTTACTTAGGAGAAGTAATACAATTTCAGAACTATTCAAAACCAAAGGCATTCCAAACTAAGTTTATGTTCAGAGGAAATCCAAAGAAAAAACTAATTTTGAAACTAATAATCAGAGACAATAATCTTCTTCAAATGATAGATTTTCCTCCTGTACTGGGTAATATTGGTCTGTCTTTAATGCTCATCCAGACATGGCTTTGACACCGAGTATCTTGCTTTGCCTCTGCATTAAGTCTTCTTCTCATGTGAGGTAAATGTCCTGCTCTTATGGGATGGGCTTAGGAGACATACGCGCTGTGTCTCATGATGCTTGGATATCATCTTAATTCTGGGTGAAGATGAAAGGTCTCACTGCTTCCTGAACAGGGAAGTGGATGTCTGCAGTTAAGAACCCTCTGTCTAATCTAGAAACATGAAGGAAGGAGTT
This sequence comes from Aythya marila, assembly GCF_965140915.1. Classification (NCBI taxonomy): domain Eukaryota; kingdom Metazoa; phylum Chordata; class Aves; order Anseriformes; family Anatidae; genus Aythya; species Aythya marila. The sequence goes on along the minus strand of NW_028137300.1, from coordinate 503,383 downwards.
TGCTGGATTGCAAGTGACAGTGAAGAAAGCCACAGGTGACATATCAAACTGATTAAAATGTTATTTAGCTCAGGGCATGGCTAATGATGTGGAGCTGGAATAGTTTGACGACTGTAATTACACTCACTATCACTGTTACTTGTTTATAGGATGGTAATGCCTAAAGGTCCCACTGGAGCCTGAAACAAGGTTGTGCTGGGTGCTGCACGTGCATATCTCAGTAGCGCTTTGATAGCTAGTGATACAAACAGACAAAACAGAGATTGAAAGGAGAAACGGGGGGACAGAGATAAGAAGATCTTCCTGCAGGTCATTTAGGGTATGAGCCAGGACTTCAGTGCATCCAGCTCTCTAGTGCTCTGCTGGCCCAGTGAGATGAATGGAAAACATTGCAGCCTTGGAAAAATAGTGCTTCTTCTAATTCTTTGGCCAGTTTTGATGATTTAGGACTGCTTTATTTATTTATTTATATATTTTATTTTTTCTTTTCCCCATTTGTGCTGGAGAAGGTGAACTTTTTAAATACCTATTCTGAATTCAAATATCATTTTCATTGTTATGTTTCTGTTTTGTTGGCACTATTCATAATGACTTCTACCCTTCAGTGGAAGCAAAAGCTTATCATACCATAAAAGTGGAAAGGTCACAGAAAACTTCAGAGCTTTTGAAGAAAGCTGAGGAAAATCCATTCCCTGTTCTAGGCAGAGAGAGTGGCTGATTTCCAGACAGGTAAATGGGCAGGATAAGGCCACTTCATGTCCGCTGATGGCCAGTTGTATGGACCGCGAAGATAATGGACTAGCAGCACAAGAGACAGTGCCAATAATCTAATCCAATACAATCTATTTCAAGTGGTAGAGACCTGATACTCTACGACAATGTGAGGAAGACCAAACTGTCAGGCAAACTTTGAGATGATCATGTTCAGGATCTAAAACTCTTAAGACAAGTGTCAACACAGGAAGGGTGAAATAAAGGCATGAATGCCATACAAGTACTGATAAATCTCAGGAAGTCTGGAAACCAGGGCAAATGGATGGAATAAGATGGTGCTTTGTGTTAGCAAGAAGCAGAGGTTAGGGAAATGTTATGGGTCAGCAATAGAGTGGTTTTGTGCAAATCGCTGCTAAAGAAAGACAGCCTTGCTAGCCTGCTCTTTGCTCTTAGCTCCAGTCTACAGTTATCAGACACATAAACAATAATGGGAATTACGGGAGACTTCAACTTCCCAGCAAAAGACTGAAAGATGATTACCACTTATTCTCATACAGATATACTATGTGATGGATTTCTTCACAAAAGTGAAAAAATATAAGACCATTTTAGACTTGGCTCCTGTACGGGTTTAAATGTAGTAAGATTTGAATAAAGTCTGATCATGAGCTGACTTTTCTCATTTTACATTTCAAGACAGACAACACCAGGCTTAGAACGAAGGTTTTGAGGCTTAGAAATGCAAACTTTGAAATCTAAGGAAATGAATCATTGAGTCTGACTAAGCATCTCTGGGACTGGAGTGCAGAGAAGGCAGAGTTAAAATTCAAAATTCAGATGGGAAAAAAGCAATGAGAAAAGGTACATTTCAGAGGTTAAAAACTGCAAAAATAAAGTACGAATGACCCAAAACCTCCTTCACGTAGGAAATTAAACAATAATAGTAAATGATACTTAAGCCACAGAAACCAGGGGGAACAAAGAGAACAAATTAGGACAGTTGCATACTCGAGGCAAAAATAGATCAAAAGTTAATGATGTCTCAAATGCTGCAAATCTTATTTCCTGCATCTAACAGCAACAACAATGTGATATTAAGGGCAGTGGCAGGATTCCCATTGCAAATGAGGGTAGGGCACTAGGCACAACATCATCTGAGGTGAAATAAAAATCTACAGTGATTCAAGTGAAAAATGACAAGCTGATATCTACCTAGCCTATTAACAGCATTGGCACACAGAACAACAAGTCAAGTAGGAAAAATACATCACAACTGTGCAAATCAGGGATAGTCACCAGAATGGGAGAGTAACAAATATACTTCTGTCCAGGAGAATGTAAAGAGTGATCCAGACAAGTGCAGGCCTGTTAGTTTGACATCAACGCTGGGCAAAGTTTTGTGGCAAGAAGAGATAAGACTAGGGAAGTAGCGGGTAATGTGGAATTTACAAGATAATTTATTAAAGCTAATTTGTTTCCAGAGAATTTAGTAGCTTGCCTTTGTAGGACCAGTGCTCCCCTACACAGGGGATGAACTACATCTATTTCACTTTCTGTGAGCTTCTGATACCTTATCTATGGATTTGGGCTTTGGGGCTGCAAGTGAATCAAGGGAGTTTGCAATTGTTCACACTGTTCGAAGAGGGAATTACCGGCAAAGGAGAGGTTCCCTGTAGTGATTCTCAGAGACAGTTCTGAAACTGCAGCTGCTAAGGAGGCAAAGACTCATGGAGAAATGTAGGCTGGAAGGGAGCTCTGAACACCCAACCTCCTATTCAGAGCAGAGATGACTTCAAATTTAGGTATGTTCAGTATGGACGTGGTGGCCGAAGACTAAAAATTACATATGAGCTTTGAGATTTCCAGGTGACATAAAGTTGGGAAGTACTACCGAGCCTGACAGAAGGATATCCCTTGTGATTGAAATGGTTCAGGTGAAGTGACATTTGATAATACAAAGCAGAGCCATGCTTAGAGATTCTCAACCAAGGGTGGTTTTTTTTTGTTTTTCTTTTTTTTTTTTTTTTGTCATGTTTGCTATATGGCAGTCAGGAGTTTAAAACAAACAATAAAACAACAAAACCCCATGTTCATGCACTGTTAACAGAAGAACTGAAAAAGTTAAGTGGTTATATGGTGTGTATGGCTATTCTTTTTTTTTTTTTTTTTTTTTTCTCCAGTATAAATACACCTGACAGGGCAGCCCTGCCACACATTTAAGACATGAGGCAAAATTCTGCCACTTGTATTCACATTGAACTTAGGAGGAAGTGTTCAGAAGACAGAAGGAACAAGTTGCCTATTGTGTGGAAGGGAATTAAAGGACATCATTCTGCTCAGCCAGATGCCAGTTGAGAGAAAAATATGATGTCTCTGTGAAAATGCATTTCTTGAGTAAATATCAAGGAGAATTAGGAAATGTGTAAGTTGGGAGATACATCTGAAATGATGATTGCAGTTGGCTTATGAGGAACTTTGGACAGGAAATTGGTAGAAACTTCCCATTTTAAGAATAAAGTGCACCATAGATATGAAGTCAGCATTCACCTAAAGAGTAGAGGCCAACTCAAAGCCCCCACAACAAAGCAGTGGACAAACCAGAACACTAACATGTTGTGGTCTAGAGTCACACAGATATACATAAGTTTACTATACCTAAACATCTGAGGGGTTCCTTTGAGAGGCGGAGGGCTTGTGCCCCATTTCCATTTCCACTCTCAGTGTCCCCTGCCTCAGAGAAGGATCCCAGCTGCTTGGCTTCCCTGGCCTCTGATGCCAGGCTACCAGAGCAGGTATCCCAGCATCGCAGCAAACAGGTGACAATTTGAGTGCCACAGCAGTCCTCATTGCGAGCTGGACGCTCAGGGCACTTGCGGCCACCCACCTTTGTGAGCTCCAAGGCTGACAGTGACTCTCTGCTGAGCTGCCACGGCTCTCGGGTGTCCCGGTGACAGAGCTTTCGGCGCTAAGCTGACTGCCAGGAGAAAAGGCTGCCGTGAAATGGCTGCTCCACAATGCCAGGAGCAAGGTCTGCTGGGCTGGGGGTTCGCAGGGGAGCTTGGCCTTGGGCCTGGCAACTGCGCCTGGAAGCCAGGGATGGCCTTGGTGTGCAGCTGGACACCTGGGCCTGAGAAAGCAAGGTCTCTTTCCAGACACTTGGCACCATCGTCACCCAGTGGCTGTCTCAGGGGGATGAGAGAAATGCACAGAATCTCTTGCTTTCCTGAAAAAGGGATGCATTTTGACCTCAAAGCGAGCTCCTTTCTCTCGGAAGCATCACGTCCTCCTGTCTTTCTTGTATTTGGCTATGACTTTAGGAATCCCTGCAATCCCTGCAGCTGTGTCCCCTGCCAGCTTCTTGTGTGCCCCAAGCATCCTCGCTTGCAGGGCAGTAGAAGATGCAGAAAAGGCCTTGCCTTAGTGGAAGCACTGCCCTGCAGGAGCTCCAACATCCCTCTCAGCAGCACGCTGTAGCCCCCAAATGCCCCCGAAAGGGCACATTTCAGCTACTGGGAAGGAAATGAGCTCGCTCAAGGTGAGCTACCCGCTCAAGGCCCAGGTGTCTGTGAGGCAGTGTTGGCAAGGAGTCCTGTTGTGTGAGTCCGTTCTTTGTGGGTGCTCCGTCCCCACAAGGCTTGCTTTTCAAGGCCCAGGAGAGTCTTGTGGGCACTGGCCTGGGGTCCCAGGCTGAGCCAGCTGCTGGCTGGCAATCAGGGAGGCTCGCTCGGTGTCTTGGCTTGGGTTTGCGTGGCCAGGCTGTGGGAGCAGGGGGCTGCAGGGGTGTCCTCTTTGAGGAGAATGCAGCAGCTGCCCCATGGGAGCTCAGGGCCGCTTCCAGGAGGCTCCTTCCAGGAGGGACCCACCCGCTGCTGCCCAGAACGCAGAGCAAAAGGATGATGTTTTCGCCTGGGGGAGAGCCCATCTAAGAAAGGGAACAAAAGCTGCTGCCCAGCAGCGTCTGGCTCAGGGAGGAGTGAGAAAGCTCTGTGCAGCCCCCAAGGTCCGTGCAGCAGGAGGCAGGAGGTGCTCCAGGCTCCCAGCAGCAGTTCCCCTGCGGCCTGTGCAGGGAGAGGCCCCTGGTGGAGCAGGCTGTCCCCCTGCAGCCCATGGGTCCCCCGTGGAGCAGATCTCCACGCTGCAGCCCCCCTGTGGCTGGAGGAGCCCCCGGTGGAGCAGGTGGCTGTGGCCTGGAGGAGGCCGCGGCCTGTGGAGAGCCCCCGCAGGAGCAGGCCCCGGGCTGGACTGGAACAGGCTGTGCTGAGCCTGCTTTGCCCGTGACGCTCCTTGTGGAGTGATCTCCCTGTCCTTCTGGCAGCCCTTGAGCCCTTGCCAGCCTCTTTTCTCCCCTTGGCGTTGGAGGAGGGGCAGGGAGAGAGCGCTTGTGCTGGAGCTCAGCTGCCCAGCTGAGGAAAACCACCACGGCTCTGTCTTGCCGCTGCTGCAGCACGCTGGTAGCAGCCAGCACCGTCTGTTCTTCGAGCCTCAGCAAGCCCACAGCATCTTCCCAGAAGGGATCCCTTTCCTTCACGCCTCCAGAGGCTGAGGGCTTGTGCCCTGTTTTCAAGCGCTTTCTCAGTGCCCCCTTCCCCAGAGAAGGATCCCAGCTGCTTGGCTTCCCTGCCCTCTGCTGCCAGGCTCCCGCAGCTGCTATCCCAGCAGCGCAGCAGCCAGCTGACAATGTGCTCGCCTGGAGGACAGCTGCAATCTTGTCCCATGGCTCGCAGCTCACCCAGGGATGGGGATCACCTGCTTCCTGCTGCTTTTCTCTCTGCTCTCCTTTCCAACAGCCTCCTGTGCCCTGGGATGGCCCTACCTTGGGGTAGGCTGCCTCGCCTTCCTCTTGCTCCTTCCCCTCCTTGGGAGGACTTTCTGCCCTTCCGAAACGAGATGACTTCTGCATGCATTCCTTCCCCTTGTGTGTATTGGTGCCTGAGACAGCAGCGGGGTCGTCCCCGGAGCCAGCTGTAGGGCCTGTGCCAGGCTTGGAGGGGCTGCAGGGAACATGCCAGGGGCTGGAGGGGCTGCAGGGAACATGCCAGGGGCTGGAGGGGCCGCAGGGTGTGTGACAAGGCTTTGAGGGGCCTCAGGTCCTGCCGCAGTGGTTGAAGTCGATGCAGGGAACATCAGAGTTGTTGGAGGGGCTGCAGGTAAAATGCCAGGGCTTGCAGCAGCTGCAGGCTGTGTCACAGCTTTGCATCAGGTCAAGACGCATTTTCCTAGAACCATACATTTCCTCCTGAAGGGGCTGAAGAGCATGGAATGGTCTTCAAAATGCACAGAGCAGACCCCAGCAAATGTAGAGCTGCTGCTAGCAAGTAGGTAACTTTATTGTTCCTGTTGTTAATTTTGTTTCACAACAACAGATGCAAATATGTATCTTGAGTTGAGGGCAAAGGTGACCTTGGATCTGAAGCACACAGGCGTTCGCTAGTGTCCCCCCATCCGGAGTGAATCCAGAACGACTCGGAAGGAAAAATAAAATCCAAACCAGTGCGTTGTGATAAAGAGAGTTTAATAGGGTAGAAAAGGAATAAAAACCAACAAAATAATAAATAAAGATATTTATAATTTATATTAATATATAAAAATATTTAATGCTATTAAATACTTATAATTTTATAATAATAAAACAATGCCATACTGTACAACACAGTCAATAAAGTGGATTTAATTAAATAAATAAGAAAACCAATAAATTAAATGAAAATTTAAAAATTTAAATTTAATACAAATAAAACCCATTTTTCCCATTCCAATGAATTGCTATCCCCATCATCACTTCCCATCCCACTGATCATTTGCTATCCCAAAGACCTCCCAGTTCTTATCCCCTCGGCATGCCAGTGCAAGAAGAAGTGCTCTGCAGGCAGAGGCCTTGCTGAGTGACCACCTAAGGAGAGGAATTTAATCCAGAAGGCAGGAAAGAAGAGCAATGCCCCGAAAGAAGAAGCAAGTCTTGTCTCTCAGCCCTTTGGTGTCCCAAGCAGCAGTTGCCATGGCCAAGCTTTCCCAGCCCAGCTGCTGCCAGCATCTCCCCAGCTTGCCATTGCCACCTTCCTGGGTGAGGCGCGCGCGCATTTGCCATTGGCGCTGTTGCCCATCCCTGAGAGTGGCAAGCAGTGCGTAGGTCCAGCACGAGAGAGGGGAGAGGGCAAGCGAGAGGGGCAAGGGCTGAGGAGCGTGGCTGAAGCTGGAGCAGGTGCCTGCAGAGGTCTCTGTGCCTGCCTGGGTGCTGCGGGGGCCGTCGAGGAGAAGCCCGAGGTCGGTCACGGGTAGCCGTAATAGTAGGCTATGGCGTGGTCCTTCTGCCGCTGCACGAAGAATTGCACGGGGCCGATCTTGGTCTGGTGGGCCGCCCGCTGCCGCTCCTCCTGGGCCAGCTTCTTCAGGCGCTCCCGCTTGGGACGCTGCTGCGGCGTGATGGGCACCGACTCCTCCTGCTCCTCCAGCGGCGTGGGCGCTGCGTCGCGGCCTGCCCAGGGCCCCATGCAGGGCACGTAGTCCACGCGGGGCTGCGCCGGATTCTGCAGCGTGCGCGGCTGCGTGGGCAGAGCCGGACGCTGCGCTTTGCCCCCTGCGGCTGGCAGGCCCCACACTCTGGGCGCCTGCTCTGGGGGAGCTCTCTGTGCTCCTGTGCTGCCTGGTGGTGCCGGCAGCGCCTGGGCCTTGTGGCCAGCTGGGGGCCGGGGGGCAGCGGGCACAGCGCTGGAGCCTGGCAGCGTCGGCCGGGCCCTGGGCATGCCGCTGGAGGTGGGCTGCGGCTGCACACAGGGCGGCTGGCGCACTGGCCCCAGCGCCTTGGCCCTGGCCCCCAGCGGCTGCAAAGTCTCGCTGGGGGTCTTTGTCCCCGGCTGCTGGCGCTGCAGCATCTTGGCCCCGCTGGCTTGGGGCCGGAGCCTGTCCTGGGGCCGCACGGCACGGGCACGGGCACGGGCACGGGGCTTCATGGGGAGGGGCTCCAGCAGCAGCCGCGCTCTGCAGAGAGGCGGCGCCGCTGCTCCTTGCCCCCCAGCAGCCCCCGGGCTTCGCGCTCTCTTGCTGGGTGCCCTGGTGCTGTCGCTCGCTGGCTGCTGCCTGCCGCTGCCCGCTTGGCTGCTGCTGCCAGGCAGCGCGCTGTGGCCAGCCGTCTTGCCCTGGCGCAGCGTCCTGGGGCCTTGGCCAGCCTGGCCCAGCAGCAGCGTCTTCTCCTTGCCGGGGGTCTTGTCCGTCGTGGGCCTCCTGTGCTGGGAGCTCTGCGCTGTGCTGGGGGTGCTGGTGGGCGCGGGGCGCTTGGCCCCCCACTTGGTGCCGGTGGGCGCAGGGGCAGGCGGGGGGCTCTGGAGGGGACTGTGAGGGGGACTGGGCAGGGCTCTCCTCAGGGCTGGGAGAAGTTGAGACCTCTTGAGGGGAGCCAAGGGAGGCTGGGGCAGGGTTCTCTTGCGGGCAGGGATGAATTCCTGCTGGGGGGGCCTTTTGGGGAGAGGCTTGGGCAGGGGTCTCCTGCGGGCAGGGTCGGGGGGGCTCTGGAGGGGACTCAGGTGAGGCTTGGGCAGGGCTCTCCTGAGGGCAGTGAGGAAGTCAGGGTCGGGGGGGCTCTGGACGGGAGCCGAGGGAGGCTGGGGCAGGCTTCTCCTGCGGGCAGGGATGAATTCCTGCTGGGGGGGCCTTTTGGGCAGGGCTCTCCTGAGCTGGGGCCGGGCTGCAGGCTTGAGGGGGGAGCTGAGTGGCGGCACAGCAGCTGCAGGGGGCTGCAGCGCCCGCCCAGCCTGCACCTTGTCGGGGTGCAGCCCAGGGGTTGAGGGGACCTCACCGAGGGCTCCTGTGGCTTCCAGTCCCTGCGTGCTCGGCTCCTCGATGTCCTCGCAGAGGTCGGGCAGCTGCGAGAGGAAGCGGCTGAGGGCAGGACTGCTGGGCAAATCGGGGAAGGCGTCCTGGGGCTCCACGGCATCCAGGCAGCTGAGCTGCGCCTCCAAGCCGGAGCTGTCCAGGTCGGCCGGGAGCTGGTCCTGCACGTGCTGCAGCTGCTGGCTGTCCCCTGCCAGCTGGAGAAAGGCCTCAGTGAAGGCATCGGTGCCCAGCTCCAGCAGCTCCAGGGGCTCCTCAGGCACCTCTGCAAGTGTCGCCGCTGAGGAAAAAGCAAGCCAATGCAATCCCCCAGGCATCCCCCGATGCCAGCTTTCCCATGGCTCCTGGGTGTGGGGCGCCCAGCGGCCGGCTGTGCCAGCCCCAAACTCACCGTCGGGCGTCGCCGTCTGGGTGCTGGCGGTCCTTGGAGCCTGGGCAGGCTCGGGGGCAGTGGGGCCAAGCAGCGGGGGCCCCTGGTCCTCGCTGAGCCCCACGGCGTGCAAGCAGGGCTCTGGCAGCTGCCCCCAGCTGCTGCTCAGGGTGTGGGGCGCGGGGAGCGCCTGCGCCCGCAGCGGAGGCCCCGGCACGAGGAGTGGGGGGGGGCCGGGGTGGGCAGGAGCCTGCAGCAGGCAGGTGCCTGCGGGGTGCAGGAGCTCCCCTTGGAGCACGGCCCTGGGCCCCAAGCAGAGGGGATCCTGGGGCACCAGCGTCTCCGTCAGCAGGGGCTGTCCCCACTGGGAGACACTGGGGGCACAGGGAGGAGCGGTGTGGGGGAGCTGCCCCACAGCAGGGAGCTGCCCCCCGGCGGGGAGCTGCCCAAGCTGCAGGTGGTGCCCCTGGGCTGGGAGGTGCCCCCCAGGTGGCAGCTGCACCCCGGCGGGGAGCTGCAGCACCTGCCCCTGGACCCCCGGCACCACGTGCCAGACGGTGGCCTGGGGCAGCGCGGAGGGGAGGGTGGGTACCTGCGGGGGCTGCAAGGGCAGCGCCGTCGCTCCGGGGAGGGAGGGCAGCAGCCAGGCAGCCACCGTTGGCGGCACGGCTGGGACGACGAAGGGGGAGTTTTGCGTCTGCGCAAGCCGCGGAAGCCGTCTGGGGAAACCCTCTGTGGGAAAAAGGGCGCTGGGCTGAGCTCTGGGGCGCTGGGCTCGCCAGCAGGGCCGCAGCCCCGGGAGGAGCGGGAGCCGGCTGCTGGACCTGCCATGGTGGCTGGAGAGTGGGGCGGTTGCTTGGGGAACCCGGGCAACGGCGGTTCCGTCCCAACGGCTCACCAGCCCCTCGCCGACATCTTGGGGAGGACTGCAGGCTTTGGACCCAAGCAGGCTGCCCAGCGCAAGACTTGGCCATCCCCAGCAGGCTTGCCCTCCCACGCAGCACTTGCCATGCCCACCACGCTTCCACACCGCCTCTTTCCCGTCCTGAGCATTTCCCATGCCAGGACCAGCTTTCATCCTCATGGTCATTTCCCATCCTGACAAGTTCACATGAGAACAGATTCCCAGACAAAAGATTTCCCATCAACACGAAGCGTTTCTTCATCCAAAGAGATCTCGTCCCAAAGAATTTCCCTCTCTTGGATGACTTTTCCAAGTATTTCCTTCCTCAGCGAATGTTACCCACCCCTTTCAAGACTTCCCATCCCAATGTTTTCCCATCCCAGGAGCGATTGCTCATCCCAATGCTTTTGCTTCCCAGTGCTTTCAAAGCCCGGGAACATTTCCCACCTCTCTCATTTCCTAGCCCAATGCCTTTCCACGCCAAGGAAACCTTCCCATCCCAGCAAGGATTTCTCGGCCCACTCAGCCTTCCCCATCCCAAGCATTTCCCAGCTTCACCATCCAACACACAGCTTGGCCAGCCCACAGCTCTAGAGAGGGATTTGGACGATGCTGATAGACACAAGGTCACGGGGATTTGCTGTGCTGATGATTGCTCTTTATTACAGATCAACACAGATCCCCAGTCCCAAGGGTGCTAGGATGAATCTGGCAAATATGTAGATACGAGGCTCTTCCATTTCTTACCGGGAAAGAAAGAGATCTGTGCGTTTCTCTCTCTCCACCTTAGGAAAAACATAGGAAGGGGAGAGTACTAATGAACAGGAGCATGCTCAGCTCAGCCACCACGAAGGAGGCTGCCCGCTCCTCAGCACCTCTAAGCAGCAGCACCTTCAAGTCTCCTCCTGCAGCAGCAGCACATCAGTGTCTCTTGTCCCACCAGCAGGACAGTGGCGTCTCCCATTGCACCATACCGACCTCCACGCCTCGAGTGCCAGCACCAGTCCTCATTGCGAGCTGGACGCTCAGGGCACTTGTGGCCACCCACCTTTGTGAGCTCCAAGGCTGACAGTGACTCTCTGCTGAGCTGCCACGGCTCTCGGGTGTCCCGGTGACAGAGCTTTCGGCGCTAAGCTGACTGCCAGGAGAAAAGGCTGCCGTGAAATGGCTGCTCCACAATGCCAGGAGCAAGGTCTGCTGGGCTGGGGGTTCGCAGGGGAGCTCGGCCTCGGGCCTGGCAACTGCGCCTGGAAGCCAGGGACGGCCTTGGTGTGCAGCTGGACACCTGGGCCTGAGAAAGCAAGGTCTCTTTCCAGACACTTGGCACCATCGTCACCCAGTGGCTGTCTGAGGGGGACGAGAGAAATGCACAGCATCTCTTGCTGCCCTGCAGTGCTGCTGTCCTACGCCCTTGGGGGTCTGCGGGATAGAAAAAGGGACGGATTTTGACCCAAAACCCAGCTCCTTTCTATCAAAAGCATCACGTCCTCCTGTCTTTCTTGTATTTGGCTATGACTTTAGGAATCCCTGCAATCCCTGCAGCTGTGTCCCCTGCCAGCTTCTTGTGTGCCCCAAGCATCCTCGCTTGCAGGGCAGTAGAAGATGCAGAAAAGGCCTTGCCTTAGTGGAAGCACTGCCCTGCAGGAGCTCCAACATCCCTCTCAGCAGCACGCTGTAGCCCCCAAATGCCCCCGAAAGGGCACATTTCAGCTACTGGGAAGGAAATGAGCTCGCTCAAGGTGAGCTACCCGCTCAAGGCCCAGGTGTCTGTGAGGCGGTGTTGGCAAGGAGTCCTGTTGTGTGAGTCCGTTCTTTGTGGGTGCTCCGTCCCCACAAGGCTTGCTTTTCAAGGCCCAGGAGAGTCTTGTGGGCACTGGCCTGGGGTCCCAGGCTGAGCCAGCTGCTGGCTGGCAATCAGGGAGGCTCGCTCGGTGTCTTGGCTTGGGTTTGCGTGGCCAGGCTGTGGGAGCGGGGGGCTGCAGGGGTGTCCTCTGTGAGGAGAATGCAGCAGCTGCCCCATGGGAGCTCAGGGCCGCTGCCAGGAGGCTCCTTCCAGGAGGGACCCACCCGCTGCTGCCCAGAACGCAGAGCAAAAGGATGATGTTTGCGCCTGGGGGAGAGCCCATCTAAGAAAGGGAACAAAAGCTGCTGCCCAGCAGCGTCTGGCTCAGGGAGGAGTGAGAAAGCTCTGTGCAGCCCCCAAGGTCCGTGCAGCAGGAGGCAGGAGGTGCTCCAGGCTCCCAGCAGCAGTTCCCCTGCGGCCTGTGCAGGGAGAGGCCCCTGGTGGAGCAGGCTGTCCCCCTGCAGCCCATGGGTCCCCCGTGGAGCAGATCTCCACGCTGCAGCCCCCCTGTGGCTGGAGGAGCCCCCGGTGGAGCAGGTGGATCTGCCCTAGAGGAGGCTGCGACCTGTGGAGGACGCCCCAGAGGAGCAGGGTGTTCAAGGACAGGTTGGAGCTGGTGCTTAGGAACATGGTTTATTGGGTGACATTGGTAGTACAGTGAGGACTAGACCGGACAAATGTGAAGGTCTCCTCTAACAATTGTGATTCTATGATACCTCCAGCACGTCCTCCTCCACCACTTCCTCCTCATCATCCACGGCCTTTTTCTTGTCCACTGCCTCCTCCTCATTCACTGCCTCCTCCTTGTCTACCGCATCCTCCTCGTCCCCCGCCTGCTAATCCTATTTCTCATTTTCCTCCTCCTTCTCCTCCTTCCCTGCCTCTTGCACCTCCAACACCTCCTCCACCTCCACTGCCTCTTCCTCCTTCTCCTTCTCCAGCCCTACTGACTATTCCTCCTCCACAGCCTCCTCCACCTCGGCAGAAACTTCCTGGCCAACTTCCTCTGCATGCTCCTTGCTAAGGCATGCTGGTAGCAATGATGGTGAGCCCAGAGATGTCAGGAAAAGTTGCCACGAACCAGGTGTGCCAAGGCGGCTTCTCTGGGAGGCTCTGGTTGTGAGCGCTGCCCACCGCTCCTAATTCTAGTTCCATTTGTCACCCCACAGGACCATGGCACCGTGGCCCTGTAAGGTAGCAGCTGGCGGCTCCTATCATCTTGATGACGCTCTGTGATGCGCTGCTTGTTGCCTGGGTAGCGATTGTTAGCTATTATGCAAATGGCTTGTCATCAATCAGGGGTGTGGCTGCTCCTCCCTATAAAAGGGCCAAAGGGGGGCAGTGGGAGCCAGAGTGCTGGAGAGGGGAGATGGGAGAAGATGGAAACAGAAAAGGAGGAGGATGAGGAAGAGGCATAGGTGGAAAAGGGGGGGGGGGGGTAAGAGGGGAAGGGGGCAGTGGAGGAGGTGGCGGAGGAGGAGGTGGTGGCGGAGAAGATTGAGGAGGTGGCGGCATTTCTGGAAAAGGAGACGGATGAGTAGGAAGCGGTGACAAAAGAGGAGGTGAGCAAGGGCTAGGCAGAGGGACACGATGGAGGTGGAAGAGGAGAGAAGAAGGTGGAGGAGAAATAGTAGAATGTGAGAGAAGGAAGTGGCAGCAAAAAAGAAAAACAAAAAGGAGGAGGTGGAGGAGGACTAGGAGGTGGTGGAGGAGGAGGCCAACAAAAAACAAAAGAGAAGGAGTAGAAGGTGGAGGAGGAGGTGGTTGAGGAGGAGGAGGCGGAGGACTCCAAAACAAAACACCCTCTCTGGTGCTGAGCGTTGACCACCGCTCCTAATTCTAGTTCTGTTTGTAATCCCACAGGACCATGGCACCGTAGCCCTGTAAGGTAGCAGCTGGCGGCTCCTAGCAACTTGATGACGCTCTGTGATGCATTGCTTGTGGCCTGGTTGCCTGGGTAGCGATTGTTAGCTATGATGCAAATAGCTTGTCATCAACCGGGGGTGTGGCTGCTCCTCCCTATAAATGGAGAGGAGGAGGAGGAGGAGGTAGTGGAGGAGGAGGTAGTGGAGGAGGAGGAGGAGGAGGAGGAGGAGGAGGAGGTGGTGGTGGAGGAGGAGGAGGAGGAGGTGGTGGAGGAGGAGGAGGAGGAGGTGGAGGAGGTGGAGGAGGAGGTGGAGGAGGAGGAGGAGGTGGAGGAGGAGGAGGAGGTGGAGGAGGAGGAGGAGGTGGAGGAGGAGGAGGAGGTGGAGGAGGAGGAGGAGGTGGAGGAGGAGGAGGAGGTGGAGGAGGAGGAGGAGGTGGAGGAGGAGGAGGTGGAGGAGGAGGAGGTGGAGGAGGAGGAGGTGGAGGAGGAGGAGGTGGAGGAGGAGGAGGTGGAGGAGGAGGAGGTGGAGGAGGAGGAGGTGGAGGAGGAGGAGGTGGAGGAGGAGGAGGAGGAGGAGGAGGTGGAGGAGGAGGAGGAGATGGAGGAGGAGGAGGAGGAAGTGGTGGAGGAGGAGGTGGAGGAGGAGGAGGAGGAGGTGGTGGAGGAGGAGGAGGAGGTGGTGGAGGAGGAGGAGGAGGAGGTGGTGGAGGAGGAGGAGGAGGAGGCCAAAAAATAAAAAAGAGAAAAATCCTAGAAAATGAGGAGGAGGAGGATGTGTTGGAGGAAGTGATGGTGGAGGAGGAGGCCCCAAATAAAATATATGAAAATATTTTAATTTGAAAAATGGATGGATTTGGACCCCAAAGCGAGCTCCTTTCTCTCGGAAGCATCACGTCCTCCTGTCTTTCTTGTATTTGGCTATGACTTTAGGAATCCCTGCAATCCCTGCAGCTGTGTCCCCTGCCAGCTTCTTGGGTGCCCCAAGCATCCTCGCTTGCAGGGCAGTAGAAGATGCAGAAAAGGCCTTGCCTTAGTGGAAGCACTGCCCTGCAGGAGCTCCAACATCCCTCTCAGCAGCACGCTGTAGCCCCCAAATGCCCCCGAAAGGGCACATTTCAGCTACTGGGAAGGAAATGAGCTCGCTCAAGGTGAGCTACCCGCTCAAGGCCCAGGTGTCTGTGAGGCGGTGTTGGCAAGGAGTCCTGTTGTGTGAGTCCGTTCTTTGTGGGTGCTCCGTCCCCACAAGGCTTGCTTTTCAAGGCCCAGGAGAGTCTTGTGGGCACTGGCCTGGGGTCCCAGGCTGAGCCAGCTGCTGGCTGGCAATCAGGGAGGCTTGCTCGGTGTCTTGACTTGGGTTTGCGTGGCCACGCTGTGGGAGCGGGGGGCTGCAGGGGTGTCCTCTGTGAGGAGAATGCAGCAGCTGCCCCATGGGAGCTCAGGGCCGCTGCCAGGAGGCTCCTTCCAGGAGGGACCCACCCGCTGCTGCCCAGAACGCAGAGCAAAAGGATGATGTTTGCGCCTGGGGGAGAGCCCATCTAAGAAAGGGAACAAAAGCTGCTGCCCAGCAGCGTCTGGCTCAGGGAGGAGTGAGAAAGCTCTGTGCAGCCCCCAAGGTCCGTGCAGCAGGAGGCAGGAGGTGCTCCAGGCTCCCAGCAGCAGTTCCCCTGCGGCCTGTGCAGGGAGAGGCCCCTGGTGGAGCAGGCTGTCCCCCTGCAGCCCATGGGTCCCCCGTGGAGCAGATCTCCACGCTGCAGCCCCCCTGTGGCTGGAGGAGCCCCCGGTGGAGCAGGTGGCTGTGGCCTGGAGGAGGCCGCGGCCTGTGGAGAGCCCCCGCAGGAGCAGGCCCCGGGCTGGACTGGAACAGGCTGTGCTGAGCCTGCTTTGCCCGTGACGCTCCTTGTGGAGTGATCTCCCTGTCCTTCTGGCAGCCCTTGAGCCCTTGCCAGCCTCTTTTCTCCCCTTGGCGTTGGAGGAGGGGCAGGGAGAGAGCGCTTGTGCTGGAGCTCAGCTGCCCAGCTGAGGAAAACCACCACGGCTCTGTCTTGCCGCTGCTGCAGCACGCTGGTAGCAGCCAGCACCGTCTGTTCTTCGAGCCTCAGCAAGCCCACAGCATCTTCCCAGAAGGGATCCCTTTCCTTCACGCCTCCAGAGGCTGAGGGCTTGTGCCCTGTTTTCAAGCGCTTTCTCAGTGCCCCCTTCCCCAGAGAAGGATCCCAGCTGCTTGGCTTCCCTGCCCTCTGCTGCCAGGCTCCCGCAGCTGCTATCCCAGCAGCGCAGCAGCCAGCTGACAATGTGCTCGCCTGGAGGACAGCTGCAATCTTGTCCCATGGCTCGCAGCTCGCCCAGGGATGGGGATCACCTGCTTCCTGCTGCTTTTCTATCTAATCTCCTTTCCAACAGCCTCCTGTGCCCTGGGATGGCCCTACCTTGGGGTAGGCTGCCTCGCCTTCCTCTTGCTCCTTCCCCTCCTTGGGAGGACTTTCTGCCCTTCCGAAACAAGATGACTTCTGCATGCATTCCTTCCCCTTGTGTGTATTGGTGCCTGAGACAGCAGCGGGGTCGTCCCCAGAGCCAGCTGTAGGGCCTGTGCCAGGCTTGGAGGTGCTGCAGGGAACATGCCAGGGGCTGGAGGGGCTGCAGGGAACATGCCAGGGGCTCGAGGGGCCGCAGGGTGTGTGACAAGGCTTTGAGGGGCCTCAGGTCCTGCCGCAGTGGTTGAAGTCGATGCAGGGAACATCAGAGTTGTTGGAGGGGCTGCAGGTAAAATGCCAGGGCTTGCAGCAGCTGCAGGCTGCGTCACAGCTTTGCATCAGGTCAAGACGCATTTTCCTAGAACCATACATTTCCTCCTGAAGGGGCTGAAGAGCATGGAATGGTCTTCAAAATGCACAGAGCAGACCCCAGCAAATGTAGAGCTGCTGCTAGCAAGTAGGTAACTTTATTGTTCCTGTTGTTAATTTTGTTTCACAACAACAGATGCAAATATGTATCTTGAATGAGGGCAAAGGTGACCTTGGATCTGAAGCACACAGGCGTTCGCTAGTGTCCCCCCATCCGGAGTGAATCCAGAATGACTCGGAAGGAAAAATAAAGTCCAAACCAGTGCGTTGTGATGAAGAGAGTTTAATAGGGTAGAAAAGGAATAAAAACCAACAAAATAATAAATAATGATACTTACAGTTTATAAGATATTAATATATAAAAATATTTAATACTATTAAATACTTATAATTTTATAATAATAAAACAATGCCATACCGTACAACACAGTCAATAAAGTGGATTTAATTAAATAAATAAGAAAACCAATAAATTAAATGAAAATTTAAAAATTTAAATTTAATACAAATAAAACCCATTTTTCCCATTCCAATGAATTGCTATCCCCATCATCACTTCCCATCCCACTGATCATTTGCTATCCCAAAGACCTCCCAGTTCTTATCCCCTTGGCATGCCAGTGCAAGAAGAAGTGCTCTGCAGGCAGAGGCCTTGCTGAGTGACCACCTAAGGAGAGGAATTTAATCCAGAAGGCAGGAAAGAAGAGCAATGCCCCGAAAGAAGAAGCAAGTCTTGTCTCTCAGCCCTTTGGTGTCCCAAGCAGCAGTTGCCATGGCCAAGCTTTCCCAGCCCAGCTGCTGCCAGCATCTCCCCAGCTTGCCATTGCCACCTTCCTGGGTGAGGCGCGCGCGCATTTGCCATTGGCGCTGTTGCCCATCCCTGAGAGTGGCAAGCAGTGCGTAGGTCCAGCACGAGAGAGGGGAGAGGGCAAGCGAGAGGGGCAAGGGCTGAGGAGCATGGCTGAAGCTGGAGCAGGTGCCTGCAGAGGTCTCTGTGCCTGCCTGGGTGCTGCGGGGGCCGTCGAGGAGAAGCCCGAGGTCGGTCACGGGTAGCTGGAGCCTGGCACTGTCGGCGGGGCGCTGGGCATGCTGCTGGGGCTGCTGGAGGTGGGCTGCGGCTGCACACAGGCCAGCTGGCACGCTGGCCCCAGCGCCTTGGCCCTGGCCCCCAGCGGCTGCAAAGTCTCGCTGGGGGTCTTTGTCCCCGGCTGCTGGCGCTGCAGCGTCCTGGCCCCGCTGGCCTGGGGACAGAGCCTGTCCTGGGGCCGCACGGCACGGGGCTCCCCACTCGGAGTCTCCGGCAGCAGCCGCGCTCTGCGGGGAGGTGGCGCCGCTGCTCCTTGCCCCCCTGCAGCCCCTGGGCTTCGCACTCTCTTGCTGGGTGCCGTGGTGCTGTTGATCGCCAGCTGCTGCGCGCTGCTGCCTGCTTCCCTGCTGCTGCCAGCCACCGTGCTGCTGCCACCCGTCTTCCCCTGGCACGGTCTCTTGCGGCCTTGGCCAGCCTGGCCCAGCAGCGTCTTCCTCTCCTTGCCGGGGGGGTTCTCCGTCGTCGGCCTCCTGTGCTGGCAGCTCTGCGCTGTCCCGGGGGTGCTGCTGGGCGCAGGGCGCTTGGCCCCCCGCTTGGTGCCGGTGGACGCAGGGGCAGGCGGGGGACTCTTGAGGGGACCCAGGGGGCGTTTGGGCAGGGGTCTCCTATGGTCAGTGCGGCCCTTGGGGTTGGGGCGTTTCTTGGGGGAACTCAGGGGGGATTTGGGCTGGGGTCTACGAAGGGCACTGCGGCCCTTGGGGTTGGGGCGTTTCTTGGGGGAACTCGGGGGGGATTTGGGCTGGGGTCTACTAAGGGCACTGCGGCCCTTGGGGTTGGGGCGTTTCTTGGGAGAACTCGGGGGGGATTTGGGCTGGGGTCTACTAAGGGCACTGGGGACCTTGGGGTTGGGGCGGGTCTTGAGGGAACGCTGGGGGGGTTGGGGCTGGGGTCTACTAAGGGCACTGAGGAGCTGGGTGTCAGGGAGGCTCCTGGGGGGACTCAGGGGTGGACTGGGTAGGGGGCTCCTAAGCGCACTGGGCAGGGGACTGGCTGCAGGGCTGAGCGGGGGGCTCACTGCTGGCACGACGGGGGACTGCAGCGACAGCCCACCCTCAAGCTTCTCGGGGCGCAGCCCAGGGGTTGAGGGGACCTCACCGAGGGCTCCTGTGGCTTCCAGTCCCTGCGTGCTCGGCTCCTCGATGTCCTCGCAGAGGTCGGGCAGCTGCGAGAGGAAGCGGCTGAGGGCAGGACTGCTGGGCAAATCGGGGAAGGCGTCCTGGGGCTCCACGGCATCGAGCCAGCTGAGCAGCTCCTCCATGCCGGGGATGGGGATGTCCAGGTCGGCCAGGAGCTCGTCCTGCATGTGCTGCAGCTGCTGGCTGTCCCCTGCCAGCTCTGGAAAGGCCTCGGCAAAGGCATCAGGGCCCAGCTCGGGCAGCTGCGGGGGCTCCTCAGGCACCTGCGGGGCTGTCGCCGCTGAGGACGAAGCAAGAAAATCCCCCAAGACGGGCGATGTCAGCTTTCCCATGGCCCCTGGGTGTGGGGCGCCCAGCGGCCGGCTGTGCCAGCCCCAAACTCACCGTCAGGCGTCGCCGTCTGGGTGCTGGCGGTCCTTGGAGCCTGGGCAGGCTTGGGGGCAGTGGGGCCGGGCAGCGGGGGCCCCTGGTCCTCGCTGAGCCCCACGGCGTGCAAGCAGGGCTCCGGCAGCTGTCCCCAGCTGCTGCTCAGGGTGCGGGGCGTGGGGAGCGCCTGCCCCCGCAGCGGAGGCCCCGGGACGAGGGGTGGCGGGGGGTTGCGCTGGGCGGGGGCCTGCAACAGGCAGGTGCCTGCGGGGTGCAGGAGCTCCCCATGGAGCACGGCCCTGGGCCCCAGCCCCAGCGCATGGTGGGGTACCAGTGTCCCCGTCACCATGGGCTGTCCCCACTGATGGACACAGGGGGCACAGGGAGGAGCGGTGTGGGGGAGCTGCCCCCCGGCGGGGAGCTGCACCAGCTGCAGCTGGTGCCCCATGGTTGGGAGCTGCACCAGCTGCAGGTTTTGCTCCACAGCGGGGAGCTGCACCAGCTGCAGGTTTTGCCCCACAGCGGGGAGCTGCACCAGCTGCAGGTTTTGCCCCACAGCGGGGAGCTGCACCAGCTGCAGCTGGTGCCCCCCGGCGGGGAGCTGCCCCACAGCAGGGAGCTGCCCCCCGGCGGGGAGCTGCCCAAGCTGCAGGTGGTGCCCCTGGGCTGGGAGGTGCCCCCCAGGTGGCAGCTGCACCCCGGCGGGGAGCTGCAGCACCTGCCCCTGGACCCCCGGCACCACGTGCCAGACGGTGGCCTGGGGCAGCGCGGAGGGGAGGGTGGGTACCTGCGGGGGCTGCAAGGGCAGCGCCGTCGCTCCGGGGAGGGAGGGCAGCAGCCAGGCAGCCACCATTGGCGGCATGGCTGGGACGACGAAGGGGGAGTTTTGCGTCTGCGCAAGCCGCGGAAGCCGTCTGGGGAAACCCTCTGTGGGAAAAAGGGCGCTGGGCTGGGCTCTGGGGCGCTGGGCTCGCCAGCAGGGCCGCAGCCCCGGGAGGAGCGGGAGCCGGCTGCTGGACCTGCCATGGTGGCTGGAGAGTGGGGCGGTTGCTTGGGGAACCCGGGCAACGGGGGTTCCGTCCCAACGGCTCACCAGCCCCTCGCCGACATCTTGGGGAGGACTGCAGGCTTTGGACCCAAGCAGGCTGCCCAGCGCAAGACTTGGCCATGTTCATTAGAACATTACTAGCCTCTAAGCCTCATGGCATCACCTTCCATCTTGACTGCTAAACCTCCTTGCTCCCTACTATCTTCTTTGCCAAGATACAGCTGTCCGTCCACATTTACTTTTCCTACTTGGCTGGACTGAATTTAAGAAGGGAGCTTGCAACTCTTCCTCTTGTTTGCCACTTCATCATCAAACCAAATGAAAACCATTTGCCTTTAACCTCTTTATTTCAGGCCTTCTTTCCTAGTGGCCATTCAAAACTGGGAAAAAAATAGTCTACCAAGTGGGGTTTTTTTTTGATTTGATAATAAATCTGCAGACTGTTAAGTCATCAAGCACTTCAAGACTGTTTGAAATAATCTCGAGATTAATATAAAAGGAATTCCTCACACACGCTGCGGCCGCTTACCTTTAGTATAGTCGTTGGATGCGATGGAGCAGTATTTCTTGCTTTCGCCTGCACTGGAAGTCTTCCCTTCCTTGTAAGGTTGTTTACTGCTCTCACTTCTGCATTACTGACATGAAGAGCCATCTGGAGGATGGGATTCTTCCTTCTTCTCCCGCGTTATCTTCTGGAAACGAGGATCTAAGTGTTCCAAGGAGCCTTTTGCTTTCCTGGTGTTTCTCCTTTTTCTTCTTTTTCTTCTCCTTTTTCTTCTTTTTCTTACGCTTGCGATTGGCATTGTCAAAGCGGAGCGCACAGAAACACAAATCATGAAGTCTGAAAGAAACATGCAAGTTAAAAAGGGAAAAAAAGATGTGGCACTTGTTGCCTATATGAAACCTGATTTATTTTACCACAGGTGATGATTTGCAGCATGTCAGCTATTTTGTGGTGCTTTGTGCACACACAACTTACTTTAGATGCAGCAAACTTAAGCCGTCAGATTGAAGGACCATAGGTCCTGGTTTGTACACAGATCATTAACAACGGCTAGCTCTGGAATACGTGCAAGCAGAAAAAATCTTTTAACCTAATCTGGAATGGTGTACGGATGTGATTCGAACTATGTGGTCCAAAGCTAGTGCTCTGACACAATTCAGCAAGAGCTTTCCTGTCTTCACTGATCAACCTAACAACATGATCCCCAGCCAGCTGGTGCTATCTAAAGAACTTAGAAACTACCAGAAAAAAAAAAAAAAAAAAAAAAAAAAAAAGGAAGACATGAGAAGCACCCAGAAAAGAATTAGGATAAAAAATGCGGAGTATGCCGGAATCCTTGCTTACTTGGAATCCTTCTCTCCATGTTTATCCTTAGACTTCTTTTTCTTCCAGAACTTGTGATATTTTTGCATTTTTTTCACCACCTAAAAGCTCCTTTTCTATCTTTCTGTCTTTCCTTTCTATTTCACTTTCACTACCTTCTGCACGGGTATATTTTCTTTTTCTGTTTCCTTCTGTTTCATTTTTCTGGCGACAGTTCTCCAAATGAGCTGACACAGGTGGAAGCGCATGTCTTTCACGAGAATGTCTTCCGGAATGTTGCTGAGGTACCGAGCAACGATGCAAGTCTGCTCGGGGTGTGCTAAAGCGACGTACATCTTCCTCTCTCAAGAGGGAACCGTGAGGCCATCTGCTTTTGTAATGATAATGCTTATGTGACCTGCTGTAGTAAGTTGCAGTCAATCTGTCAAAGGCTGAATCGCCGTGAGAGAACTTTCTCTCTCTACTGTCTCCTGTCGCATGAGGTGAATAGTAATCACTGTAATAGCCACATCTTTCCCATCTCCGTGCTTCGTCTCGATAGTATCTTTCTCTGCTCCAACTTCTTTCCCCTTTGGATCGGTAGTACCTATTGCTACCTTGTTCTGATCTTCCTCCGCTGCCAGATCTGTACTTTGAATATTTGACTGCTCTTCTGCCATTCTCAGGGCTGTTTCTTTCACGAGGGAAAGATCTGTACCTGCTTCCCTCCCAGTACTCCTGCTTGTGACTCTTTTGCTCAACAAATTCCACGCTCTGAGAACACCTCCTCTTGCTGGAAGGACCTGCTTTTTGACTCTCCTTCTCTTCACTAGGAGCATGTTCCCTCTTGCTTCGGTAATGCTCTTTCTCAGTGGTTTTAGTCTTGTCCTTTGTATCTTGGCGTCTATCTGCAATAGCTAAGGAAGAAAGATTGTTAGAGCTACATTCAGTGTCAGACTTGAGAGAGGAAGTTTGCCGCAATTTCTCACCAGGCTCACAAGACTCTTTGCCGGACAAAACATTTTCTTTTGAAATGAGGTCACGTTCTTTTGATCTTCTTGCTTTCTCCTTGTCTCCACAGTCATCACATTGGTACTGGGTGAGGTATTCATCATTCCCAGGAGATTTCGGAGGTTCCGCAACACTGCATAAAATAAAAACCCATTTCTCACTTCTGCTGAAGGACGTGAATATTAAGAGTAAAACCTTCCAAAGGCAAACAAACAAACAAAAACCTCCGGACTAAAGGAACCCTCGCAATGATATGCCATTTAGAAACCTCTCCTGTGATTAGGACACCGTCTTCAGCTCCCAGAGAAAGTGCTTTTTCCCCTCTTGCTTCTGAAGCCATTGCACTAAAAAAGCAAACGCATCTGTCTCCTTCCACCTGCTGCTCTGAGAAAAAAGGCATAGGGGCGAGCGGGGAACAGCCAGTGTTTCTCCAGACAGTGGAGAAAAATGGAAAAACATTCTATAAAGGAACACAAGTTCTCCTTGAGGCACCAACCTGCATCAGAGTGATATGCTCAGTGCTGATCATTAGTTCTGTTCGTGACACTGGACACACAGTATGGAATTGTACTAATTTAAATCCTTCCATTAAATACTATTAGTAGACAGATAAAACTGTAACGAACTTCCATAAAGTCTTGTCTTAATCAGACTGTGCTCATTTTACCTCATTTCCTCTGACAAGCTGTTCAGCTGGCTGGCTCTGAAGGACTCCGTGATGACTTCTCGATTGACTGAAGGCATAGCTCCAGGCATCTGCAATTAAAACGCACAAGTCAGCAGACAAAAAAATACTATTTGTAGTAGTACTGAGGACTAGTCTTGTCAGAATGTCTCCATTAAATGGTAAGCAAGACCGCTGTGAGTTGTATGCATTATCTACACTTCAAAGATAACCCCAACTCACCCCCCAAAATCTACTTTAGGAAACTTAGGAATTTTTATCTCAGCTGAGCTTAAGTTGACAAGTTCTAATGTAAGCTCAGGTCTGCAAATTCTAAGGAGATAATACCACAAAGTCTTACGATCACATGTGTGCTGTGTTTTCTCAGTATTTCACCTGAATTAGGAACACAATAAACACTCCCGAATACATCGTAGGTGAGAAATTCTCGATGGAGCAAATCTATGTTTCAAGCGATCCATTTGTTTTAGAAAAGAACATCTCAGAAGGTTTAACAGGTTCAACTCGGCAAGTGGAATCATCAAGTTTCAGTCCGTTTTCTTTAGATTCAGTAACTAACCTAATAGCACCATTTAGTGAATCTGTTTTTGGCAGCTCATGCTGGGATCTTCCTTTGTCAGCATTCTGACAGGAAGAATTGGAATGCTGCAATGTACGGACTACCTTTCCAACCAAAATTCCATTAGAGGACATTGCATTGCATTTCAAATTCCTTTGAAATAAGCCCTTTGACTCCTCCTCAGATTTTCCTGAAGATTCTGCACCATAAGGGACTGTGTTATCAGAGCTGAGTTTAGGATTTTCATTCACTGTTGGCTCCACAAAAATTTCATCAGAAACTTTTTTGTTTGTTTGCATTTGCTTCATTTGCATTACCGAATTTGTAATTGTGGATGAAGGAACAGCCTGGTAGAGATCTTCATCCTCCACAGCACTGCTAAGACAGTCAGGCTGTGACACAGTCTGACGAGCAGGCAATTTATTGTGAATACTGATGGTGATCTTCTGTTTTCTTGACGTATCAGTCATTGAAGGCCTGGTAATTGCCTGGTTTTGAACACAGGCCATTGGTGGTGCTGAAGATGGCCTTTTTAGGGTGACACCAGTGGTCTTTGTGTCCTCTTTTATGGATCCATTTCCATTTAAACGGCTTGAATTCTGTATTTAAAAAGAAGAAATTGCAAGATGGATTAACGCAAACACTGCATGTAACATTTTGAAACACAAAACTCTCCTACTGAGTGTTTCTACAAATGGTCTTAACACCTAAAAAGAAAAACACACTGCCCTTTAAGGATAAATGCAAGTCCAATAAGCGTATTCAATTCCTGCTTTTGGTTTACTGCAGATTGGTATCAAATTAACATCATCTTTGAAAACCAGCCAAGCAACTTAACATTACCTGCTGCTATTCCCAAATATATTTATTTTCCCCTTTAAACATACCCTGAAAAGCCTGAAGTAATCGTTCTGGTGCTCAGGAATAAGACATTTAGTTTTCCCTGTCTTAGCTAAAGTGACGAGGATAGGAAAAACAAGTCCTCTTTTAAATGATTTGAGGATTAGTACACTCTGCTTAAATAGTCAAAGAGCGTAGCTCTCTGTGCTTTAGAAAGCTGTCTTGGAGGTATAAAGTAATGGAGTCGCATGGCTGCACAATTTAGCAGTAACCACTGTTTGAATGACTCTGGCTGTAGCATGAGGGCTGTGAAGAAAGCTGCAGCGTGGGAAGGAAAACAAAACTAAGATGCCGAAAACCAAACAAAAAACCCCACACCAAACCCCAAACCCACTAGCAGTTTGGTGCCGTTATCTGCCCTCCCGCTTCCCTGAATTACCTTAATCATATGAGGAAGAAGTCGTGGTCCCAGAAATCCAGCCTGCTTACTATTAGCCCCCTGCTGACCAGGAGGGAATGAACAGGGATAAGATGGTGCTGGCAAGTAAAACGCACGTTCTCCAAGTGTCAAATCATAGCGCCTTCAGAAAAGAGCAGTGATCGTAGTTTAGTTTTTCTTTCAGCCTACTCTTGGATTAAATCCCATCCTATCATTTTAGAGGAACAGCTCATACGATATGGAAGCCTTCTCTACAGAAGGCTTCGCCAAGACTACAGACTGAAAAGTAGAGAACAGTCTTCCTACTAAGACTATCACTTGCAGAGCAATAATTCATTCTTACACCACAGATGACCTTCATTTCTCTCCTTCTCTAAAGTAGCCAGCTACAGATAACACATAGATAGCAATTTACACGAGTGCTGCAGTTTAAGGCCAAGCAACAAAAGACAATAAACGACACAGAGAATTTCAGGTTAGACAGAACTGAATTAGACAAATAATAATCTTCTCCCGGGATAGCAAGAAAAACACTTGCAAAACAGAAAAATATCAATAACAGGAAAGTAAATCTCTTCTGAACACATTTTAAGATTTGTTATTACCTGATATAAAAAAGTATGTAAGCTTGCTGACCAAGAACTCTTTTAATGTCAGTACGCACTACTTTAGCATCATTCATCTGATACCAAAGTCCATTACCAGCCTGCAAATAAAGACAACGATTTCTTTAGGTGAATTGCACGTTTTCCAATTGAAATCACGGGTAGGAACAAAATACACACATGTCAAATAAAAATATAATGAAATCTTTTTCCCTAGAAACAGTAGCTGCTAGTCATGCTTTAATTGGTTTGCCAGCACAACCTTTACCCTGTTAGAAATGCTGTTGACTTCTACCTTTACATAGCATATATAGTGTCCTGAGTGACAGCTGACACCGTGATGTACCAGCACCGTGTATAAGGCATAGAGCAGTGGTTCTCCCATTGACTGCGACATGTAGGCTCTCAGGTCCAAATACTCCGGATATTTCACCTCCTAAAGAGACATCAAGAAGATAGAAAAATTATCCCAGAGTACTTCGTGGACTAGCCAGAGAAAAACACTTCCAAAAAACACAGACTAGAATTGATTTCTAGAATATATTTCTCGAATATATTTCTTGATTCACTACAAATAAGTCTTCCCATAAACAACGGTTAAGACTAGAAGTTGCAGAGAACTGTTTCCTGATGAATCAGCCTTCTCAGAGGAAAGCATATGCTTCTTGTCAAGCGGGAACTTTATTGATATTAAGAGAAAGAATAAGCCATAGTCGTTAGTCTACAATTATTGTCTGAAAATATTAACAACTTTCAGCTTTGGGGGATGTCCCATTACGCAATGATATAGTTGCATTACAGTGGTAAATATACCTTGTTGATCTTTCCACCTGTGAAATCTGCAAATCTTTTCAGTGATATTGTGAGAACCTTGGAAGAACGGTGTATGGTAAATCTCTTGGATGCAGGAACCATCTTTTTACACCTTAAAAACAAGCAGAGATAAGTGTTTGAAGGCATCTTCTTTTTTCGCCCCCAAAACAAACTCCTTTTAATGTCTCACGCATGCCTATGCTATTTGAATGATATTTACTTGCATAATAGGTTGGTCTTTTTTCTTTTCATAAACCCATGCACTGCGTGTCAGGTTTGTTAATACACAGAAGAAGGTCAATTTTCCCAACAACTCAGAGCATAGCGGGAACAGGAATCTCTCACAAAAGGGTATGACCAGGTTGGATGGCAAGGTACCATTTCTTGGTCTACAAAAGTGGCTATTTGAACTCCAATCCTGGATACATTCTTTCAGCTTTCAAGGGAAATACAAATACTGAAAGCGGAACGAGAGAGCCTTGGTCCCCAGGGCTAGAAATTGCAAATAATCTCCAACATAGGTCGACTATCAACATCAAAAATACAACAGAAACACATGGTCATTCTACAGGAGGGAGACATTTAACAGTAGGAAGTCTTCATGTACTGAGCTTGTCTGGAAAGACACTGAACCCATCTGCCATCCTTTGAAACAAAATAGTTCAGTTTGACACATTGCCCGCTCCAAGGTAGGACCTACGGTGTAAGCAGTGAAAATTAGCCACTAGCCCAGAGAACAACGGAAACTGGGCAGTTTACATCAAGAAAAGTACTGTCGAGAGCTAATAAAGAGAAAGAACAAAAGTAGCTCTTTTTGAATTCTGATGGCAAAATACAAGCCAGAGAATTGCAAACCCATAGGGAATGCCTATGAACAAGACTTCCCCCCTCCAAAGAAACAAAAATCCAAGTCTTTTATAAACTTCCACAAAACTTGTAAGTAGATCCAAAGTTTAGAGGTAGTCCAACAGAGTCATGCAACATAGAAAACTGACATCTAGGATTAAGACCTAAGTCGTCAAAATCTTACTCGCTACATTTATAGCAATTCTCTCCATCCAGCTCTTCAGGTTTCACAAAGAGTTCCAGAGCTCTGCTAACAGACGAAACCGCCTAGAGCAGCGAGAAAGAAGAGCGCAAAGTCACCGTAATTCAAAATTCCAGACACATACTAGTAGTTTATAAGAGAATCTTACTAACATACTCAAGCGATCTACTAGGAGCACTGTGAAGAAGGAGGCAGAAAGAGCATGCTCAGCATTGACCTCACCTGGAAGGCATTTGACTTTGGAACAAATACTTTCCCAGTTGCCTACACAGCATCTATAGTGTGCTTTGTCATCAATACTGGGGACAAATTCATCAGTCTAACAATTAGATGTATATTGAGGTAGAACAACAAAGAAGTATGACAGCATTATAATTTTTGCAGAAAGAGAATTCTTTCCCCTTAAACCCAATGCAAATGTGGAGACTATTTACATGGGTTCCACGGAAGGACAGAGTCCAATCCACTTCCTTAGCACCACCAAGCTCTTATGTTTTAACATTATATGTGGTTTGGTTTTTTAAGTTAAACAAGTTTAATTTAGAAAGTTATGCATGTACTTAAACATCATGAATTATATTTAGAAAACATCTTACCTTTATATCCAAAGTGATATCAAGAAATGCCTCATACGTATCTGAAACTGCTTTGCAATTCAAGCACTTCACTGGAAGCAAAATATAAATGCTTAACATTATGTGAAGGAGACTAACTGCCCAAATTCAAGTTGTTGACAGATACTACTTTAGACAAACTACAGACTGCTTTACTACCGACAAAAGACACAGATCAGTTCTAAGGACAGGAATATTTTTTCAAGTACCTCTCGATCTTAGAAATCCTCCAAATATTTGATGAATGATGGTGGTAGCTTGAGAAGATCTGTCCAATCTGGAAATAAATTATAATCAGACCTCAGAAGATTTAAGGCACAGAGTTAACTCTTCAAAGAGTTTGATGAAAACCAAGGATGATGTAGACTTGCGTTGCTGATAGTAAATAAGGCACTAAAAGGTGCTAGAGATCATTTCTGAGAGTAAATAAAGGACTAGAAGGTGCTAGAGAATGTATGAAAGTGAACTTGTTTATGCTTACTCGGTGCTTCCGTTCAAGCACGCTTCCTGCATAGCATCAACAGTATAGCGCAAGAACTCGTGTGCGTCTTCTTGACTGCCAAAACGGAAATGTTGTCCTATTCCTAAATAAGAAGATGATAGTATTGACCTCATTTAAAAATGAAATCATTCTTGTATTTCTAAAATCTCTCTTCATTGGAGTGTTAAAACCACTTAGACACATCAAATAATTATTTGAAGATTACAAGCTATCGAAAAGAAACACATCTGAAGCCACTTACGACTGAGATTACTGATAACATGCGTAGGCTCGATGGCATCAACAGTGCAACGCAGGGCCTGGTTAATGTGAGTCTCCATCGTGCACATCATGCAAAAATCTTGTTCACGACCTGAAGAGTGAAAGAACAAAGCATCCCAGTCCAGCAAAATATCCATACCTACAAACATCTAAGTACAATTTAAACTATAGATACAATATCCACTCTCCTTGCTACATTCTATTCTCCCAAGATGCCAATGTCCCAACAGTCTTGTAACATTTCATTTCACACAACTTGACAGAAGAAAAATATCCACTAAGCCTGTATTCAAATGCATTTTGTGATGAGAAATCTAAAAGACTACTGCAAAGTCGCAGTTGTAAAGGCTGACAGGAATGTGAACTCCACAGGCTGCAAAATGTATTACTCTCTAAAATTACTACCAAATGCATTACTGTCCAATGCACTTCATTATTCCCATGAAGCAATAAATGATCCTTTAATAAACAAACAAACAAACAAACAAATAACTAAATAAATAAATAAAACATGGTGCATTAATTGCACTCCATATGCTATTCGGAGCCCACTGCTAATACAGTGCTCAAAGCCAGCTGCTACAGGTAAAATCAGGCAAATAAGCTTATCTCACAGAATCACTGCTGTTCTTTCACCTTCAGAGCTATCCAACAGATTCAAAATACTGTTAGAAAGTACTCACATGACTGGCTGTGCTCAAGAGAAAGCATGTAATTGGCAAGTGGGGGTGTGTAGGTCAAACACTGTAGAGTAGCATTAAGAAAACATGTGTTGCCAAGATTGTACAGGCCAACTCCAACACTTTGTGTTTCTCGCCAATCCATACAAATCTTCTCAGGTGGAAAAAGAATGCTCTGTGGCGGAGCAATTCCATCATTAACGACTGCAAGAAAGTTAAATTTAAAAAGAGATCTTGTTTGTTTGTTTCGAAGAAAGGTATTTAAAAAAATACTATTCTGCAGGAGCACCTAGAGGAGCTAGCTACAATCCAAACCAGAAAAACTTATTGCAGACAGCTTTAATACCACCAAATTCAAATTGGCTGGTCAACACAATGTTTTGGGGGAAAAAAACAAAAACAAAAACAAAAAAACTTTAGTCAACCATTTTAATTTTTCTAAGGCAAGGCTAACTGCCATTCTGTTTGTAGCACCTAATGCCAAGTTCCTCTCCATCTATAATCTTTAACCTGATTAACTCAACTACTGTTTTTTTCCGTATTATAACTTAAACCACAAACTTAGACTTGAAATTATACGGTAAAAACGTAAAAACTAGGAACTAGGAATGACGGTACCCCTACAGATACCAGATCTTTTCCTGAGCAATGTTATCCTTCAAAAAACCTGTGAAAAATGGAAGCTGTGAATAGCAACAATCAAACACTTTTCTCTGCAAAACAGAAAAGACATGGAGGAATCTCTGCATTACAAAAAGCTCCCCATATTTCTCTGTTGACTGTAAATATATCAAAATTAATTTCTGTAACATCAGTCACTTCAGTTGCCTTAGGGGATTCGCTTTTCAAGTCTTTGTTCACGGTAGTCCCCTTCTCTATCAGTGCAACAAGTAAGAACTGCATTTTCTACTTTTGCTTTGAAGACAATGGAGGCAGGATAAAACGCACACTTACTTAGATCTCTTGGGGCAAAAGCCTTAGATTTTTCAGATGATCTACAGTAAATAGCACCTCCACGTCCTTGGGCCACAGAGACTTGGCTTGAATCTTCTGCAGGCACTATCCGGCCCCAGTTGGCGGTGCGTGACATCAGTATTTTAGGACTTGGTTTCTTGGATTTGCCAGACCGCCTTGAAGAGGGCTTTTTAGGCTTTGAAGATTTGGGCTTCTTAGCTACGGTCATTGTTCACATCTGCGACAGAGACAGAAGTTCTGGTTGACGTAAGACTATCAAGAAGCATTCCAAGAAGAAAAGAGTAACAGAAGTCCTGTCACTTAATCTCAAAGAAACAGCCTTAAGAACTAAATCGCTGGTATGAATGATTTAAAAAGAATCCCCAAACTAAACACACAAAGTGAAAATTTCCATCTAAACTCTATCAGTATTACTTTTCGCTTCTGCAGAACTAGTGGCTGATGCCACTTCTTTCCCTTCCGTAGGATTTTAATCCATTACAACTCTGGAGTCTTTTTAATATAAAAATGTAGAAGACATTCTCTGAGGGGAATCAGTTATTTATTGATTTCCGGAGTTGCGCAATTATCTGTTAATTAGTACCTATGATCTAATAGATAATTGTTGCAATTATCTATTGCTGGCATTAGTAACGGAACACTATTACTTCACTGCCTGCGTTTTTCTGTTTCGTCTGCACAAAGGTACCCAGAACTCACTGCTACTTTTCTTCTGTCTTTCCAGGGCTCGCCCTCTACCTCACTGTCTACTGCACCAGTCATGAGGGGTTTGTTGTGATTCTATAATGAGCCTAGCTTTTAAATACACCTTTTCTGGGCGTCACTTGGTGACGGCAAGTTAATTTGTGAGGGCTCCTCAGTCTACATCATGCGGTCGCTTTTTCCAGGTGAAAAAGCGGAGCCGTAAGTGGCAGTACACTAAAGCCCTGGCATGCTGAGATCCAAGAGGAGAGATGTTTGGCCCTCCTTTTCACTCCTGGGAACCATATACCTCAAAACCCACAGAGGATGGGCTATATCTCAGAGAAATCTTGGGAAAGGAGAGCATGAAGAGCATGTTTGCAAATTTATTTCTCCCTGGGCTTCTTCTGCTTCTCCAAGAAAGACGAGTTTGAATATAACTTTGGCAGCAGTACTTCTGGTGTTTTACTCCTACCACATTTAAAACTCCTACGAAAAACTGAAAAGTTAGACTAAAAAGCAGCTCTTTCCGTTCTCCTTTCTAAAGTTTCACGCTTTCCTCATGCAAAACAACAGGGGAATGTAAGCTAGAAACGGAAATGCTGAATGTAAAACAAAACAAAACAAACCTCAGCCCTCCAGGACAAAAGCCAATAACTGCTACAAAGTCCTTTTTAAAATGCTGATTAGGTTTCAAGGTGATACCACTTTAAATAAGCGTAGTTGTGTGTCCATAGGCAGAAGCTGAATAATGACAGGATGAACTTCTATACTTCATGTTTTGTTACTGTCTTACTGTAGCACACAGGGACTTGTTACCTTTAGGGAAACCACTAACCTCATGGGGGGTTTAAAACATAAGCTAGTTTGTTATACCAAAATGACGGAGAGAACAAAGCATAAAGTGCTTTCAGATTTCTAGCACGCCTTGATTGCTGTCCATTAAACTTCAGACACGTTAAACAAAACACAGTAAATAAGAAAACTCCTAGTCCCACAGCTGGCAAATTGTGTGCAGAGGTTGTAATTAGAACTTTTTTGCCTTGACGTTTTACATTTAAAATTGATTTTAAATCCATTCTATACACACTTTCCATTCCTGAAAAAACAATACGCAAACCTGACAAATGCATTTACATGAGAAATGAAGTCGTCCTTGTCCGATTGGAAGACTAAGGTGACAGCTCCTGGGCTCAGGGATAAGCTCCGATCTTCACCAGTGACAGCTCCTTTTTTAGGATTGAAAGGGAAAATGTTTCAGCAACACATTGGAAACATACTTAAGGGACAAGAAACAAAATCAAGACTGCAGTGAGAAGGAGAACAGAAAAACAATACTGGGGGGAAAGGAAAGGAAAGGAAAGGAAAGGAAAGGAAAGGAAAGGAAAGGAAAGGAAAGGAAAGGAAAGGAAAGGAAAGGAAAGGAAAGGAAAGGAAAGGAAAGGAAAGGAAAGGAAAGGAAAGGAAAAAAGAAAAAAAGGGAAGGGAAGGGAAGGGAAGGGAAGGGAAGGGAAGGGAAGGGAAGGGAAGGGAAGGGAAGGGAAGGGAAGGGAAGGGAAGGGAAGGGAAGGGAAGGGAAGGGAAGGGAAGGGAAGGGAAGGGAAGGGAAGGGAAGGGAAGGGAAGGGAAGGGAAGGGAAGGGAAGGGAAGGGAAGGGAAGGGAAGGGAAGGGAAGGGAAGGGAAGGGAAGGGAAGGGAAGACCTTGATCTTTATACTGACCAATGAGATAAGCCTTACACATTTTTAAGTTTATTTTTGACAACTGATTGAGGTGTTACCAGCTATTAAGTACGATTCAAGAGCAAATATTAACACTAGAAAGAAGAAATCCGATCCACCACCACTGTTTCAAAATACATCCATTTATCATTTGGAGATGACGTCTCTCTGGCAAGGTAGTAGAAAAACTGTAAATACCGATAGAGCTTCCTCTCCCGATGTTCCATATACATACCGATGCTGTTCCTACACCTACGCTCTGAGCATAAATTTATGTTGACATGAGTGACAAGAGAGGGTGTTACTCCTCTCTTTGTTTGCCTTGAGAGACACACCTCTTGTCCATTGAAAAGTAAATTCAAGATTCCAGATCACTTAAGACAGTTGCTATCCCCCCATTCAGAGTTCTGCAGCAGCACTCTTCAGATGTGTTTAGCAGTCTCTTTAGAAAATGTTATCACTTAGGACCTGCTTCTCAGTAGGTCCACGTTTGGCCTCCGCTTAGCAGAGAGTCAATCCCAGCTTAAGCTTTCGTACAAGAGCCCCTTCACGAAACGGAGTTGAACCCTGACATAACTGAGTTGAACCTTTAACCTTGAAGCTTCCTTAAAGAAGAAAGCAGCACCCAGGCCAGGAAATAGAAATTAATCGTCACTTTACCCTGAAACGCAGTGGGCTATTCTGTGCTGGCAGGATTGCTGCCGGGCTGGCCGACGAGGCGGCGGGCAGCTCCCCGGGGCCACAGGGCCTGGCACAGGGAGCCGCCGGGGGTCTCCAAGGTCCGGGAACAGCGGCAACAGCGGCAACAGCAGGGACAGAGGGGACAGCAGCGACAGCAGCAGCCACCTCAGCCGGGGCCGTCTCCACAACCGCCACAACGGCCTCGGAACGTCGCCGAACTCGGAGCTCCAGCGTGATGCCTTTTGAACCTGGCCGCGCTGCTCATGGCTAAAACCAGAGCGTTTCCTCCGGCGTGTGTTTACTGTCGGTGCCGGATCGGCCCTCACCCCGAGCTCTCCCTGCCGGGAGGGCTTTGGGGTTGGGGTTTCCCTCCCGCCGCCCCGCGCGCAAGGGGTCCGCGCTGGGGAGCAGCATCTCACCCACGGCGAGAGACCGAGGGCACGACATGAAAAAGCCCCGACACGAAAAAGCCACGACATGCGGCCGAGGCGGCGGGGAGACGGCTCTGAGGGAGCTGCCACTTCGCCCCGCCGTCCTCCCCTCCCGGGCCGCCCCGCCGAGCCCCGTGCGCCTCAGGTGCTGCGCTGAGGGGGTGGCTGGCTACTGAGACAGCTGCCCAGGGCACTGCTCATGGCACCGAGCCTGACGGAGGTCAACAAGTGTTGAACAATGCTCTCAGACATCGGGTCTCACTTTGGGGTGGTCCTGTGTGGAGCCACGAGTTGGACTTGGTGATTATTGGGAGTCCTTTCCACCTTGGGATGTTCTCTGATTCTAGGTCAGCAATCCAGTAGCTGATGAGAAGTGTGGAGTCATTCAAAGGGAAGAGAGAGCACAACACTTCTCGTTTGCAGAAGCGGCTATTTGGTAACCAAACCGATGATTCCTTTGCTTCTAGAGCAACTAACAGCAGGGATCCGCTTTACAATGGAGGGAAAAGAGTCGTTGGCATGTCATGTGAAGTAAGCTTCAAATCCCAGAGGATGATTTTGTTGGAACTTTATTCAGCTGAAAACACAGAAGCCTTGCTTCTGCTTGTGTTAGTTACAGCTCCAGTTTACTTTGGTTGGGAGGGAAGGCATTCCAGGCTAATGTGCTGTACCTGTTCCTTCAGCTCATTGTCCATAAACGGAGGAGCAAACGAAATCAGTTTAATCTCCATTAAATGCAGCAGACAAAGCGGAGTAGAGGGCGATCTAGCACTTAATTTTTCCTGTAAGCAGGAAACCCAGAACTCAACAACACTTTTCAAATCTTGTCCTGCAGTAAATGACCAGCTGAGTGAAGCTTGCATTTAGAGGATGTGCTCCTCCAGTAGACGGAAATAGCTTTTCCTCTTCACAAGTGCAACTGAGTGGTGGACTGGCAGCTACGTGGTTAACTAGTTGTGCCAAAGGGGTTGTGTTGAATGCACAGAAAAATATGCAGGTCCCAACAGTAAAGGGTTGTCTGTAGGCATGACACTGAGTACAGATGTTGTCTGCAGGTTCGTGCAGAGTGCACCGCGCCAATAAGCACCCAGAGTCGGAATGCACACGAAGGTCTTTTAATTATATAATTACTTATAGAACTCTGCAGAGTCAGGTACTTGGCCATCTTTCGCAAAGCAAGCACACCTCTGACTCGAATCCCTGTCATTTATACACAGGAAACTTGTGAAAACTCTCTCTTTGGCTCCTTTGGATTGGTTATTACAGCTCACCTAACTTATCTCCATTGAGCTTGTGCATTACAGAGGAATACCGGGGGGGAGGGGGAACAGGAGAGGGGGGACACACACCGAATCCCACATTAGCATAGATTAGCATTTTGACAGGTGTGATTTTTAATGTGCTAATGACCCTTAATGAGAAAAAGGTTACTATAGGTCAGTCTGGAGCTGGTGTTCTCCTTCCTGTTTTTTCCCTTTTAGCCCTTCTCTTCCTTGCTTCTGCTAGCTCAAGGCTACCTGTCTCTCTCCTTCTTTATTTTCTCAGCTAAAAGACTGCACAAGCTACAGGCCTCCCTATTTGCTTCAACATTTCCTTGGTTTTGTTTTTGTTTTTGTTTTTTTTTTTTTCCCAGCTTTGGGACGACACAGGTGTGGTTTGATATTTGCCAGTATAGCTAAAACTCACGCCAGTCTGCTCACGCACAATAAGTAGTAAGATTTAAGGACTGGTTTCATCGGCTTCTTCCATACTAACATCCTTCTTATGTTTTAGATATGCTGGAGTTAAATCAACACTAAGTTACTACTTGTGGAGTAATTGCCTTAAGCGACTAGGCATCATAAGCACACCTCCATCCCAAAAGCTACCCGCCTCCAAGGTGCAACCACCCCTCACTGAGCACGCCCTCAGAATTTCTCAGAGCCTGTACCTTTAAACGCAAGTGAGATCATTTCTACCAAGCACAACCAAGATATGCATGACTAGAGTCACTCAAGCTCCACCTTAAAGATAGAAAATAATATCAATTGCTTTAAGAGAAAGGGGATGTTAGGGAAGATACTATCAGGAAGGATTCCTTCTGACATCACTCGACAGGCTGAGCCTCTCACTCCCCCACCCCCACTCCATTGGGACGCCGTGGGGTAAGATCTGAACGCTTGCTTATACCAGGCGTCTCTGTGGAATCTTAGAAATCTCTAGAGTTTTGATGCTTTTTAATGTCTTAATACCTAGGCTGTGTACCTCTGCATTTCATGCATGCTAGCTTGCTTTTGCAGACAGTGAATTTATCACTGACAATCCAAAGAACCTGTGTACCTGTCGCCGTAAGAAATTGCACTTAATTGCATTCTTCCTAGCTGTGAGAGTTCTCCTTGAATGCGACTAGAGCGAGGCCGTACTGCGTTGTTGGTGAATCCGTGACCGTGATAGTTCAGCACCCTGAATCCGACGGGACCCATGACGGTCAATCGGCTACACCCCTTAACGCGACACTACTAGACGAAGAAGATGACAGGGCTTGCATGCACTGCATTAGGCTTTGCATGTGAAAACACCCCCAAATAATTTCACGCGCATTTAACGTTTTTAAAGGGAAAAAAACAGGAAGGAGTAGTCTCTCTGTAAGCTACAGCCCTACATAGTTAAGGCATCAGCATTCATTCCTTTGCTTGATAGCAAAGTATGAACATACAGAAGAGTTAAATATTTTCTTTGCATTCTTAAAGGCGATTTTTCAGACTTGGGCTTCAGTTGTTGGAGTTGAAGAGATCAGTAGACATCCTTACTTTTACGTTAAGACCAAAATCTTTATCTAAGATTGTGTTATCGAACGCAACTAAACTCCCACCCCCACATGGTTTTTTTGTAACTTCGCAATGATCTTGCTGCAGTCCCACTCTGATGGTCTTTCAGTAACATGCAAACTGCCGTGGCAGATTCTGTTACAGTGCTTTTCTATTGACAGTGTGCATAACACTCAAGGTAAAGCCCCTCATTTCGCAGTGGGGACATAAAGTGTTTCTTTGGACCCTGCTGCTTCTGTTAGTACTCATTTTTTCACAAACTTCTTGAACCTGAGCCGTGCCTACTGAGCCAACGAATGCTTTGATGACACAGTATTTTGTCAAAGCAGTTTTGCTTCTTGGAGCTACAGAAGCAGCTCTGGCTACGTGATAGGGAATTGTGCTGCATTGGCAAAACCAGACTTAGCTACAGACTTACAACACTTGCTAACTCGATCTATTTCAAATCTCATTTTAACTTTAAAGGACAATCAGTTTTGTGGCTCCTGTCTTACTAATTTGCCTTGTTTTGCATGGAAGGGCAGCCTGTGAATGTTTTGCTTTATTGCATGCTTCAAAAAAAGGCTGAGGAAGAGACTGGAGGAACCTTTTCTATTCTATGGACTTTCCCCCGACAGTGTGGAATTGCAGGCTACTTGGATGAATGTTCCAATGTGAGTAAGGGAGCAGACCTCAGCCAAAGGAGGTGGAATCCTTGCTTAATAGTAAGTATCAGTGTGGGGACATCTTTGCTTAACGGGAGCCATTTAAACTCTTCATAGAAACAAAATAAGCTGGACATCTTATGCTTGGAAAGCAGTATGGTTACACAGCTGCTAACATAATGACTTGAGTCTTCTGCTCTGCAACTTCAGGTTTTGTTTTCAAGAAGTGCATACATCAGTTTAAGCTTTGGACAAGGAGATTTGCAATGCAAATAGTGATAAACCAGAATCAGCGGCGCTGACGAGTGTAATGGTGAAATGCAGCAAATCAAGTATTCCTGGAGAAATGTGAGATTACAAAACTAGCAAGCCATGAAGCACTTTTGTTGTTGTTGTTGTTGTTGGTTGTTTTTTAAATCAATTCTTATATGCTGAAATAGCACCTTCAAGAAAATCTGTTTATCTAGCCAGGTAACGGTGTCTCCCTGTAAACAGGAAGGAAATGCCAGGAGCAGCCATACCTCTTTGCTGTCAAAATAAAGAGCAAGTCGAGGCCAACATGCCATAGTGCAAAGGCTTGCGAAGAAAGATCATTCTAAGAGGTCTGCAAGAAAAGATGACTTACTTTGTCATAAGTTTGTCAAATAGAATGGACGAGTTAGTAGTCGAGTACCGACTGTGTCCGACTCTACAGCTGCGGCGCAGCTCCAAGTCCCTGTTTTCTCCATGGACTCGTCTCACAGTTTTTGCACCAGCTCTACTCCTCAATGTTCTGGTGACTGAAACGCAGAAACAAAGTCTTTTGAAACAGTGAAGATGGGATTCTCCTTATTTCACCGTTGCTCTTGTAAAATGGAAACAGACAGACAAAAAAGGCACCCTGAAGTGGATTGAGTTTTCTTTACATTTCAGGTCAGAAGTTGGTGTCACAACCACTGCATTCCACTTCTTTATCGCTCTGCACGTTTAAACTGTCTACTTCAAACTGGGACCTGTAGGGAAATTTTTAAAGAGACTGAAAGCTAGCCAGACAAAAACAAACGTGCAACTTTTGTTCCATGCGGGAGGGAAATCTACTCCACTTATTTCTGTCTTGGAAAAGTGAGAACAATCAACACCTTTCTCTAAGGTGTTTTCACTCCATTCATGTCAAACTGTATCTAACAGTGCTCAAAACAAACACTAGGACATTGCAAGCCTCTTCCTAAGAGGTGTATGTTTGATTAGTCTGTTTATGCATGCAGCACTTCCATTTCCTGCATTAGGATCTAACAGCTCAAGGAGGGAAGAACCGTTTCAAGAGAAACACCCAAACACCACATAACTCAAACTCGTGCTTTTTAGAAAAAAGCCTGCCCATTGTTTGCCATACAGCACCCTTTGGCACAGGTTGGTTGCTTGCACTGTCATTAAAAGAGCCAAGAGGACAAGGGGAAGGGAAGAGCTACACCACTGTGCTGCTAGGATCACAGCTAAGGTTTACTTTTGTGCTTGCCAGCTATAAAACTAAGTTTGAACTTATCAAGTATCGATTTACTTTGCACAATTAGAACAGTTTGCTTTGTGCCTACCAAGCTGCAATTCACACTGCTCCCTCCCCAAGGAATTCATAAAATCTCCTATTTGCACCTACCTCTCTTCACAGAAAAGTCACTGAGGAGTGAATTCAGCTGACTACAGAAGGCTTTGGGGCCAAATGAAAGCCATGGAGTGACCAAGTGCCATCCTCTTCAGTAACCTGCGCAAATAGGTATCCCGGGGACTTACAGCCACTTACCTGTGCTATATTCTTTTTTTCGTTCCAATTTTGGCTTTCTCAACTGCCTACATTAAGAAAGAGGACAGGGCAGAGAAGGGAGAAAAGACTTGTTGTATTAGACCCATCAAGGATGGGAAATTTCACCATGTTTACAAGCCAGTGCTCCATGGTATACAAAGAGAAGCCTGTAGGCCTCACGCAGGATCCACATCCCAAGTCTGCTGCGTGCCATATACACGCGGTTCTGTATGTACCCACATTTCCTAGCTTGCTCATGTTGAATTCTCAAAATTATGAGCAATAGCACCCAAGTGGAAAAGATACATGTCCGGGTTTCAGTTAGGACAGCGTTAGTTCTCCTCCTAGTAGCAGGTAGGTTGCTATGTTTTGGCTTAGAATGTGTGAAAGGATGTTTAGAAGATTGCTGATACCACCCCGATGTTTCAATTGCTGCAGAGCAGTACTTACAACAAGCCAAGGACCTTTCGGTGTCTCACTGTCCTACTGGCGATCAGAATCGGCGCACAGCAACAGCTGCGAGGGGACAGACTCAGGATGGCCGACCCCAACTGGCCAAAGAATTCTATGCCTTATGGCAACACGCTGCACCATGGATAGGGCGGGGCAGCCGGGCTGCTAGGGGTTACGCTGGGCACTGGTCAGCGGGTAGTGAGCAACTGCATTGTACATCACTTGTTTTGTACACATTACTAGTAGCAGTACTATCATCATCACCATCATTATTATTATTTTCCTGTCTTAATAAACTGCCTTTATCTCAACTCGCGGGCTTCACTGTCCCGTTTCTCTCCCCCATCCCAGAGAGGGAGGTGGGAGGGTTGCAGATGGCCTGTGTGGTGTTTAGCTGCCGGCTGGGTTAAACCACAACACCACCTCAAAGGGGTTGGGGAAAAAAACAGGTTTTTTTAGAAAAGCGGAAGACTTTCACTGAGAAGAGGGATGCTAGTTTTAAGGTACTGGTACGCCATCAGCATGCTCATAGGCCTCTGCTGATTTTAGCCGGAGGTTTATCAGGCCACAACTCACTGCACATGCTTTCTCTCTTGCTTTTCAATCTACAAATCGAACAGAGATTGAACATATAGAAATACAGTACCTTGAAAAGCATCTTCTCTTGACATTTCCCCTCAGTATTGCCATACTTTCTTCAAAGCTGGAGACTGAACACCGCAGGATGCTTTTGCTCATTGATCTTCAACGGTGTCCGTCGAAACATTCAATACTGGGAGAAGAATAATCCTAGGGAAAGAAGGAAACAAGAATATATTTATGTGAACCACGTAGATTCAGATAAAGAAATTCTGCCTCACGCAAGTTTAATTGACCCTCCTGACTTGGTAGTGGGGCAACTAATTGCAGGCAGACACTGAAACGCTGCTGTGCTCAAGAAAAACCGGGAGAGAAAAAAAAAAAAAAAAAAAAAAAAAAAAGCTTTCAAAACTAAAGCTTCCCTTTCCCCACCGTTTTCTTGTGGATAACTTAAGCTTAATATCCTTGGCAAAAAGATATTGCAGCAAAACCTTTCACATAAAATTAGTGTTTCGTGAAAAACAACAACAACAAAAAAACCTTTAAATTCAATTGGAATTTTTTTCAATAAATTCAATTGGAATTTAAATTCAAAACTTTAAATTCAGTTGAATTTAAATTAATAAAATAAACTAATTAATTTAAATTAAAAAAAATTAAATTCAATTGACTGTTCAGAGGAACAGTCAAGCTTGACATTATACATCCTAGAATTAAAATCTAGTTTGAGTTTTTCTCCCATCTCCAGACCTTGCTAAAGATGCTTATTAG
This sequence comes from Aythya marila, assembly GCF_965140915.1. Classification (NCBI taxonomy): domain Eukaryota; kingdom Metazoa; phylum Chordata; class Aves; order Anseriformes; family Anatidae; genus Aythya; species Aythya marila. Next base: position 462,502 of record NW_028137300.1, on the reverse strand, counting down.
GAGCTCTGTCAAAAAAAGTGTAAGGCTTGTTATATCAAAGCTTCAAACCCTTCTTACTGCCCTTGACCTTCTTCACATTGCTGCTCCTACAAGGGTGAGCACTATCATTTTTAGTACGGGAGGGAAGCTGTCATATCCTTGAGTGGGGGGTCGTTCTGTTTACAAAATGAAGTTCCAGTAAGAGTACATCAAATGAACCAACTTTCTTTGAACTTTAATTCATCACTATATTGAATGAATGACCTCTGGATTTCTCTCTCCCATTTGGAAGTCAATTTGAAAACAAACTACCTCTGCCATAAAGAGCCAGGCATCAGAGACACCTGTTGCGCCTCAAGAACAGAGAAGGTATGAACGACAAGAGCAGCTGAATAAAATGCAACTTGCCATTAGAAATGGGTGTACTGGCATCTACAGGTGCCGCTGGCATCTCCTCATTTTCATTACTCTCTTCATCTGGTTTCTCGTCTTCAGTAGCAGGGTTCTGCTGTGGTGACTTGGAGTTGTCGCATGGAGCACACGCTGCAGAGGTGCGACCTTGCAAGAAAGAATAGATACCAAAGATCTTCGTCGTGCATTTTCAGTTACAAATGCAGAGACAAGTCTTCAAATCCTTAGCGTTAAAGCACGTACCTCTTTTCTCACGAGATTCTTTAATTTGTTCACAAAGTCGTCTAAACTCTGTATCCATTTCGTTCCTCACCATTGAATATGCAATGCCTTCCAAAACATAGGCGCTGTGACGATCTGAAATTTTACACACTTTAACTGAATGTTGTCTACCAACCAATGAAACTGTTTTGATCACAGAAGAAAATTGCTTTCTTCATAGGTTGGTTCCGAAAGGTTCTCTCAGTGAATATTTTCAGCATAACAACATCGAAGTTAATTAAAACAAAAGCACTAGTTCCTTGGGAACACTTATATCACAATTCCATGCCCAAGTAGCAAAATGATAAAATATTTACACTGTGGTAAGAGATGTTCTCTGTGGACGTCCAAAATCATCTAATCCATCCGAAGTCTATTGTCCGCACACAGCATTTATCCATCTATACGTTCGACAGATTTTTTAAACTAGGGCTAAAAAGCACATCCTCACCTGTAGATCTTTGATCCGGGTAGTACTCTAAGGCATTGTTACAGATTAGATCGATGTCCTTCAGCTAGTCTCCGGCAGCGAGGTACTGGCGCGAGTCAATTTGAGTCAGAACTGTTGAAAGATCCATCGGCTCTTTAATCCTTGTGGCATAGTCAGGTACCTGCAGATCAAATACAAGCATTCAGAGGTTTTCTTAACCTTGCACACTGTCTACCAAAATTATTCTGAAAACTTTAAATAAACGACTTCCTAAAAACTCTGAACATTTGCGATGCATCAGAAGATGCTGAAATTAACCAGTTTGCTTCTCAAAAATGGAAGGGCTCTTTCATTTTTCATTAGCACGGCCATGAGAGGACAACAAGAAGTAGGGAGGTCAGAAGCACGTGCATGGTAGAGAAGAAACACTGAGGGTGGGAGATTCATTTCACTTTGCTTCAGAAAATCACAACAGTGAAAGCTGAGCAAGCCATCCGGCATTCTCTTTGTTGTTGACATTGAGGAAAAGGTGCATGAATTGCACCTGTGAAGTACCTATTGCAGGCATCTACTTTAGAATGAGATAACTGGGCCCTGAGGTGCTCATTTCTTCCCTCAGACCAGAAGAGGAGACTAATGACCAGTTCAGATGAGGACATATGTATCTGTCTAGATTTTTCACAGCTCAAGAACCTAGGAGAAAAGGGGAAGAAAAGCCAGTGGATGCCCACAAGAAGAGGACTTTGCTGATCCACAGGTATATTCAAGTTACATCTGTCTTTGAAATATACGCCCCTAGTTTAGGCTTATCTCATAAATTAAGGAGAAAAAGGCATCTAAGCAGCCAATTGGAGGAAAAAGAAAACACACTGCACTTATGGTTGATTCCTATTGAGGAGTTCCAGATGAAACAGAGAACAGGATCTCAAAACTTATTTTTACAAACTGCTGCTCTTATTCCTGTTCCCACAGGAACTGACAGTCCAAGAAAGGGCTTCAGACTTCACTCAAGTAGTCCTGTAAATACTGTTTGTAATTATAAGGAAAGATCTCTGTGCTTTTCAGTGCTGTGACACGCCTACATATCAAAGCCTTTTCACAAGCAAACTGTGTTGGCATTTGGACTGGCTTTTTAGAATGAAACCAGGGCTTTCAGCAAATAATCCCATAAGAGACATTTGAGAGTCAGCAGAAGTAAAAGCACTGCCTCTGCTTCTTGCAAAATCCTAACAGTGCAGCCCTAAAAACAAAGTTGAACCTTCCCCAAAACGCTGAGAAGTACAAACACTGAGAAGTTACAGACACACACGGATCAGCACTACTTTACCTTCTGTGGGTCAACGGGCTTCGCAAATTCCCTGAAACGTCTGTCAGTGGCAAGTCTGTGAGTAACGTCCCTCAAGAAAATTCTAAGGTCACGCAAGGTATCCTCCTCTTCCTCCTCCAGCATCTTTACTTCTTCCTCTTGTGGCTTCTGAGGCTCAGCTGGTGGTGCTACAGGCACAACTTCCAATGTCCGATCAACTTCAATTAATCAGGAAAAATTAGCCAATTTACAGTACTCAGATACAAGCATATGACAAATTACTGACAGAAAATGACCACCAAAGCAAAGCCCAACGAGCTAGTAACTTTGATAGGAAAGTTTTAGATGTACTTCTCATATCCTCCTCACCTCTTTTCTTTACAGGAGGCTTAGCCACTTCATTTAGAATTAGGTCCTCAGAAAAAGGCTGCTCTCTCTGCCCTACCAGGCAACTCAATATTGCACACTTCTCCAAATTCCGTATTAAATAATTTTTGCATCTAAAGCAGAAGGAGGAGAGACATTTCAGATTTAAGGCCACAAAAAACTCATCTTCTATTCCAAAAAGACGAGTACCTTTTCAAATTAAGAATAACCTGAAGAACACAAACTGAAAAAAGTTATCTTCCTGGCCTTAAAACGCTACATTTTCACAGGCTGGCACGGCAAATTCAAATATCACCTTTAAGAATCACCTGTAGAATTAAAGCTCGCTGAAGGGATTGTACGCTACACTGGTAAAGTAATGGCTTTCACCACATCCAACAGCGCCTCCTTTGTATTTACTTGCCTTGCTGCAGCCTTTACTTAGAACCTTTATGGCTATCGAGGGAAGAGAAAGACTTCAGCAGACAAGTGAGGGCTTTTTGCTGAGTTTTTATTTCTCTCCCAAAAGGTGTCTGAAGTAGCTAGTACCTCTACGTCTTCCTCCATTTTCAAGTTCTAGTATTAAAAGGTAGGTGAGGAATTTCACTACTTCTTTTAGAAGGAATTTACAGCCTGTACAAAAACTTCTGTGGGAACTCAAGCACTTTCAAAGCAGTTGATAATAAACACGTCTAGGTTAGACCCGTTCTCTTCCCCCAGTGACTGAGAGAAGAATTTGGAATTGAGCAGAAATTGGAAAGTCAGCTTTCCAGCTTGGAAAGCTTTGGCCTCTATGAAGAAAGAAACTGATTTATTTATTTATTTTTCAATCAAAGTGTTTCAATTCTCTACTAAATTGCATTATTAGCAGTTTACCCAACATAGCATGGAATGGCAGACAGTCAGAAGAAATCTCTTCAGTAAAAACATCCTCTTGTCATTTCAAGCACTGCATATTCTTGACTGAACCACTTTGTAGCCACCAGAATTATTGTATTAATTTATTATTTGCATGTGTGAGAAGGGCGTGAAAGTCACTTGCTTGACTCAGAAAAAACCTTAAGCAGATGCTTTCACAGTATTCTTTTTCTCTAAGCAAATTTTAAGTGATTTGTTAGGGTGTCTGAGTAATAACAGTATGCATTTAAGAAAGCACACCAGTTTGATGTTGAAAGCATTCATAAATTACAAGACACTGAAGAAATAGTAAGGAAAGTATTGACAAATACCTCTTCTGGGAGATCTGAGTGACGTACATCAGACGGAGCAAGCAGCAAAACTGGCAAAAGTGCTGGAATGTTACGTAGTAGAGTTAGAAAAGTAAGTTTCAAGGCAGGTCCAGCGTTGTCCCACCATAAATGGATATCTGGGACATAAATTGTGCTTGGTGCTGTCTTCTGAGCATTTCGGATCAGCTAGTGAAAAGGAAAGCTTGCGTAAGAAAACTAAAACACGTACAAGAACCTCTTAATACATAGCTACATAGCCATCTGACTGCCCCATGAAATGAAACTACGTGAACAGAGTGGCAAGCATCCTTTCACATAAGGAATTTCTCTGTGCACCCTTTCAGACTATCAGCATTCGGAGAACTCTAGTCAGAAGATGGGAAGGATATATTCAGGCAGTGGCTAGACACCGTAGCTATATGGCCACAGCCACAATCATCGCATAACAAAGAAAGGAAATGTCCCTCTTAAGGGACACATCAGTATTCAGTCGTGTAACATGTCTGTCCTTACTTGTATGGCTCTCAAACGTTTCCACTAAAGGTAAAAATATTTTAAGGTAGTGATGCCAAACAAGAAAATGGATTTCCTGCCTAAAAGTAAAAACACCAAATCTGGTCATTTTTTCTAGTTAAAACCACATCACCATGCAAATGAAGTGTTTTCTGAATGTTAATGCTTTTAGTGCACATACTGCAACAGCACAAGTTGTGTATGTCCGTGCGAAAACAAAATAAACAGAAGCCCCAAACCTTGGTTGCCTTACTAATATAATCTAGAAGAAGGCTACAAAAAGTAGCCGACATGCAGTCTGATACAGAGCCATCTACTGGGAGCACACAGTCCTAGGAGGCAATGAGAACTACTTTCTGGATCCCAGTGACATGAGCAGCATTTCTTTCCACAAAGAGATGTTTATTAGCAACACCGCCCAGCTTCCTGAGCTGCTAGCAACAGCCTCACTGTAAAATTGGGTATGGAAAATGTGGACATGTACAACATCCAGATTGTTTGTGGTGCTGTCTAAAAGAAAAGGGGATTTTCAGACAGAAGCAAACATCCCAGCACATTAAAACAAGGCCACCTCCATTACCAATTAATTTTGCTCACCTTACTTGCAACTCGATTGATCCTTTACATACAGTCAGTGAATCCGATGAGAAGAAAAAGAAAAAAAGGTACCTGTCCGCAGATTTCTTCTGGCGATGCAACGTTTGTAAGCAGAACAGAAAGGTCCAGGGTGTGAACGGGAAACTTCTCCAAAGCGTGCAACACCACGGGTGCCACGTAAGAAACCTGGCCATACCCTTCTTTTCCTACTATTAGCAGACGGGGCAGACGGGTTCGCAGAAAGCACTCCTAGAACAAGAGTTAAGAAAACAAGCTTATAAATGAGGTGCTGAATAGACACACAGATGTTCCAAGTAATTTTCCTATAGACTTTCTTTTCCCTCCCCAAATAATCCAAATGGCAGCGGTACATTAAATACATGAAAGATTTCCAGTTAAGTTATTCACTCATTCCAATTGTTTCACCTTCTTCCCTTTGTTTCATCTTCTCCCCTTGTTTTTCCTATTCTTAACTAAACCAAGACTGCAAATTAATATCCCTGCAATCTTGCTTTACTACTAGGAAATAAATTGGTGAGGAGCATTTGTTTCCCCACTACAATCAGGCTGTACCTCTGCTGGCTTAAATCAAAGATGCTAGAGACTTAGCCTTGCTCTAAAGCACAGAAAATCTTCTGGACAGCACAGCAATAGAAACGGAGAAAAATAACTGATCCAGCTGTGACAACATGATCTAACTTTCCAACTGTGGGCTTGCATGACTTCCATACTAAAATAGCACAAGATTAACACAACTTGGTGGCTTAACAAATAAAGACACCATTCAAATTTTTCTCAAGGTGTTTTAACAAGCCATTTCTCAGTTTTCTTTCTGCTACATAATTCACTACTGGTTTAACAATCCTGGAAAACAGAAGGGCAAATGGTGGCAACACAAACCCATAAAGTTGGGGTATTTTTAGCTAAAAGGACAGACAGCACATTTATGTGGTCTTGAGTCTTTCAAAGAATGCCATGGATTAAGTCAACGTGTTCTGGTAGTCTACGGATCACTTTGGCTTACGAAGAGAAGCCTGGGCTTTTCAATTTGGTGATTCAGAGCAACTTCGTTACAACTTTAGTCCCTCCACCCTTTCTTCTTGTGAATACCAAGCACCCCTTCAACACACAAACTTGATGTTGCCCCTTCGTCTACCACCCCTCGCACTTTTAACAGCTGGAACTGTTTACAAGGACTCAGCAGACCTGAGAATTTAAACGTAACAGGGATCTATCTTTCTTTACCTGCTGAAACAGAGGCGTTTTTTCTCTGGTCCGTCAGGCATTCCATCTTTTAATTCATCTCCAGAAACCAAGGATGCATCGTCATCACTGTCAAACATATCATCTTGTAAAATAGGATTGAAATGCTCTGAAAGGCAAAAGAGGTTTGTTAACTTTCCTGAATAGCCTTTGTCTCTTTCTCTTCCATTAATACAGCTTCTAAATCAGTGCCAAAACCCTTTCTTCATTTGAGAGCACACACTGAAAGCTATTTCCTAGAGTTCAGCCCACCACAGATCTAAGGAGATGGCACAAGGCCCTACAAAGCTCTACTAAGTCCCACTGATGTGTACATATAAGGTACGCTACTCTTGGTGATTTTTTTCTCCCCCTTAGAATAAAGGAGATTACAAACACTTTCTGCAGTTGCTAAATAGCTAAAAAAGAAACAAACAAGACCATTTCTTTCTGGAGGAGGTTCCCACAATGAAAGCACGGGGATAAAGGATGTGATGGCCACAGAATTCCATTCATCTAGTAAGTATCAATGCTAATTGATCTCACGTGTATAGTACGATCCACAAACATTTAAATTAGGAGACTGGTTAAAAATGATGATAGCTAAAACAATATTTAGCTTAGACCAGGTATACTTGTATCCTGGTCCTGACATTCTTCAGAAAGGAATTAGAAACATTGACCTAGAAATGCTTCCCCTCCAAAGATCTGAGTTTTGATTTTTTAAAGAAAAATAGGTGCCTTATACTTCAAACCTCAAGTCAACCTCTACAAATGCTAATTATCTTAGCTGCCGTCAGAAGCAGGATGCTTCAGTAGAGAACGCATCGTCCTTTACTGTGTATTGATCATTCAGAGCTTCCATTTGGCATTTCAGTTTCGAATCCACAATAAAACCTATGCGTTATATTCCAGACTTGCCCAAAAACAAGACACGCACATGCAAATAATAAAATTCTACCACCATTATGTCTGAAAGGTTTAAGTTGATTGCACAAACCACAAGTTTTTGCTTTAGCAGAATTATAAAGAAGTGGATGCTGTGGTTATACCTTGCTGTCGGTCCTCCTTTAGTGCAAGCTGTGCATGCGGGAAGATCTTCTGCACAACTTGTAAAATATTCTCTACTGATCTTTGAAAAAGTGGCTTGAAAATGGGTGATAGTGCTTGTACGGGCGAAGTCTCGATCCTGTTTGAAGCTGGAACAACCTTCTTCATAGCCATGAAAAAGTCCTTCGCTTTTATTTTAATAGAATTAACATCTAGCTGCAATTTCTCCCTACTTGCATAAATCTGAGGATAGCATCGGCGTAGAGAGCACAGCGCAGCTTCAGTACAGAGGGATTTGATATCTGCACCACAGTATCCTAACAAACAAAAATCAAACGTTACATCAGTCAAGGCCCAGGTTTACAACATGCAACATTTAAAGAATTTGTAATGCCAAAACCAAACAGCTTAACAGGGAATTCAAAGTGCTACCGCTCTGCAGGGAAGTTTCATGTTGCTCACTGCCTGATATCCTGCGCTTATGCAGCTGAAGCAGACTCCTCATCAAAAACTATACTCTTGAGGAAGATGCCCCAAAACCATTTAATGTTCTCAGACAACAAGAGGAACGACAACAAAGAGTAAATAGATGAAAGCATCTCACTCTGATTGCTATGAAGGTGTGCCAGCTGCCTCGTTGACTAGTTGTGCAGCAAGGCACAAGAGCATGGGTACTGCCTGGTACAAGCTAAGGTTCTTTACAACTTGGTCACAAGCAAGAATCCGTTTCTGTTTCAGTCTTACCAATGCATTTCTCAGCTAGTTCATCAAGCAACATGTCCGGTGGCTGAGGGGTCCAGTCACGAGTATGAATCTTGACAATTTCTTTTCTAGCCTGGAAGCAAAATCATTGCATTTTAGCTTGTCCCAAGTTTTCCTTAAAAATACCAACAAGAAACAAACAAACCAAAAAGCAAACAAACAAACAAAAAACAAAACAGTCCTCCCTCAAAACCCCTCATCTATTAATACGCTTTTCTTACTTGCTCAACTTTCAAGTATTTTACAGTTATTTAATATACACTCTGCATTTTCAACCAGGAAATTGAATATTTCTTATTTGTTATACTGAACTTTTTCTAGGAACCTACAGTGAAAGAAAAGGCATTTATAGCTTCAATAACAAGTTTCCAAACTACGAGACCTAAGGACCCAGAGGAAAATACTGTAATGAAAAATTTATCCAGAAACATTTCTTTGCTGTCCAAAGAACTTCTCTAAAACTTAGCAAGCTTTCATTGGGACAGTCTCATTACTTCATCACATTTGCTTTCCAGTCAGTAAATTCACAGAAAGCACTTCTGGCACAATGCTTCCAATTGCTACAATTACTATAAAGAAGAAAAGAATTATGACTCAAACTACTACCACCGAGCAGGGGCACAATCAAATGCAAACACGTCCCCTATTCATTCATAAGCGAAGGATTGAGACCAAAAACACAACTTCATGATGAAAACACCCAAGTGGACTAAATAATTAAGCAAACAGGTACAACTTTGGGAATGAAAGGTTTGATTATAGAACTAACTACTTGGTGGTATCATCCTGACCATATATATCCAGTACCAGATTTGCCCTCCATGGAACAACGCAGTGTCTCCACGTATCACTCTTTTGTTCAAGTTGTCAATTATTTTTTTCCTATAAAGTTGGACTTTGCCATGGTAGCACTTACATTGAATTTAAGTTCTCACCTCTTTATCTGGCAAGTTGAAGAGGAAGTGTCTGCCAAAGCGTCCTGGTCTTCGTAAAGCAGGATCTATAGAATCCAGTCTGTTAGTAGCTCTGATTACCACGATCTCCCCTCTGTTATCTATGCCATCCATAAGCATCTGAAGAGTTGAAACAATGGAAATAATAGAAAAATATAAGTTTTACTTACTGGTTCAGTACATTTTGTTACATTCCACATGACTTTCTTGATGCCGGAATAACCTTCTTCCTAGTGGTCATTCAAAACTGGGAAAAAAATAGTCTACCAAGTCGGTTTTTTTTTGATTTGATAATAAATCTGCAGACTGTTAAGTCATCAAGCACTTCAAGACTGTTTGAAATAATCTCTACGTTAATATAAAAGGAGTACCGCACACTTCTGCTCAGGAAGATAATCACGGAAAATGTCAACTTTGATTTTAGATGTTGAATTTGTTGCAGTGAGATCTTCCTCATCGCACGATTCTATTTGGATTTAAACCATATTATCTATGGAGAGACCAAGATTAGGACAAGAACAGCACAGAGTTCAGCATGAAGCCAATCAGGAGCTCAAGTTTGTATTCTTTGTATTCCACTTTATCCTTCTCTTGCTGGAAGGACCTGCTTTTTGAGTCTCCTTCTCTTCACTAGGAGCATGCTCCCTCTTGCTTTGGTAATGCTCTTTCTCAGTGGTTTTAGTCTTGTCCTCTGTATCTTGGCATCTCTCTGTAACAGCTGAGGAGGAAAGGTTTTTAGAGCTACATTCAGTGTCAGACTCGAGAGAGGAAGTATGCTGCAATTTCTCACCAGGCTCACAAGACTCTTTGCCGTACAAAACGGTTTCTTTTGAAATGAGGTCACGTTCTTTTGATCTTCTTGCTTTCTCCTTGTCTCCACCGTCATCACATTGGTACTGGGCGAGGTATTCATCGTTCCCAGGAGATTTCGGAGGGTCCACGACACTGCACAAAATAAAATCACGTTTCTCACTTCTGCTGAAGGACGTGAATATTAAGAGTAAAACCTTCCAAAGGCAAACAAACAAACAAAAACCTCCGGACTACAGGAACCCTCGCAAAGATATGCCATTTAGAAACCTCTCCTGTGATTAGGACACCTTCTTCAGCTCCCAGAGAAAGTGCTTTTTCCCCTCTTGCTTCTGAAGCCATTGCACTAAAAAAGCAAACGCATCTGTCTCCCTCCACATGCCGCTCTGATTAAGAGCCAGAATATTCAAAAACACTCTATTTGTTCTCCCCACATAGCCGAAAAAACACCAGTTGAAACAGTTTTCTACCTCTCTCCACCAATTTACATTCACATATCCTATGACTGCAAAAATAGAAGGCAGGGCTCAGGGAACAGCAAATGTTGGAAATGAAAAAAAGCAGCCTGTTTCTTCAGAGTCTTAAGCCTATGCTGCTAGGAAAACAAAACAAAACAAAACAAAACAAGAGGAGAGGAGAACAACAGCGGGAAATTTACCTATTCTCCAGGTGTTCAATTGCAAAGCCTCCTCTGGAGGATCAATAGCTGCGAATTCAGCGTGCTTAGGAGAAATCAGATCTACATCTGAACCATAACTATTTCAGTAGTATCACTAACTTCTGTTACTCTGAAGAAGCAGTCAGCACCATTTCTATGATAGCAAAGAGATGGATAGAGTCTGTTATTCACATCAAGTAGTCAGGCAGGTTTCTTTAGGAAGGCTGGGTTTCACTAGAACATTACTAGCCTGTAAGCCTCATGGCATCACCTTCCATCTTGACTGCTGAACCTCCTTGCTCCCTACTATCTTTGCCAAGATACAGCTGTCCACATTTACTTTTCCTACTTGGCTGGACTGAATTTAAGAAGATCTTGCATCTAAGAAAGGGAACAAAAGCTGCTGCCCAGCAGCGTCTGGCTCAGGGAGGAGTGAGAAAGCTCTGTGCAGCCCCCAAGGTCCGTGCAGCAGGAGGCAGGAGGTGCTCCAGGCTCCCAGCAGCAGTTCCCCTGCGGCCTGTGCAGGGAGAGGCCCCTGGTGGAGCAGGCTGTCCCCCTGCAGCCCATGGGTCCCCCGTGGAGCAGATCTCCACGCTGCAGCCCCCCTGCGGGTGGAGGAGCCCCCGGTGGAGCAGGTGGCTGTGGCCTGGAGGAGGCCGCGGCCTGTGGAGAGCCCCCGCAGGAGCAGGCCCCGGGCTGGACTGGAACAGGCTGTGCTGAGCCTGCTTTGCCCGTGACGCTCCTTGTGGAGTGATCTCCCTGTCCTTCTGGCAGCCCTTGAGCCCTTGCCAGCCTCTTTTCTCCCCTTGGCGTTGGAGGAGGGGCAGGGAGAGAGCGCTTGTGCTGGAGCTCATCTGCCCATCTGAGGAAAACCACCACGGCTCTGTCTTGCCGCTGCTGCAGCACGCTGGTAGCAGCCAGCACCGTCTGTTCTTCGAGCCTCAGCAAGCCCACAGCATCTTCCCAGAAGGGATCCCTTTCCTTCACGCCTGACAGGCGCCGCCTCCAGAGGCTGAGGGCTTGTGCCCTGTTTGCAAGCGCTTTCTCAGTGCCCCCTTCCCCAGAGAAGGATCCCAGCTGCTTGGCTTCCCTGCCCTCTGCTGCCAGGCTCCCGCAGCTGCTATCCCAGCAGCGCAGCAGCCAGCTGACAATGTGCTCGCCTGGAGGACAGCTGCAATCTTGTCCCATGGCTCGCAGCTCGCCCAGGGATGGGGATCACCTGCTTCCAGCTGCTTTTCTATCTAATCTCCTTTCCAACAGCCTCCTGTGCCCTGGGATGGCCCTACCTTGGGGTAGGCTGCCTCGCCTTTCTCTTGCTCCTTCCTCTTCTTGGGAGGACTTTCTGCCCTTCTGAAACGAGATGACTTCTGCATGCATTCCTTCCCCTTGTGTGTATTGGTGCCTGAGACAGCAGCGGGGTCGGCCCCGGAGCCAGCTGTAGGGACTGTGCCAGGCTTGGAGGGGCTGCAGGGAACATGCCAGGGGCTGGAGTGGCTGGATGTGAAGTACTATCAGTAAAGAATTTCTTCCTAACATATATTAGAAATCTAACTTTTCAATGTAAAGCTATTAGTCCATGTCCTGTCACTCCAGGCCCTGATAAAGACCCCCTCCCCAGCTTTCCTATAGGTTGCCTTTAAGTACAGGAAGGCTCTCAGCCTGGCACACAGTAAAAGTGATGGCAGATCCTTCACTATATTATTTGAATTTCACGTAAATAGAACAGACTATCAACTTACTTAGGAGAAGTAATACAATTTCAGAACTATTCAAAACCAAAGGCATTCCAAACTAAGTTTAAGTTCAGAGGAAATCCAAAGAAAAAAACTAATTTTGAAACTAATAATCAGAGACCATAATCTTCTTCAAATGATAGATTTTCCTCCTGTACTGGGTAATATTGGTCTGTCTTTAATGCTCATCCAGACATGGCTTTGACACCGAGTATCTTGCTTTGCCTCTGCATTAAGTCTTCTTCTCATGTGAGGTAAATGTCCTGCTCTTATGGGATGGGCCTAGGAGACACACGCGCTGTGTCTTATGATGCTTGGATATCATCTTAATTCTGGGTGAAGATGAAAGGTCTCACTGCTTCCTGAACAGGGAAGTGGATGTCTGCAGTTAAGAACCCTCTGTCTAATCTAGAAACATGAAGGAAGGAGTTTGCTGGATTGCAAGTGACAGTGAAGAAAGCCACAGGTGACATATCAGACTGATTAAAATGTTATTTAGCTCAGGGCATGGCTAATGAAGTGGAGCTGGAATAGTTTGACGACTGTAATTACGCTCACTATCACTGTGACTTGTTTATAGGATGGTAATGCCTAAAGGTCCCACTGGAGCCTGAAACAAGGTTGTGCTGGGTGCTGCACGTGCATATCTCAGTAGCGCTTTGATAGCTAGTGATACAAACAGACAAAACAGAGATTGAAAGGAGAAACGGGGGGACAGAGATAAGAGGATCTTCCTGCAGGTCATTTAGGGTATGAGGCAGGACTTCAGTGCATCCAGCTCTCTAGTGCTCTGCTGGCCCAGTGAGATGAATGGAAAACATTGCAGCCTTGGAAAAATAGTGCTTCTTCTAATTCTTTGGCCAGTTTTGATGATTTAGGACTGCTCTATTTATTTATTTATTTATTTTACTTTCCCCATTTGTGCTGGAGAAGGTGAACTTTTTAAATACCTATTCTGAATTCAAATATCATTTTCATTGTTATGTTTCTGTTTTGTTGGCACTATTCGTAATGACGTCTACCCTTCAGTGGAAGCAAAAGCTTATCATACCATAAAACTGATAAAACAAAACATAAAACAAAACCAGGCTTAGAATGAATTTTTTGAGGCTTACAAATGCAAACTTTGAAATCTAAGGAAATGAATCATTGAGTCTGACTAAGCATCTCTGGGACTGGAGTGCAGAGAAGGCAGAGTTAAAATTCAAAATTCCGATGGGAAAAAAGCAATGAGAAAAGGTACATTTCAGAGGTTAAAAACTGCAAAAATAAAGTACGAATGACCCAAAACCTCCTTCACATAGGAAATTAAACAATAATAGTAAATGATACTTAAGCCACAGAACCCAGGGGGAACAAAGAGAACAAATTAGGACAGTTGCATACTCGAGGCAAAAATAGATCAAAAGTTAATGATGTCTCAAATGCTGCAAATCTTATTTCCTGCATCTAACAGCAACAACAATGTGATATTAAGGGCAGTGACAGGATTCCCATTGCAAATGAGGGTAGGGCACTAGGCACAACATCATCTGAGGTGAAATAAAAATCTACAGTGATTCAAGTGAAAAATGACAAGCTGATATCTACCTAGCCTATTAACAGCATTGGCACACAGAACAACAACTCAAGTAGGAAAAATACATCACAACTGTGCAAATCAGGGATAGTCCCCAGAACGGGAGAGTAACAAATATACTTCTGTCCAGGAGAATGTAAAGAGTGATCCAGACAAGTGCAGGCCTGTTAGTTTGACATCAACGCTGGGCAAAGTTTTGTAGCAAGAAGAGATAAGACTAGGGAAGTAGCGGGTAATGTGGAATTTACAAGATAATTTATTAAAGCTAATTTGTTTTCAGAGAATTTAGTAGCTTGCCTTTGTAGGACCAGTGCTCCCCTACACAGGGGATGAACTACATCTATTTCACTTTCTGTGAGCTTCTGATACCTTATCTATGGATTTGGGCTTTGGGGCTGCAAGTGAATCAAGGGAGTTTGCAATTGTTCACACTGTTCGAAGAGGGAATTACCGGCAAAGGAGAGGTTCCCTGTAGTGATTCTCAGAGACAGTTCTGAAACTGCAGCTGCTAAGGAGGCAAAGACTCATGGAGAAATGTAGGCTGGAAGGGAGCTCTGAAAACCCAACCTCCTATTCAGAGCAGAGATGACTTCAAATTTAGGTATGTTCATATGGACATGGTGGCCGAAGACTAAAAATTACATATGAGCTTTGAGATTTCCAGGTGACATAAAGTTGGGAAGTCCTACCGAGCCTGACAGAAGGATATCCCTTGTGATTGAAATGGTTCAGGTGAAGTGACATTTGATAATACAAAGCAGAGCCATGCTTAGAGATTCTCAACAAAGGGTGTTTTTTTTTTTTTTTTTTTTTTTTTGTCATGTTTGCTATATGGCAGTCAGGAGTTTAAAACAAACAATAAAACAACAAAACCCCATGTTCATGCACTGTTAACAGAAGAACTGAAAAAGTTAAGTGGTTATATGGTGTGTATGGCTATTCTTTTTTTTTTTTTTTTTTTTTTTCTCCAGTATAAATATACCTGACAGGGCAGCCCTGCCACACATATAAGACATGAGGCAAAATTCTGCCACTTGTATTCACATTGAACTTAGGAGGAAGTGTTCAGAAGACAGAAGGAACAAGTTGCCTATTGTGTGGAAGGGAATTAAAGGACATCATTCTGCTCAGCCAGATGCCAGTTGAGAGAAAAATATGATGTCTCTGTGAAAATGCATTTCTTGAGTAAATATCAAGGAGAATTAGGAAATGTGTAAGTTGGGAGATACATCTGAAATGATGATTGCAATTGCCTTATGAGGAACTTTGGACAGGAAATTGGTAGAAACTTCCCATTTCAAGAATAAAGTGCACCATAGATATGAAGTCAGCATTCACCTAAAGAGTAGAGGCCAACTCAAAGCCCCCACAACAAAGCAGTGGACAAACCAGAACACTAACATGTTGTGGTCTAGAGTCACACAGATATACATAAGTTTACTATACCTAAACATCTGAGGGGTTCCTTTGAGAGGCGGAGGGCTTGTGCCCCATTTCCATTTCCACTCTCAGTGTCCCCTGCCTCAGAGAAGGATCCCAGCTGCTTGGCTTCCCTGGCCTCTGATGCCAGGCTACCAGAGCAGGTATCCCAGCATCGCAGCAAACAGGTGACAATTTGAGTGCCACAGCAGTCCTCATTGCGAGCTGGACGCTCAGGGCACTTGCGGCCACCCACCTTTGTGAGCTCCAAGGCTGACAGTGACTCTCTGCTGAGCTGCCACAGCTCTCAGGCATCCCGGTGACAGAGCATTCGGCGCAAAGCTGACTGCCAGGAGAAAAGGCTGCCGTGAAATGGCTGCTCCACAATGCCAGGAGCAAGGTCTGCTGGGCTGGGAGTTCGCAGGGGAGCTCAGCCTTGGGCCTGGCAACTGCGCCTGGAAGCCAGGGATGGCCTTGGTGTGCAGCTGGACACCTGGGCCTGAGAAAGCAAGGTCTCTTTCCAGACACTTGGCACCATCGTCACCCAGTGGCTGTCTCAGGGGGATGAGAGAAATGCACAGAATCTCTTGCTTTCCTGAAAAAGGGATGCATTTTGAACTCAAAGCGAGCTCCTTTCTCTCGGAAGCATCACGTCCTCCTGTCTTTCTTGTATTTGGCTATGACTTTAGGAATCCCTGCAATCCCTGCAGCTGTGTCCCCTGCCAGCTTCTTGGGTGCCCCAAGCATCCTCGC
This sequence comes from Aythya marila, assembly GCF_965140915.1. NCBI lineage: Eukaryota > Metazoa > Chordata > Aves > Anseriformes > Anatidae > Aythya > Aythya marila. The sequence continues at coordinate 446,451 of NW_028137300.1, read as the reverse complement.
TTGCAGGGCAGTAGAAGATGCAGAAAAGGCCTTGCCTTAGTGGAAGCACTGCCCTGCAGGAGCTCCAACATCCCTCTCAGCAGCACGCTGTAGCCCCCAGATGCCCCTGAAATGGCACATTTCAGCTACTGGGAAGGAAATGAGCTCGCTCAAGGTGAGCTACCCGCTCAAGGCCCAGGTGTCTGTGAGGCGGTGTTGGCAAGGAGTCCTGTTGTGTGAGTCCGTTCTTTGTGGGTGCTCCGTCCCCACAAGGCTTGCTTTTCAAGGCCCAGGAGAGTCTTGTGGGCACTGGCCTGGGGTCCCAGGCTGAGCCAGCTGCTGGCTGGCAATCAGGGAGGCTCGCTCGGTGTCTTGGCTTGGGTTTGCGTGGCCAGGCTGTGGGAGCGGGGGGCTGCAGGGGTGTCCTCTGTGAGGAGAATGCAGCAGCTGCCCCATGGGAGCTCAGGGCCGCTGCCAGGAGGCTCCTTCCAGGAGGGACCACCCGCTGCTGCCCAGAACGCAGAGCAAAAGGATGATGTTTGCGCCTGGGGGAGAGCCCATCTAAGAAAGGGAACAAAAGCTGCTGCCCAGCAGCGTCTGGCTCAGGGAGGAGTGAGAAAGCTCTGTGCAGCCCCCAAGGTCCATGCAGCAGGAGGCAGGAGGTGCTCCAGGCTCCCAGCAGCAGTTCCCCTGCGGCCTGTGCAGGGAGAGGCCCCTGGTGGAGCAGGCTGTCCCCCTGCAGCCCATGGGTCCCCCGTGGAGCAGATCTCCACGCTGCAGCCCCCCTGTGGCTGGAGGAGCCCCCTGTGGAGCAGGTGGCTGTGGCCTGGAGGAGGCCGCGGCCTGTGGAGAGCCCCCGCAGGAGCAGGCCCCGGGCTGGACTGGAACAGGCTGTGCTGAGCCTGCTTTGCCCGTGACGCTCCTTGTGGAGTGATCTCCCTGTCCTTCTGGCAGCCCTTGAGCCCTTGCCAGCCTCTTTTCTCCCCTTGGCGTTGGAGGAGGGGCAGGGAGAGAGCGCTTGTGCTGGAGCTCAGCTGCCCAGCTGAGGAAAACCACCACGGCTCTGTCTTGCCGCTGCTGCAGCACGCTGGTAGCAGCCAGCACCGTCTGTTCTTCGAGCCTCAGCAAGCCCACAGCATCTTCCCAGAAGGGATCCCTTTCCTTCACGCCTCCAGAGGCTGAGGGCTTGTGCCCTGTTTGCAAGCGCTTTCTCAGTGCCCCCTTTCCCAGAGAAGGATCCCAGCTGCTTGGCTTCCCTGCCCTCTGCTGCCAGGCTCCCGCAGCTGCTATCCCAGCAGCGCAGCAGCCAGCTGACAATGTGCTCGCCTGGAGGACAGCTGCAATCTTGTCCCATGGCTCGCAGCTCACCCAGGGATGGGGATCACCTGCTTCCTGCTGCTTTTCTATCTAATCTCCTTTCCAACAGCCTCCTGTGCCCTGGGATGGCCCTACCTTGGGGTAGGCTGCCTCGCCTTCCTCTTGCTCCTTCCCCTCCTTGGGAGGACTTTCTGCCCTTCCGAAACGAGATGACTTCTGCATGCATTCCTTCCCCTTGTGTGTATTGGTGCCTGAGACAGCAGCGGGGTCGTCCCCGGAGCCAGCTGTAGGGCCTGTGCCAGGCTTGGAGGTGCTGCAGGGAACATGCCAGGGGCTGGAGGGGCTGCAGGGAACATGCCAGGGGCTCGAGGGGCTGCAGGGTGTGTGACAAGGCTTTGAGGGGCCTCAGGTCCTGCCGCAGTGGTTGAAGTCGATGCAGGGAACATCAGAGTTGTTGGAGGGGCTAAAGGTAAAATGCCAGGGCTTGCAGCAGCTGCAGGCTGCGTCACAGCTTTGCATCAGGTCAAGACGCATTTTCCTAGAACCATACATTTCCTCCTGGAGGGGCTGAAGAGCATGGAATGGTCTTCAAAATGCACAGAGCAGACCCCAGCAAATGTAGAGCTGCTGCTAGCAAGTAGGTAACTTTATTGTTCCTGTTGTTAATTTTGTTTCACAACAACAGATGCAAATATGTATCTTGAATGAGGGCAAAGGTGACCTTGGATCTGAAGCACACAGGCGTTCGCTAGTGTCCCCCCATCCGGAGTGAATCCAGAATGACTCGGAAGGAAAAATAAAGTCCAAACCAGTGCGTTGTGATGAAGAGAGTTTAATAGGGTAGAAAAGGAATAAAACCCAACAAAATAATAAATAATGATACTTACAGTTTATAAGATATTAATATATAAAAATATTTAATACTATTAAATACTTATAATTTTATAATAATAAAACAATGCCATACTGTACAACACAGTCAATAAAGTGGATTTAATTAAATAAATAAGAAAACCAATAAATTAAATGAAAATTTAAAAATTTAAATTTAATACAAATAAAACCCATTTGTCCCATTCCAATGAATTGCTATCCCCATCATCACTTCCCATCCCACTGATCATTTGCTGTCCCCAAAACCTCCCAGTTCTTATCCCCTTGGCATGCCAGTGCAAGAAGAAGTGCTCTGCAGGCAGAGGCCTTGCTGAGTGACCACCTAAGGAGAGGAATTTAATCCAGAAGGCAGGAAAGAAGAGCAATGCCCCGAAAGAAGAAGCAAGTCTTGTCTCTCAGCCCTTTGGTGTCCCAAGCAGCAGTTGCCATGGCCAAGCTTTCCCAGCCCAGCTGCTGCCAGCATCTCCCCAGCTTGCCATTGCCACCTTCCTGGGTGAGGCGCGCGCGCATTTGCCATTGGCGCTGTTGCCATCCCTGTGAGTGGCAAGCCCATCCCCTAGCTCCAGCACGAGAGAGGGGAGAGGGCAAGCGAGAGGGGCAAGGGCTGAGGAGCGTGGCTGAAGCTGGAGCACGTGCTTCACGCGGCTGGCAGGCCCAGCGCTCTGGGCGCCGGCTCTATGGCAGCGTCCCCTGTTCATGCTGTGCTGCCTGGTGGTGCTGGCACCTCCCTTTCCTTGCCGCCAGCTGGGGGCCGGGGGGCAGCGGGCACAGCGCTGGAGCCTGACACTGTCGGCGGGGCGCTGGGCATGCTGCTGGGGCTGCTGGAGGTGGGCTGCGGCTGCACACAGGCCAGCTGGCACGCTGGCCCCAGCGCCTTGGCCCTGGCCCCCAGCGGCTGCAAAGTCTCGCTGGGGGTCTTTGTCCCCGGCTGCTGGCGCTGCAGCGTCTTGGCCCCGCTGGCCTGGGGACAGAGCCTGTCCTGGGGCCGCACGGCACGGGGCTCCCCACTCGGAGTCTCCGGCAGCAGCCGCGCTCTGCGGGGAGGTGGCGCCGCTGCTCCTTGCCCCCCTGCAGCCCCCGGGCTTCGCGCTCTCTTGCTGGGTGCCGTGCTGCTGTTGATCGCCAGCTGCTGCCCGCTGCTGCCTGCTTCCCTGCTGCTGCCAGCCACCGTGCTGCTGCCACCCGTCTTCCCCTGGCACGGTCTCTTGCGGCCTTGGCCAGCCTGGCCCAGCAGCGTCTTCCTCTCCTTGCCGGGGGGGTTCTCTGTCGTCGGCCTCCTGTGCTGGCAGCTCTGCGCTGTCCCGGGGGTGCTGCTGGGCGCAGGGCGCTTGGCCCCCCGCTTGGTGCCGGTGGACGCAGGGGCAGGCGGGGGGCTCTTGAGGGGACCCAGGGGGCGTTTGGGCAGGGGTCTCCTATGGTCACTGCGGCCCTTGGGGTTGGGGCGTTTCTTGGGGGAACTCGGGGGGGATTTGGGCTGGGGTCTACGAAGGGGACTGCGGCCCTTGGGGTTGGGGCGGGTCTTGAGGGAACGCTGGGGGGGTTGGGGCTGGGGTCTACTAAGGGCACTGAGGAGCTGGGTGTCAGGGAGGCTCCTGGGGGGACTCAGGGGTGGACTGGGTAGGGGGCTCCTAAGCGCACTGGGCAGGGGACTGGCTGCAGGGCTGAGCGGGGGGCTCACTGCTGGCACGACGGGGGACTGCAGCGACAGCCCACCCTCAAGCTTCTCGGGGCGCAGCCCAGGGGTTGAGGGGACCTCACCGAGGGCTCCTGTGGCTTCCAGTCCCTGCGTGCTCGGCTCCTCGATGTCCTCGCAGAGGTCGGGCAGCTGCGAGAGGAAGCGGCTGAGGGCAGGACTGCTGGGCAAATCGGGGAAGGCGTCCTGGGGCTCCACGGCATCGAGCCAGCTGAGCAGCTCCTCCATGCCGGGGATGGGGATGTCCAGGTCGGCCAGGAGCTCGTCCTGCATGTGCTGCAGCTGCTGGCTGTCCCCTGCCAGCTCTGGAAAGGCCTCGGCAAAGGCATCAGGGCCCAGCTCGGGCAGCTGCGGGGGCTCCTCAGGCACCTGCGGGGCTGTCGCCGCTGAGGACGAAGCAAGAAAATCCCCCAAGACGGGCGATGTCAGCTTTCCCATGGCCCCTGGGTGTGGGGCGCCCAGCGGCCGGCTGTGCCAGCCCCAAACTCACCGTCAGGCGTCGCCGTCTGGGTGCTGGCGGTCCTTGGAGCCTGGGCAGGCTTGGGGGCAGTGGGGCCGGGCAGCGGGGGCCCCTGGTCCTCGCTGAGCCCCACGGCGTGCAAGCAGGGCTCCGGCAGCTGCCCCCGGCTGCTGCTCAGGGTGCGGGGCGTGGGGAGCGCCTGCCCCCGCAGCGGAGGCCCCGGGACGAGGGGTGGCGGGGGGTTGCGCTGGGCGGGGGCCTGCAACAGGCAGGTGCCTGCGGGGTGCAGGAGCTCCCCATGGAGCACGGCCCTGGGCCCCAGCCCCAGCGCATGGTGGGGTACCAGTGTCCCCGTCACCATGGGCTGTCCCCACTGATGGACACAGGGGGCACAGGGAGGAGCGGTGTGGGGGAGCTGCCCCCCGGCGGGGAGCTGCACCAGCTGCAGCTGGTGCCCCATGGTTGGGAGCTGCACCAGCTGCAGGTTTTGCTCCACAGCGGGGAGCTGCACCAGCTGCAGGTTTTGCCCCACAGCGGGGAGCTGCACCAGCTGCAGCTGGTGCCCCACGGCGGGGAGCTGCCCCACAGCAGGGAGCTGCCCCCCGGCGGGGAGCTGCCCAAGCTGCAGGTGGTGCCCCTGGGCTGGGAGGTGCCCCCCAGGTGGCAGCTGCACCCCGGCGGGGAGCTGCAGCACCTGCCCCTGGACCCCCGGCACCACGTGCCAGACGGTGGCCTGGGGCAGCGCGGAGGGGAGGGTGGGTACCTGCGGGGGCTGCAAGGGCAGCGCCGTCGCTCCGGGGAGGGAGGGCAGCAGCCAGGCAGCCACCGTTGGCGGCACGGCTGGGACGACGAAGGGGGAGTTTTGCGTCTGCGCAAGCCGCGGAAGCCGTCTGGGGAAACCCTCTGTGGGAAAAAGGCCGCTGGGCTGAGCTCTGGGGCGCTGGGCTCGCCAGCAGGGCCGCAGCCCCGGGAGGAGCGGGAGCCGGCTGCTGGACCTGCCATGGTGGCTGGAGAGTGGGGCGGTTGCTTGGGGAACCCGGGCAACGGGGGTTCCGTCCCAACGGCTCACCAGCCCCTCGCCGACATCTTGGGGAGGACTGCAGGCTTTGGACCCAAGCAGGCTGCCCAGCGCAAGACTTGGCCATGTTCATTAGAACATTACTAGCCTCTAAGCCTCATGGCATCACCTTCCATCTTGACTGCTAAACCTCCTTGCTCCCTACTATCTTCTTTGCCAAGATACAGCTGTCCGTCCACATTTACTTTTCCTACTTGGCTGGACTGAATTTAAGAAGGGAGCTTGCAACTCTTCCTCTTGTTTGCCACTTCATCATCAAACCAGATGAAAACCATTTGCCTTTAACCTCTTTATTTCAGGCCTTCTTTCCTAGTGGCCATTCAAAACTGGGAAAAAAATAGTCTACCAAGTGGGGTTTTTTTTTGATTTGATAATAAATCTGCAGACTGTTAAGTCATCAAGCACTTCAAGACTGTTTGAAATAATCTCGAGATTAATATAAAAGGAATTCCTCACACACGCTGCGGCCGCTTACCTTTAGTATAGTCGTTGGATGCGATGGAGCAGTATTTCTTGCTTTCGCCTGCACTGGAAGTCTTCCCTTCCTTGTAAGGTTGTTTACTGCTCTCACTTCTGCATTACTGACATGAAGAGCCATCTGGAGGATGGGATTCTTCCTTCTTCTCCCGTGTTATCTTCTGGAAACGAGGATCTAAGTGTTCCAAGGAGCCTTTTGCTTTCCTGGTGTTTCTCCTTTTTCTTCTTTTTCTTCTCCTTTTTCTTCTTTTTCTTACGCTTGCGATTGGCATTGTCAAAGCGGAGCGCACAGAAACACAAATCATGAAGTCTGAAAGAAACATGCAAGTTAAAAAGGGAAAAAAAGATGTGGCACTTGTTGCCTATATGAAACCTGATTTATTTTACCACAGGTGATGATTTGCAGCATGTCAGCTATTTTGTGGTGCTTTGTGCACACGCAACTTACTTTAGATGCAGCAAACTTAAGCTGTCAGATTGAAGGACCATAGGTCCTGGTTTGTACACAGATCATTAACAACGGCTAGCTCTGGAATACGTGCAAGCAGAAAAAATCTTTTAACCTAATCTGGAATGGTGTACGGATGTGATTCGAACTATGTGGTCCAAAGCTAGTGCTCTGACACAATTCAGCAAGAGCTTTCCTGTCTTCACTGATCAACCTAACAACATGATCCCCAGCCAGCTGGTGCTATCTAAAGAACTTAGAAACTACCAGAAAAAAAAAAAAAGAAGACATTCTCGTCTTTCACGAGAATGTCTTCCGGAATGTTGCTGAGGTACCGAGCAACGATGCAAGTCTGCTCGGGGTGTGCCAAAGCGACGTACATCTTCCTCTCTCAAGAGGGAACCGTGAGGCCATCTGCTTTTGTAATGATAATGCTTATGTGACCTGCTGTAGTAAGTTGCAGTCGATCTGTCAAAGGCTGAATCGCCGTGAGAGAACTTTCTCTCTCTACTGTCTCCTGTCGCATGAGGTGAATAGTAATCACTGTAATAGCCACATCTTTCCCATCTCCGTGCTTCGTCTCGATAGTATCTTTCTCTGCTCCAACTTCTTTCCCCTTTGGATCGGTAGTACCTATTTCTACTTTGTTCTGATCTTCCTCCGCTGCCAGATCTGTACTTTGAATATTTGACTGCTCTTCTGCCATTCTCAGGGCTGTTTCTTTCACGAGGGAAAGATCTGTACCTGCTTCCCTCCCAGTACTCCTGCTTGTGACTCTTTTGCTCAACAAATTCCACGCTCTGAGAACACCTCCTCTTGCTGGAAGGACCTGCTTTTTGACTCTCCTTCTCTTCACTAGGAGCATGTTCCCTCTTGCTTCGGTAATGCTCTTTCTCAGTGGTTTTAGTCTTGTCCTTTGTATCTTGGCGTCTATCTGCAATAGCTAAGGAAGAAAGATTGTTAGAGCTACATTCAGTGTCAGACTTGAGAGAGGAAGTTTGCCGCAATTTCTCACCAGGCTCACAAGACTCTTTGCCGGACAAAACATTTTCTTTTGAAATGAGGTCACGTTCTTTTGATCTTCTTGCTTTCTCCTTGTCTCCACAGTCATCACATTGGTACTGGGCGAGGTATTCATCATTCCCAGGAGATTTCGGAGGTTCCGCAACACTGCATAAAATAAAAACCCATTTCTCACTTCTGCTGAAGGACGTGAATATTAAGAGTAAAACCTTCCAAAGGCAAACAAACAAACAAAAACCTCCGGACTACAGGAACCCTCGCAATGATATGCCATTTAGAAACCTCTCCTGTGATTAGGACACCTTCTTCAGCTCCCAGAGAAAGTGCTTTTTCCCCTCTTGCTTCTGAAGCCATTGCACTAAAAAAGCAAACGCATCTGTCTCCTTCCACCTGTTGCTCTGAGAAAAAAGGCATAGGGGCGAGCGGGGAACAGCCAGTGTTTCTCCAGACAGTGGAGAAAAATGGAAAAACATTCTATAAAGGAACACAAGTTCTCCTTGAGGCACCAACCTGCATCAGAGTGATATGCTCAGTGCTGATCATTAGTTCTGTTCGTGACACTGGACACACAGTATGGAATTGTACTAATTTAAATCCTTCCATTAAATACTATTAGTAGACAGATAAAACTGTAACGAACTTCCATAAAGTCTTGTCTTAATCAGACTGTGCTCATTTTACCTCATTTCCTCTGACAAGCTGTTCAGCTGGCTGGCTCTGAAGGACTCCGTGATGACTTCTCGATTGACTGAAGGCATAGCTCCAGGCATCTGCAATTAAAACGCACAAGTCAGCAGACAAAAAAATACTATTTGTAGTAGTACTGAGGACTAGTCTTGTCAGAATGTCTCCATTAAATGGTAAGCAAGACCGCTGTGAGTTGTATGCATTATCTACACTTCAAAGATAACCCCAACTCACCCCCCAAAATCTACTTTAGGAAACTTAGGAATTTTTATCTCAGCTGAGCTTAAGTTGACAAGTTCTAATGTAAGCTCAGGTCTGCAAATTCTAAGGAGATAATACCACAAAGTCTTACGATCACATGTGTGCTGTGTTTTCTCAGTATTTCACCTGAATTAGGAACACAATAAACACTCCCGAATACATCGTAGGTGAGAAATTCTCGATGGAGCAAATCTATGTTTCAAGCGATCCATTTGTTTTAGAAAAGAACATCTCAGAAGGTTTAACAGGTTCAACTCGGCAAGTGGAATCATCAAGTTTCAGTCCGTTTTCTTTAGATTCAGTAACTAACCTAATAGCACCATTTAGTGAATCTGTTTTTGGCAGCTCATGCTGGGATCTTCCTTTGTCAGCATTCTGACAGGAAGAATTGGAATGCTGCAATGTACGGACTACCTTTCCAACCAAAATTCCATTAGAGGACATTGCATTGCATTTCAAATTCCTTTGAAATAAGCCCTTTGACTCCTCCTCAGATTTTCCTGAAGATTCTGCACCATAAGGGACTGTGTTATCAGAGCTGAGTTTAGGATTTTCATTCACTGTTGGCTCCACAAAAATTTCATCAGAAACTTTTTTGTTTGTTTGCATTTGCTTCATTTGCATTACCGAATTTGTAATTGTGGATGAAGGAACAGCCTGGTAGAGATCTTCATCCTCCACAGCACTGCTAAGACAGTCAGGCTGTGACACAGTCTGACGAGCAGGCAATTTATTGTGAATACTGATGGTGATCTTCTGTTTTCTTGACGTATCAGTCATTGAAGGCCTGGTAATTGCCTGGTTTTGAACACAGGCCATTGGTGGTGCTGAAGATGGCCTTTTTAGGGTGACACCAGTGGTCTTTGTGTCCTCTTTTATGGATCCATTTCCATTTAAACGGCTTGAATTCTGTATTTAAAAAGAAGAAATTGCAAGATGGATTAACGCAAACACTGCATGTAACATTTTGAAACACAAAACTCTCCTACTGAGTGTTTCTACAAATGGTCTTAACACCTAAAAAGAAAAACACACTGCCCTTTAAGGATAAATGCAAGTCCAATAAGCGTATTCAATTCCTGCTTTTGGTTTACTGCAGATTGGTATCAAATTAACATCATCTTTGAAAACCAGCCAAGCAACTTAACATTACCTGCTGCTATTCCCAAATATATTTATTTTCCCCTTTAAACATACCCTGAAAAGCCTGAAGTAATCGTTCTGGTGCTCAGGAATAAGACATTTAGTTTTCCCTGTCTTAGCTAAAGTGACGAGGATAGGAAAAACAAGTCCTCTTTTAAATGATTTGAGGATTAGTACACTCTGCTTAAATAGTCAAAGAGCGTAGCTCTCTGTGCTTTAGAAAGCTGTCTTGGAGGTATAAAGTAATGGAGTCGCATGGCTGCACAATTTAGCAGTAACCACTGTTTGAATGACTCTGGCTGTAGCATGAGGGCTGTGAAGAAAGCTGCAGCGTGGGAAGGAAAACAAAACTAAGATGCCGAAAACCAAACAAAAAACCCCACACCAAACCCCAAACCCACTAGCAGTTTGGTGCCGTTATCTGCCCTCCCGCTTCCCTGAATTACCTTAATCATATGAGGAAGAAGTCGTGGTCCCAGAAATCCAGCCTGCTTACTATTAGCCCCCTGCTGACCAGGAGGGAATGAACAGGGATAAGATGGTGCTGGCAAGTAAAACGCACGTTCTCCAAGTGTCAAATCATAGCGCCTTCAGAAAAGAGCAGTGATCGTAGTTTAGTTTTTCTTTCAGCCTACTCTTGGATTAAATCCCATCCTATCATTTTAGAGGAACAGCTCATACGATATGGAAGCCTTCTCCACAGAAGGCTTCGCCAAGACTACAGACTGAAAAGTAGAGAACAGTCTTCCTACTAAGACTATCACTTGCAGAGCAATAATTCATTCTTACACCACAGATGACCTTCATTTCTCTCCTTCTCTAAAGTAGCCAGCTACAGATAACACATAGATAGCAATTTACACAAGTGCTGCAGTTTAAGGCCAAGCAACAAAAGACAATAAACGACACAGAGAATTTCAGGTTAGACAGAACTGAATTAGACAAATAATAATCTTCTCCCGGGATAGCAAGAAAAACACTTGCAAAACATAAAAATATCAATAACAGGAAAGTAAATCTCTTCTGAACACATTTTAAGATTTGTTATTACCTGATATAAAAAAGTATGTAAGCTTGCTGACCAAGAACTCTTTTAATGTCAGTACGCACTACTTTAGCATCATTCATCTGATACCAAAGTCCATTACCAGCCTGCAAATAAAGACAACGATTTCTTTAGGTGAATTGCACGTTTTCCAATTGAAATCACGGATAGGAACAAAATACACACATGTCAAATAAAAATATAATGAAATCTTTTTCCCTAGAAACAGTAGCTGCTAGTCATGCTTTAATTGGTTTGCCAGCACAACGTTTACCCTGTTAGAAATGCTGTTGACTTCTACCTTTACATAGCATATATAGTGTCCTGAGTGACAGCTGACACCGTGATGTACCAGCACCGCGTATAAGGCATAGAGCAGTGGTTCTCCCATTGACTGCGACATGTAGGCTCTCAGGTCCAAATACTCCGGATATTTCACCTCCTAAAGAGACATCAAGAAGATAGAAAAATTATCCCAGAGTACTTCGTGGACTAGCCAGAGAAAAACACTTCCAAAAAACACAGACTAGAATTGATTTCTAGAATATATTTCTCGAATATATTTCTTGATTCACTACAAATAAGTCTTCCCATAAACAACGGTTAAGACTAGAAGTTGCAGAGAACGGTTTCCTGATGAATCAGCCTTCTCAGAGGAAAGCATATGCTTCTTGTCAAGCGGGAACTTTATTGATATTAAGAGAAAGAATAAGCCATAGTCGTTAGTCTACAATTATTGTCTGAAAATATTAACAACTTTCAGCTTTGGGGGATGTCCCATTACGCAATGATATAGTTGCATTACAGTGGTAAATATACCTTGTTGATCTTTCCACCTGTGAAATCTGCAAATCTTTTCAGTGATATTGTGAGAACCTTGGAAGAACGGTGTATGGTAAATCTCTTGGATGCAGGAACCATCTTTTTACACCTTAAAAACAAGCAGAGATAAGTGTTTGAAGGCATCTTCTTTTTTCGCCCCCAAAACAAACTCCTTTTAATGTCTCACGCATGCCTATGCTATTTGAATGATATTTACTTGCATAATAGGTTGGTCTTTTTTCTTTTCATAAACCCATGCACTGCGTGTCAGGTTTGTTAATACACAGAAGAAGGTCAATTTTCCCAACAACTCAGAGCATAGCGGGAACAGGAATCTCTCACAAAAGAGTATGACCAGGTTGGATGGCAAGGTACCATTTCTTGGTCTACAAAAGTGGCTATTTGAACTCCAATCCTGGATACATTCTTTCAGCTTTCAAGGGAAATACAAATACTGAAAGCGGAACGAGAGAGCCTTGGTTCCCAGGGCTAGAAATTGCAAATAATCTCCAACATAGGTCGACTATCAACATCAAAAATACAACAGAAACACATGGTCATTCTACAGGAGGGAGACATTTAACAGTAGGAAGTCTTCATGTACTGAGCTTGTCTGGAAAGACACTGAACCCATCTGCCATCCTTTGAAACAAAATAGTTCAGTTTGACACATTGCCCGCTCCAAGGTAGGACCTACGGTGTAAGCAGTGAAAATTAGCCACTAGCCCAGAGAACAACGGAAACTGGGCAGTTTACATCAAGAAAAGTACTGTCGAGAGCTAATAAAGAGAAAGAACAAAAGTAGCTCTTTTTGAATTCTGATGGCAAAATACAAGCCAGAGAATTGCAAACCCATAGGGAATGCCTATGAACAAGACTTCCCCCCTCCAAAGAAACAAAAATCCAAGTCTTTTATAAACTTCCACAAAACTTGTAAGTAGATCCAAAGTTTAGAGGTAGTCCAACAGAGTCATGCAACATAGAAAACTGACATCTAGGATTAAGACCTAAGTCGTCAAAATCTTACTCGCTACATTTATAGCAATTCTCTCCATCCAGCTCTTCAGGTTTCACAAAGAGTTCCAGAGCTCTGCTAACAGACGAAACCGCCTAGAGCAGCGAGAAAGAAGAGCGCAAAGTCACCGTAATTCAAAATTCCAGACACATACTAGTAGTTTATAAGAGAATCTTACTAACATACTCAAGCGATCTACTAGGAGCACTGTGAAGAAGGAGGCAGAAAGAGCATGCTCAGCATTGACCTCACCTGGAAGGCATTTGACTTTGGAACAAATACTTTCCCAGTTGCCTACACAGCATCTATAGTGTGCTTTGTCATCAATACTGGGGACAAATTCATCAGTCTAACAATTAGATGTATATTGAGGTAGAACAACAAAGAAGTATGACAGCATTATAATTTTTGCAGAAAGAGAATTCTTTCCCCTTAAACCCAATGCAAATGTGGAGACTATTTACATGGGTTCCACGGAAGGACAGAGTCCAATCCACTTCCTTAGCACCACCAAGCTCTTATGTTTTAACATTATATGTGGTTTGGTTTTTTAAGTTAAACAAGTTTAATTTAGAAAGTTATGCATGTACTTAAACATCATGAATTATATTTAGAAAACATCTTACCTTTATATCCAAAGTGATATCAAGAAATGCCTCATACGTATCTGAAACTGCTTTGCAATTCAAGCACTTCACTGGAAGCAAAATATAAATGCTTAACATTATGTGAAGGAGACTAACTGCCCAAATTCAAGTTGTTGACAGATACTACTTTAGACAAACTACAGACTGCTTTACTACCGACAAAAGACACAGATCAGTTCTAAGGACAGGAATATTTTTTCAAGTACCTCTCGATCTTAGAAATCCTCCAAATATTTGATGAATGATGGTGGTAGCTTGAGAAGATCTGTCCAATCTGGAAATAAATTATAATCAGACCTCAGAAGATTTAAGGCACAGAGTTAACTCTTCAAAGAGTTTGATGAAAACCAAGGATGATGTAGACTTGCGTTGCTGATAGTAAATAAGGCACTAAAAGGTGCTAGAGATCATTTCTGAGAGTAAATAAAGGACTAGAAGGTGCTAGAGAATGTATGAAAGTGAACTTGTTTATGCTTACTCGGTGCTTCCGTTCAAGCACGCTTCCTGCATAGCATCAACAGTATAGCGCAAGAACTCGTGTGCGTCTTCTTGACTGCCAAAACGGAAATGTTGTCCTATTCCTAAATAAGAAGATGATAGTATTGACCTCAGTTAAAAATGAAATCATTCTTGTATTTCTAAAATCTCTCTTCATTGGAGTGTTAAAACCACTTAGACACATCAAATAATTATTTGAAGATTACAAGCTATCGAAAAGAAACACATCTGAAGCCACTTACGACTGAGATTACTGATAACATGCGTAGGCTCGATGGCATCAACAGTGCAACGCAGGGCCTGGTTAATGTGAGTCTCCATCGTGCACATCATGCAAAAATCTTGTTCACGACCTGAAGAGTGAAAGAACAAAGCATCCCAGTCCAGCAAAATATCCATACCTACAAACATCTAAGTACAATTTAAACTGTAGATACAATATCCACTCTCCTTGCTACATTCTATTCTCCCAAGATGCCAATGTCCCAACAGTCTTGTAACATTTCATTTCACACAACTTGACAGAAGAAAAATATCCACTAAGCCTGTATTCAAATGCATTTTGTGATGAGAAATCTAAAAGACTACTGCAAAGTCGCAGTTGTAAAGGCTGACAGGAATGTGAACTCCACAGGCTGCAAAATGTATTACTCTCTAAAATTACTACCAAATGCATTACTGTCCAATGCACTTCATTATTCCCATGAAGCAATAAATGATCCTTTAATAAACAAACAAACAAACAAATAACTAAATAAATAAATAAAACATGGTGCATTAATTGCACTCCATATGCTATTCGGAGCCCACTGCTAATACAGTGCTCAAAGCCAGCTGCTACAGGTAAAATCAGGCAAATAAGCTTATCTCACAGAATCACTGCTGTTCTTTCACCTTCAGAGCTATCCAACAGATTCAAAATACTGTTAGAAAGTACTCACATGACTGGCTGTGCTCAAGAGAAAGCATGTAATTGGCAAGTGGGGGTGTGTAGGTCAAACACTGTAGAGTAGCATTAAGAAAACATGTGTTGCCAAGATTGTACAGGCCAACTCCAACACTTTGTGTTTCTTGCCAATCCATACAAATCTTCTCAGGTGGAAAAAGAATGCTCTGTGGCGGAGCAATTCCATCATTAACGACTGCAAGAAAGTTAAATTTAAAAAGAGATCTTGTTTGTTTGTTTCGAAGAAAGGTATTTAAAAAAATACTATTCTGCAGGAGCACCTAGAGGAGCTAGCTACAATCCAAACCAGAAAAACTTATTGCAGACAGCTTTAATACCACCAAATTCAAATTGGCTGGTCAACACAATGTTTTGGGGGAAAAAAAAACAAACAAACAAAAAAAAACTTTAGTCAACCATTTTAATTTTTCTAAGGCAAGGCTAACTGCCATTCTGTTTGTAGCACCTAATGCCAAGTTCCTCTCCATCTATAATCTTTAACCTGATTAACTCAACTACTGTTTTTTTCCGTATTATAACTTAAACCACAAACTTAGACTTGAAATTATACGGTAAAAACGTAAAAACTAGGAACTAGGAATGACGGTACCCCTACAGATACCAGATCTTTTCCTGAGCAATGTTATCCTTCAAAAAACCTGTGAAAAATGGAAGCTGTGAATAGCAACAATCAAACACTTTTCTCTGCAAAACAGAAAAGACATGGAGGAATCTCTGCATTACAAAAAGCTCCCCATATTTCTCTGTTGACTGTAAATATATCAAAATTAATTTCTGTAACATCAGTCACTTCAGTTGCCTTAGGGGATTCGCTTTTCAAGTCTTTGTTCACGGTAGTCCCCTTCTCTATCAGTGCAACAAGTAAGAACTGCATTTTCTACTTTTGCTTTGAAGACAATGGAGGCAGGATAAAACGCACACTTACTTAGATCTCTTGGGGCAAAAGCCTTAGATTTTTCAGATGATCTACAGTAAATAGCACCTCCACGTCCTTGGGCCACAGAGACTTGGCTTGAATCTTCTGCAGGCACTATCCGGCCCCAGTTGGCGGTGCGTGACATCAGTATTTTAGGACTTGGTTTCTTGGATTTGCCAGACCGCCTTGAAGAGGGCTTTTTAGGCTTTGAAGATTTGGGCTTCTTAGCTACGGTCATTGTTCACATCTGCGACAGAGACAGAAGTTCTGGTTGACGTAAGACTATCAAGAAGCATTCCAAGAAGAAAAGAGTAACAGAAGTCCTGTCACTTAATCTCAAAGAAACAGCCTTAAGAACTAAATCGCTGGTATGAATGATTTAAAAAGAATCCCCAAACTAAACACACAAAGTGAAAATTTCCATCTAAACTCTATCAGTATTACTTTTCGCTTCTGCAGAACTAGTGGCTGATGCCACTTCTTTCCCTTCCGTAGGATTTTAATCCATTACAACTCTGGAGTCTTTTTAATATAAAAATGTAGAAGACATTCTCTGAGGGGAATCAGTTATTTATTGATTTCCGGAGTTGCGCAATTATCTGTTAATTAGTACCTATGATCTAATAGATAATTGTTGCAATTATCTATTGCTGGCATTAGTAACGGAACACTATTACTTCACTGCCTGCGTTTTTCTGTTTCGTCTGCACAAAGGTACCCAGAACTCACTGCTACTTTTCTTCTGTCTTTCCAGGGCTCGCCCTCTACCTCACTGTCTACTGCACCAGTCATGAGGGGTTTGTTGTGATTCTATAATGAGCCTAGCTTTTAAATACACCTTTTCTGGGCGTCACTTGGTGACGGCAAGTTAATTTGTGAGGGCTCCTCAGTCTACATCATGCGGTCGCTTTTTCCAGGTGAAAAAGCGGAGCCGTAAGTGGCAGTACACTAAAGCCCTGGCATGCTGAGATCCAAGAGGAGAGATGTTTGGCCCTCCTTTTCACTCCTGGGAACCATATACCTCAAAACCCACAGAGGATGGGCTATATCTCAGAGAAATCTTGGGAAAGGAGAGCATGAAGAGCATGTTTGCAAATTTATTTCTCCCTGGGCTTCTTCTGCTTCTCCAAGAAAGACGAGTTTGAATATAACTTTGGCAGCAGTACTTCTGGTGTTTTACTCCTACCACATTTAAAACTCCTACGAAAAACTGAAAAGTTAGACTAAAAAGCAGCTCTTTCCGTTCTCCTTTCTAAAGTTTCACGCTTTCCTCATGCAAAACAACAGGGGAATGTAAGCTAGAAACGGAAATGCTGAATGTAAAACAAAACAAAACAAACCTCAGCCCTCCAGGACAAAAGCCAATAACTGCTACAAAGTCCTTTTTAAAATGCTGATTAGGTTTCAAGGTGATACCGCTTTAAATAAGCGTAGTTGTGTGTCCATAGGCAGAAGCTGAATAATGACAGGATGAACTTCTATACTTCATGTTTTGTTACTGTCTTACTGTAGCACACAGGGACTTGTTACCTTTAGGGAAACCACTAACCTCATGGGGGGTTTAAAACATAAGCTAGTTTGTTATACCAAAATGACGGAGAGAACAAAGCATAAAGTGCTTTCAGATTTCTAGCACGCCTTGATTGCTGTCCATTAAACTTCAGACACGTTAAACAAAACACAGTAAATAAGAAAACTCCTAGTCCCACAGCTGGCAAATTGTGTGCAGAGGTTGTAATTAGAACTTTTTTGCCTTGACGTTTTACATTTAAAATTGATTTTAAATCCATTCTATACACACTTTCCATTCCTGAAAAAACAATACGCAAACCTGACAAATGCATTTACATGAGAAATGAAGTCGTCCTTGTCCGATTGGAAGACTAAGGTGACAGCTCCTGGGCTCAGGGATAAGCTCCGATCTTCACCAGTGACAGCTCCTTTTTTAGGATTGAAAGGGAAAATGTTTCAGCAACACATTGGAAACATACTTAAGGGACAAGAAACAAAATCAAGACTGCAGTGAGAAGGAGAACAGAAAAACAATACTGGGGGGAAAGGAAAGGAAAGGAAAGGAAAGGAAAGGAAAGGAAAGGAAAGGAAAGGAAAGGAAAGGAAAGGAAAGGAAAGGAAAGGAAAGGAAAGGAAAGGAAAGGAAAGGAAAGGAAAGGAAAGGAAAGGAAAAAAGAAAAAAAGGGAAGGGAAGGGAAGGGAAGGGAAGGGAAGGGAAGGGAAGGGAAGGGAAGGGAAGGGAAGGGAAGGGAAGGGAAGGGAAGGGAAGGGAAGGGAAGGGAAGGGAAGGGAAGGGAAGGGAAGGGAAGGGAAGGGAAGGGAAGGGAAGGGAAGGGAAGGGAAGGGAAGGGAAGGGAAGGGAAGGGAAGGGAAGGGAAGGGAAGGGAAGACCTTGATCTTTATACTGACCAATGAGATAAGCCTTACACATTTTTAAGTTTATTTTTGACAACTGATTGAGGTGTTACCAGCTATTAAGTACGATTCAAGAGCAAATATTAACACTAGAAAGAAGAAATCCGATCCACCACCACTGTTTCAAAATACATCCATTTCTCATTTGGAGATGACGTCTCTCTGGCAAGGTAGTAGAAAAACTGTAAATACCGATAGAGCTTCCTCTCCCGATGTTCCATATACATACCGATGCTGTTCCTACACCTACGCTCTGAGCATAAATTTATGTTGACATGAGTGACAAGAGAGGGTGTTACTCCTCTCTTTGTTTGCCTTGAGAGACACACCTCTTGTCCATTGAAAAGTAAATTCAAGATTCCAGATCACTTAAGACAGTTGCTATCCCCCCATTCAGAGTTCTGCAGCAGCACTCTTCAGATGTGTTTAGCAGTCTCTTTAGAAAATGTTATCACTTAGGACCTGCTTCTCAGTAGGTCCACGTTTGGCCTCCGCTTAGCAGAGAGTCAATCCCAGCTTAAGCTTTCGTACAAGAGCCCCTTCATGAAACGGAGTTGAACCCTGACATAACTGAGTTGAACCTTTAACCTTGAAGCTTCCTTAAAGAAGAAAGCAGCACCCAGGCCAGGAAATAGAAATTAATCGTCACTTTACCCTGAAACGCAGTGGGCTATTCTGTGCTGGCAGGATTGCTGCCGGGCTGGCTGACGAGGCGGCGGGCAGCTCCCCGGGGCCACAGGGCCTGGCACAGGGAGCCGCCGGGGGTCTCCAAGGTCCGGGAACAGCGGCAACAGCGGCAACAGCAGGGACAGAGGGGACAGCAGCGACAGCAGCAGCCACCTCAGCCAGGGCCGTCTCCACAACCGCCACAACGGCCTCGGAACGCCGCCGAACTCGGAGCTCCAGCGTGACGCCTTGTGAACCTGGCCGCGCTGCTCATGGCTAAAACCAGAGCGTTTCCTCCGGCGTGTGTTTACTGTCGGTGCCGGATCGGCCCTCACCCCGAGCTCTCCCTGCCGGGAGGGCTTTGGGGTTGGGATTTCCCTCCCGCCGCCGCCGCGGGCAGGCCCCGCGCGCAAGGGGTCCGCGCTGGGGAGCAGCATCTCACCCACGGCGAGAGACCGAGGGCACGACATGAAAAAGCCCCGACACGAAAAAGCCACGGCATGCGGCCGAGGCGGCGGGGAGACGGCTCTGAGGGAGCTGCCACTTCGCCCCGCCGTCCTCCCCTCCCAGGCCGCCCCGCCGAGCCCCGTGCGCCTCAGGTGCTGCGCTGAGGGGGTGGCTGGCTACTGAGACAGCTGCCCAGGGCACTGCTCATGGCACCGAGCCTGACGGAGGTCAACAAGTGTTGAACAATGCTCTCAGACATCGGGTCTCACTTTGGGGTGGTCCTGTGTGGAGCCACGAGTTGGACTTGGTGATTATTGGGAGTCCTTTCCACCTTGGGATGTTCTCTGATTCTAGGTCAGCAATCCAGTAGCTGATGAGAAGTGTGGAGTCATTCAAAGGGAAGAGAGAGCACAACACTTCTCGTTTGCAGAAGCGGCTATTTGGTAACCAAACCGATGATTCCTTTGCTTCTAGAGCAACTAACAGCAGGGATCCGCTTTACAATGGAGGGAAAAGAGTCGTTGGCATGTCATGTGAAGTAAGCTTCAAATCCCAGAGGATGATTTTGTTGGAACTTTATTCAGCTGAAAACACAGAAGCCTTGCTTCTGCTTGTGTTAGTTACAGCTCCAGTTTACTTTGGTTGGGAGGGAAGGCATTCCAGGCTAATGTGCTGTACCTGTTCCTTCAGCTCATTGTCCATAAACGGAGGAGCAAACGAAATCAGTTTAATCTCCATTAAATGCAGCAGACAAAGCGGAGTAGAGGGCGATCTAGCACTTAATTTTTCCTGTAAGCAGGAAACCCAGAACTCAACAACACTTTTCAAATCTTGTCCCGCAGTAAATGACCAGCTGAGTGAAGCTTGCATTTAGAGGATGTGCTCCTCCAGTAGACGGAAATAGCTTTTCCTCTTCACAAGTGCAACTGAGTGGTGGACTGGCAGCTACGTGGTTAACTAGTTGTGCCAAAGGGGTTGTGTTGAATGCACAGAAAAATATGCAGGTCCCAACAGTAAAGGGTTGTCTGTAGGCATGACACTGAGTACAGATGTTGTCTGCAGGCTCGTGCAGAGTGCACCGCGCCAATAAGCACCCAGAGTCGGAATGCACACGAAGGTCTTTTAATTATATAATTACTTATAGAACTCTGCAGAGTCAGGTACTTGGCCATCTTTCGCAAAGCAAGCACACCTCTGACTCGAATCACCGTCATTTATACACAGGAAACTTGTGAAAACTCTCTCTTTGGCTCCTTTGGATTGGTTATTACAGCTCACCTAACTTATCTCCACTGAGCTTGTGCATTACAGAGGAATACCGGGGGGGAGGGGGAACAGGAGAGGGGGGACACACACCGAATCCCACATTAGCATAGATTAGCATTTTGACAGGTGTGATTTTTAATGTGCTAATGACCCTTAATGAGAAAAAGGTTACTATAGGTCAGTCTGGAGCTGGTGTTCTCCTTCCTGTTTTTTCCCTTTTAGCCCTTCTCTTCCTTGCTTCTGCTAGCTCAAGGCTACCTGTCTCTCTCCTTCTTTATTTTCTCAGCTAAAAGACTGCACAAGCTACAGGCCTCCCTATTTGCTTCAACATTTCCTTGGTTTTGTTTTTGTTTTTGTTTTTTTTTTTTTCCCAGCTTTGGGACGACACAGGTGTGGTTTGATATTTGCCAGTATAGCTAAAACTCACGCCAGTCTGCTCACGCACAATAAGTAGTAAGATTTAAGGACTGGTTTCATCGGCTTCTTCCATACTAACATCCTTCTTATGTTTTAGATATGCTGGAGTTAAATCAACACTAAGTTACTACTTGTGGAGTAATCGCCTTAAGCGACTAGGCATCATAAGCACACCTCCATCCCAAAAGCTACCCGCCTCCAAGGTGCAACCACCCCTCACTGAGCACGCCCTCGGAATTTCTCAGAGCCTGTACCTTTAAACGCAAGTGAGATCATTTCTACCAAGCACAACCAAGATATGCACGACTAGAGTCACTCAAGCTCCACCTTAAAGATAGAAAATAATATCAATTGCTTTAAGAGAAAGGGGATGTTAGGGAAGATACTATCAGGAAGGATTCCTTCTGACATCACTCGACAGGCTGAGCCTCTCACTCCCCCACCCCCACTCCATTGGGACGCCGTGGGGTAAGATCTGAACGCTTGCTTATACCAGGCGTCTCTGTGGAATCTTAGAAATCTCTATAGTTTTGATGCTTTTTAATGTCTTAATACCTAGGCTGTGTACCTGTGCATTTCATGCACGCTAGCTTGCTTTTGCAGACAGTGAATTTATCACTGACAATCCAAAGAACCTGTGTACCTGTCGCCGTAAGAAATTGCACTTAATTGCATTCTTCCTAGCTGTGAGAGTTCTCCTTGAATGCGACTAGAGCGAGGCCGTACTGCGTTGTTGGTGAATCCGTGACCGTGATAGTTCAGCACCCTGAATCCGACGGGACCCATGACGGTCAATCGGCTACACCCCTTAACGCGACACTACTAGACGAAGAAGATGACAGGGCTTGCATGCACTGCATTAGGCTTTGCATGTGAAAACACCCCCAAATAATTTCACGTACATTTAACGTTTTTAAAGCTACAGCCCTACATAGTTAAGGCATCAGCATTCATTCCTTTGCTTGATAGCAAAGTATGAACATACAGAAGAGTTAAATATTTTCTTTGCATTCTTAAAGGCGATTTTTCAGACTTGGGCTTCAGTTGTTGGAGTTGAAGAGATCAGTAGACATCCTTACTTTTACGTTAAGACCAAAATCTTTATCTAAGATTGTGTTATCGAACGCAACTAAACTCCCACCCCCACATGTTTTTTTTTGTAACTTCGCAATGATCTTGCTGCAGTCCCACTCTGATGGTCTTTCAGTAACATGCAAACTGCCGTGGCAGATTCTGTTACAGTGCTTTTCTATTGACAGTGTGCATAACACTCAAGGTAAAGCCCCTCATTTCGCAGTGGGGACATAAAGTGTTTCTTTGGACCCTGCTGCTTCTGTTAGTACTCATTTTTTCACAAACTTCTTGAACCTGAGCCGTGCCTACTGAGCCAACGAATGCTTTGATGACACAGTATTTTGTCAAAGCAGTTTTGCTTCTTGGAGCTACAGAAGCAGCTCTGGCTACGTGATAGGGAATTGTGCTGCATTGGCAAAACCAGACTTAGCTACAGACTTACAACACTTGCTAACTCGATCTATTTCAAATCTCATTTTAACTTTAAAGGACAATCAGTTTTGTGGCTCCTGTCTTACTAATTTGCCTTGTTTTGCATGGAAGGGCAGCCTGTGAATGTTTTGCTTTATTGCATGCTTCAAAAAAAAAGGCTGAGGAAGAGACTGGAGGAACCTTTTCTATTCTATGGACTTTCCCCCGACAGTGTGGAATTGCAGGCTACTTGGATGAATGTTCCAATGTGAGTAAGGGAGCAGACCTCAGCCAAAGGAGGTGGAATCCTTGCTTAATAGTAAGTATCAGTGTGGGGACATCTTTGCTTAACGGGAGCCATTTAAACTCTTCATAGAAACAAAATAAGCTGGACATCTTATGCTTGGAAAGCAGTATGGTTACACAGCGGCTAACATAATGACTTGAGTCTTCTGCTCTGCAACTTCAGGTTTTGTTTTCAAGCAGTGCATACATCAGTTTAAGCTTTGGACAAGGAGATTTGCAATGCAAATAGTGATAAACCAGAATCAGCGGCGCTGACGAGTGTAATGGTGAAATGCAGCAAATCAAGTATTCCTGGAGAAATGTGAGATTACAAAACTAGCAAGCCATGAAGCACTTTTGTGGTTGTTGTTGTTTTTTAAATCAATTCTTATATGCTGAAATAGCACCTTCAAGAAAATCTGTTTATCTAGCCAGGTAACGGTGTCTCCCTGTAAACAGGAAGGAAATGCCAGGAGCAGCCATACCTCTTTGCTGTCAAAATAAAGAGCAAGTCGAGGCCAACATCATGCCATAGTGCAAAGGCTTGCGAAGAAAGATCATTCTAAGAGGTCTGCAAGAAAAGATGACTTACTTTGTCATAAGTTTGTCAAATAGAATGGACGAGTTAGTAGTCGAGTACCGACTGTGTCCGACTCTACAGCTGCGGCGCAGCTCCAAGTCCCTGTTTTCTCCGTGGACTCGTCTCACAGTTTTTGCACCAGCTCTACTCCTCAATGTTCTGGTGACTGAAACGCAGAAACAAAGTCTTTTGAAACAGTGAAGATGGGATTCTCCTTATTTCACCGTTGCTCTTGTAAAATGGAAACAGACAGACAAAAAAGGCACCCTGAAGTAGATTGAGTTTTCTTTACATTTCAGATCAGAAGTTGGTGTCACAACCACTGCATTCCACTTCTTTATCGCTCTGCACGTTTAAACTGTCTACTTAAAACTGGGACCTGTAGGGAAATTTTTAAAGAGACTGAAAGCTAGCCAGACAAAAACAAACGTGCAACTTTTGTTCCATGCAGGAGGGAAATCTACTCCACTTATTTCTGTCTTGGAAAAGTGAGAACAATCAACACCTTTCTCTAAGGTGTTTTCACTCCATTCATGTCAAACTGTATCTAACAGTGCTCAAAACAAACACTAGGACATTGCAAGCCTCTTCCTAAGAGGTGTATGTTTGATTACTCTGTTTATGCATGCAGCACTTCCATTTCCTGCATTAGGATCTAACAGCTCAAGGAGGGAAGAACCGTTTCAAGAGAAACACCCAAACACCACATAACTCAAACTCGTGCTTTTTAGAAAAAAGCCTGCCCATTGTTTGCCATACAGCACCCTTTGGCACAGGTTGGTTGCTTGCACTGTCATTAAAAGAGCCAAGAGGACAAGGGGAAGGGAAGAGCTACACCACTGTGCTGCTAGGATCACAGCTAAGGTTTACTTTCGTGCTTGCCAGCTATAAAACTGAGTTTGAACTTATCAAGTATCGATTTACTTTGCACAATTAGAACAGTTTGCTTTGTGCCTACCAAGCTGCAATTCACACTGCTCCCTCCCCAAGGAATTCATAAAATCTCCTATTTGCACCTACCTCTCTTCACAGAAAAGTCACTGAGGAGTGAATTCAGCTGACTACAGAAGGCTTTGGGGCCAAATGAAAGCCATGGAGTGACCAAGTGCCATCCTCTTCAGTAACCAGCGTAAATAGGTATCCCGGGGACTTACAGCCACTTACCTGTGTTATATTCTTTTTTTCGTTCCAATTTTGGCTTTCTCAACTGCCTACATTAAGAAAGAGGACAGGGCAGAGAAGGGAGAAAGGACTTGTTGTATTAGACCCATCAAGGATGGGAAATTTCACCATGTTTACAAGCCAGTGCTCCATGGTATACAAAGAGAAGCCTGTAGGCCTCACGCAGGATCCACATCCCAAGTCTGTTGCGTGCCATATACACGCGGTTCTGTATGTACCCACATTTCCTAGCTTGCTCATGTTGAATTCTCAAAATTATGAGCAATAGCACCCAAGTGGAAAAGATACATGTCCTGGTTTCTGTTAGGACATGTATCCTCAGTTAGGACAGCGTTAGTTCTCCTCCTAGTAGCGGGTAGGTTGCTATGTTTTGGCTTAGAATGTGTGAAAGGATGTTTAGAAGAGTGCTGATACCACCCCGATGTTTCAATTGCTGCAGAGCAGTACTTACAACAAGCCAAGGACCTTTCGGTGTCTCACTGTCCTACTGGCGATCAGAATCGGCGCACAGCAACAGCTGCGAGGGGACAGACTCAGGATGGCCGACCCCAACTGGCCAAAGAATTCTATGCCTTATGGCAACACGCTGCACCATGGATAGGGCGGGGCAGCCGGGCTGCTAGGGGTTACGCTGGGCACTGGTCAGCGGGTAGTGAGCAACTGCATTGTACATCACTTGTTTTGTACACATTACTAGTAGCAGTACTATCATCATCATCATCATCATCATCATCATCATTATTTTCCTGTCTTAATAAACTGTCTTTATCTCAACTCGCGGGCTTCACTGTCCCGTTTCTCTCCCCCATCCCAGAGAGGGAGGTGGAGGGTTGCAGAAGGGCTGTGTGGTGTTTAGCTGCCGGCCGGGTTAAACCACAACAACACCTCAAAGGGGTTGGGGAAAAAAACAGGTTTTTTTAGAAAAGCAGAAGACTTTCACTGAGAAGAGGGATGCTAGTTTTAAGGTACTGGTACGCCATCAGCATGCTCATAGGCCTCTGCTGATTTTAGCCGGAGGTTTATCAGGCCACAACTCACTGCACATGCTTTCTCTCTTGCTTTTCAATCTACAAATCGAACAGAGATTGAACATATAGAAATACAGTACCTTGAAAAGCATCTTCTCTTGACATTTCCCCTCAGTATCGCCATACTTTCTTCAAAGCTGGAGACTGAACACCGCAGGATGCTTTTGCTCATTGATCTTCAACGGTGTCCGTTGAAACATTCAATACTGGGAGAAGAATAATCCTAGGGAAAGAAGGAAACAAGAATATATTTATGTGAACCACGTAGATTCAGATAAAGAAATTCTGCCTCACGCAAGTTTAATTGACCCTCCTGACTTGGTAGTGGGGCAACTAATGGCAGGCAGACACTGAAATGCTGCTGTGTTCAAGAAAAACCTGGAGAGAAAAAAAAAAAAAAAAAAAAAAAGCTTTCAAAACTAAAGCTTCCCTTTCCCCACCGTTTTCTTGTGGATAACTTAAGCTTAATATCCTTGGCAAAAAGATATTGCAGCAAAACCTTTCACATAAAATTAGTGTTTCGTAAAAAACAACAACAACAACAAAAAACTTTATATTCAATTGAATTTAAATTAAAAAAAATAAACTAATTAATTTAAATTAAAAAATTTAAATTCAATTGACTGTTCAGAGGAACAGTCAAGCTTGACATTATACATCCTAGAATTAAAATCTAGTTTGAGTTTTTCTCCCATCTCCAGACCTTGCTAAAGATCCTTATTAGGAGCTCTGTCAAAAAAAGTGAAAGGCTTGTTATATCAAAGCTTCGAACCCTTCTTACTGCCCTTGACCTTCTTCACATTGCTGCTCCTACAAGGGTGAGCACTATCATTTTTAGTACGGGAGGGAAGCTGTCATATCCTTGAGTGGGGGGTCGTTCTGTTTACAAAATGAAGTTCCAGTAAGAGTACATCAAATGAACCAACTTTCTTTGAACTTTAATTCATCGCTATATTGAATGAATGACCTCTGGATTTCTCTCTCCCATTTGGAAGTCAATTTGAAAACAAAATACCTCTGCCATAAAGAGCCAGGCATCAGAGACACCTGTTGCGCCTCAAAAACGGAGAAGGTATGAATGACAAGTGCAGCTGAATAAAATGCAACTTGCCATTAGAAATGGGTGTACTGGCATCTACAGGTGCCGCTGGCATCTCCTCATTTTCATTACTCTCTTCATCTGGTTTCTCGTCTTCAGTAGCAGGGTTCTGCTGTGGTGACTTGGAGTTGTCGCATGGAGCACACGCTGCAGCGGTGCGACCTTGCAAGAAAGAATAGATACCAAAGATCTTCATCGTGCATTTTCAGTTACAAATGCAGAGACAAGTCTTCAAATCCTTAGTGTTAAAGCACGTACCTCTTTTCTCATGAGATTCTTTAATTTGTTCACAAAGTCGTCTAAACTCTGTATCCATTTCGTTCCTCACCATTGAATATGCAATGCCTTCCAAAACATAGGCGCTGTGACGATCTGAAATTTTACACACTTTAACTGAATGTTGTCTACCAACCAATGAAACTGTTTTGATCACAGAAAAAAATTGCTTTCTTCATAGGTTGGTTCCGAAAGGTTCTCTCAGTGAATATTTTCAGCATAACAACATCGAAGTTAATTAAAACAAAAGCACTAGTTCCTTGGGAACACTTATATCACAATTCCATGCCCAAGTAGCAAAATGATAAAATATTTACAGTCTGGACGTCCAAAATCATCTAATCCATCCGAAGTCTATTGTCCGCACACAGCATTTATCCATCTATATGTTTGACAGATTTTTTAAACTAGGGCTAAAAAGCACATCCTCACCTGTAGATCTTTGATCCGGGTAGTACTCTAAGGCATTGTTACAGATTAGATCGATGTCCTTCAGCTAGTCTCCGGCAGCGAGGTACTGGCGCGAGTCAATTTGAGTCAGAACTGTTGAAAGATCCATCGGCTCTTTAATCCTTGTGGCATAGTCAGGTACCTGCAGATCAAATACAAGCATTCAGAGGTTTTCTTAAACTTGCACACTGTCTACCAAAATTATTCTGAAAACTTTAAATAAACGACTTCCTAAAAACCCTGAACATTTGCGATGCATCAGAAGATGCTGAAATTAACCAGTTTGCTTCTCAAAAATGGAAGGGCTCTTTCATTTTTCATTAGAGCGGCCACGAGAGGACAACAAGAAGTAGGGAGGTCAGAAGCACGTGCATGGTAGAGAAGAAACACTGAGGGTGGGAGATTCATTTCACTTTGCTTCAGAAAATCACAACAGTGAAAGCTGAGCAAGCCATCCGGCATTCTCTTTGTTGTCGACATTGAGGAAAAGGTGCATGAATTGCACCTGTGAAGTACCTGTTGCAGGCATCTACTTTAGAATGAGATAACTGGACCCTGAGGTGTTCATTTCTTCCCTCAGACCAGAAGAGGAGACTAATGACCAGTTCAGATGAGGACATATGTATCTGTCTAGATTTTTCACAGCTCAAGAACCTAGGAGAAAAGGGGAAGAAAAGCCAGTGGAGGCCCACATGAAGACGACTTTGCTGATCCCCAGGTATATTCAAGTTACATCTGTCTTTGACATATACGCCCCTAGTTTAGGCTTATCTCATAAATTAAGGAGAAAAAGGCATCTAAGCAGCCAATTGGAGGAAAAAGAAAACACACTGCACTTATGGTTGATTCCTATTGAGGAGTTCCAGATGAAACAGAGAACAGGATCTCAAAACTTAGTTTTACAAACTGCTGCTCTTATTCCTGTTCCCACAGGAACTGACAGTCCAAGAAAGGGCTTTAGACTTCATTCAAGTAGTCCTGTAAATACTGTTTGTCATTATAAGGAAAGATCTCTGTGCTTTTCAGTGCTGTGACACGCCTACATATCAAAGCTTTTTCACGAGCAAACTGTGTTGGCATTTGGACTGGCTTTTTAGAATGAAACCAGGGCTTTCAGCGAATAATCCCATAAGACACATTTGAGAGTCAGCAGAAGTAAAAGCACTGCCTCTGCTTCTTGCAAAATCCTAACAGTGCAGCCCTAAAAACAAAGTTGAACCTTCCCCAAAACGCTGAGAAGTACAAACACTAAGAAGTTACAGACACACACGGATCAGCACTACTTTACCTTCTGTGGGTCAACGGGCTTTGCAAATTCCCTGAAACGTCTGTCAGTGGCAAGTCTGTGAGTAACGTCCCTCAAGAAAATTCTAAGGTCACGCAAGGTATCCTTCTCTTCCTCCTCCAGCATCTTTACTTCTTCCTCTTGTGGCTTCTGAGGCTCAGCTGGTGGTGCTACAGGCACAACTTCCAATGTCCGATCAACTTCAATTCATCAGGAAAAATTAGCCAATTTACAGTACTCAAATACAAGCATATGACAAATTACTGACAGAAAATGACCACCAAAGCAAAGACCAACGAGCTAGTAACTTCGATAGGAAAGTTTTAGATGTACTTCTCATATCCTCCTCACCTCTTTTCTTTACAGGAGGCTTAGCCACTTCATTTAGAATTAGGTCCTCAAAAAAAGGCTGCTCTCTCTGCCCTACCAGGCAACTCAATATTGCACACCTCCAAATTCCGTATTAAATAATTTTTGCATCTAAAGCAGAAGGAGGAGAGACATTTCAGATTTAAGGCCACAAAAAACTCATCTTCGATTCCAAAAAGACGAGTACCTTTTCAAATTAAGAATAACCTGAAGAACACAAACTGAAAAAAGTTATCTTCCTGGCCTTAAAACGCTACATTTTCACAGGCTGGCACGGCAAATTCAAATATCACCTTTAAGAATCACCTGTAGAATTAAAGCTCGCTGAAGGGATTGTACGCTACACTGGTAAAGTAATGGCTTTCACCACATCCAACAGCGCCTCCTTTGTATTTACTTGCCTTGCTGCAGCCTTTACTTAGAACCTTTATGGCTATCGAGGGAAGAGAAAGACTTCAGCAGACAAGTGAGGGCTTTTTGCTGAGTTTTTATTTCTCTCCCAAAAGGTGTCTGAAGTAGCTAGTACCTCTACGTCTTCCTCCATTTTCAAGTTCTAGTATTAAAAGGTAGGTGAGGAATTTCACTACTTCTTTTAGAAGGAATTTACAGCCTGTACAAAAACTTCTGTGGGAACTCAAGCACTTTCAAAGCAGTTGATAATAAACACGTCTAGGTTAGACCCGTTCTCTTCCCCCAGTGACTGAGAGAAGAAATTGGAATTGAGCAGAAATTGGAACTCAGCTTTCCACCTTGGAAAGCTTTGGCCTATATGAAGAAAGAAACTGATTTATTTATTTATTTTTCAATCAAAGTGTTTCAATTCTCTACTAAATTGCATTATTAGCAGTTTACCCAACAGAGCATGGAATGGCAGACTGTCAGAAGAAATCTCTTCAGTAAAAACATCCTCTTGTCATTTCAAGCACTGCATATTCTTGACTGAACCACTTTGTAGCCACCAGAATTATTGTATTAATTTATTATTTGCATGTGTGAGAAGGGGGTGAAAGTCACTTGCTTGACTCAGAAAAAACCTTAAGCAGATGCTTTCACAGTATTCTTTTTCTCTAAGCAAATTTTAAGTGATTTGTTAGGGTGCCTGAGTAATAACAGCATGCATTTAAGAAAGCACACCAGTTTGATGTTGAAAGCATTCATAAATTACAAGACACTGAAGAAATAGTAAGAAAAGTATTGACAAATACCTCTTCTGGGAGATCTGAGTGACGTACATCAGACGGAGCAAGCAGCAAAACTGGCAAAAGTGCTGGAATGTTACGTAGTAGAGTTAGAAAAGTAAGTTTCAAGGCAGGTCCAGCGTTGTCCCACCATAAATGGATATCTGGGACATAAATTGTGCTTGGTGCTGTCTTCTGAGCATTTCGGATCAGCTAGTGAAAAGGAAAGCTTGCGTAAGAAAACTAAAACACGTACAAGAACCTCTTAATACATAGCTACATAGCCATCTGACTGCCCCATGAAATGAAACTACGTGAACAGAGTGGCAAGCATCCTTTCACATAAGGAATTTCTCTGTGCACCCTTTCAGATTATCAGTATTCGGAGAACTCTAGTCAGAAGATGGGAAGGATATATTCAGGCAGTGGCTAGACACCGTAGCTATATGGCCACAGCCACAATCATCGCATAACAAAGAAAGGAAATGTCCCTCTTAAGGGACACATCAGTATTCAGTCGTGTAACATGTCTGTCCTTACTTGTATGGCTCTCAAACGTTTCCACTAAAGGTAAAAATATTTTAAGGTAGTGATGCCAAACAAGAAAATGGATTTCCTGCCTAAAAGTAAAAACACCAAATCTGGTCATTTTTTCTTGTTAAAACCACATCACCGTGCAAATGAAGTGTTTTCTGAATGTTAATGCTTTTAGTGCACATACTGCAACAGCACAAGTTGTGTATGTCCGTGCGAAAACAAAATAAACAGAAGCCCCAAACCTTGGTTGCCTTACTAATACAATTTAGAAGAAGCCTACAAAAAGTAGCCGACATGCAGTCTGATACAGAGCCATCTACTGGGAGCACACAGTCTTAGGAGGCAATGAGAACTACTTTCTGGATCCCAGTGACATGAACAGCATTTCTTTCCACAAAGAGATGTTTATTAGCAACACCACCCAGCTTCCTGAGCTGCTAGCAACAGCCTCACTGTAAAATTGGGTATGGAAAATGTCGACATGTACAATATCCAGATTGTTTGTGGTGCTGTCTAAAAGAAAAGGGGATTTTCAGACAGAAGCAACTTTAAAACAAGGCCACCTCCATTACCAATGAATTTTGCTCACCTTACTTGCAACTCGATTGATCCTTTACATACAGTCAGTGAATCCGATGAGAAGAAAAAGAAAAAAGGTACCTGTCTGCAGATTTCTTCTGGCGGTGCAACGTTTGTAAGCAGAACAGAATGGTCCAGGGTGTGAACGGGAAACTTCTCCAAAACGTGCAACACCACGGGTGCCACGTAAGAAACCTGGCCGTACCCTTCTTTTCCTGCTATTAGCAGACGGGGCTGGCATGATGTTGGTTCGCAGAAAGCACTCCTAGAACAAGAGTTAAGAAAACAAGCTTATAAATGAGGTGCTGAATAGACACACAGATGTTCCAAGTAATTTTCCTATAGACTTTCTTTTCCCTCCCCAAATAATCCAAATGGCAGCGGTACATTAAATACATGAAAGATTTCCAGTTAAGTTATTCACTCATTCCAATTGTTTCACCTTCTTCCCTTTGTTTCATCTTCTCCCCTTGTTTTTCCTATTCTTAACTAAACCAAGACTGCAAATTAATATCCCTGCAATCTTGCTTTACTACTAGGAAATAAATTGGTGAGGAGCATTTGTTTCCCCACTACAATCAGGCTGTACCTCTGCTGGCTTAAATCAAAGATGCTAGAGACTTAGCCTTGCTCTAAAGCACAGAAAATCTTCTGGACAGCACAGCAATAGAAACGGAGAAAAATAACTGATCCAGCTGTGACAACATGATCTAACTTTCCAACTGTGGGCTTGCATGACTTCCATACTAAAATAGCACAAGATTAACACAACTTGGTGGCTTAACAAATAAAGACACCATTCAATTTTTTCTCAAGGTGTTTTAACAAGCCATTTCTCAGTTTTCTTTCTGCTACATAATTCACTACTGGTTTAACAATCCTGGAAAACAGAAGGGCAAAAGGTGGCAACACAAACCCATAAAGTTGGGGTATTTTTAGCTAAAAGGACAGACAGCACATTTATGTGGTCTTGAGTCTTTCAAAGAATGCCATGGATTAAGTCAACGTGTTCTGGTAGTCTACGGATCACTTTGGCTTACGAAGAGAAGCCTGGGCTTTTCAATTTGGTCATTCAGAGCAACTTCATTACAACTTTAGTCCCTCCACCCTTTCTTCTTGTGAATACCAAGCACCCCTTCAACACACAAACTTGATGTTGCCCCTTCGTCTACCACCCCTCGCACTTTTAACAGCTGGAAATGTTTACAAAAACTCAGCAGACCTGAGAGTTTAAACGTAACAGGGATCTATCTTTCTTTACCTGCTGAAACAGAGGCATTTTTTCTCTGGTCCGTCAGGCATTCCATCTTTTAATTCATCTCCAGAAACCAAGGATGCATCGTCATCACTGTCAAACATATCATCTTGTAAAATAGGACTGAAATGCTCTGAAAGGCAAAAGAGGTTTGTTAACTTTCCTGAATAGCCTTTGTCTCTTTCTCTTCCATTAATACAGCTTCTAAATCAGTGCCAAAACCCTTTCTTCATTTGAGAGCACACACTGAAAGCTATTTCCTAGAGTTCAGCCCACCACAGATCTAAGGAGATGGCACAAGGCCCTACAAAGCTCTACTAAGTCCCACTGATGTGTACGTATAAGGTATGCTACTCTTGGTGATTTTTTTCTCCCCCTTAGAATAAAGGAGATTACAAACACTTTCTGCAGTTGCTAAATAGCTAAAAAAGAAACAAACAAGACCATTTCTTTCTGGAGGAGGTTCCCACAATGAAAGCACGGGGATAAAGGATGTGATGGCCACAGAATTCCATTCATCTAGTAAGTATCAATGCTAATTGATCTCACGTGTATAGTACGATCCACAAACATTTAAATTAGGAGACTGGTTAAAAATGATGATAACTAAAACAATATTCAGCTTAGACCAGGTATACTTGTATCCTGGTCCTGACATTCTTCAGAAAGGAATTAGAAACATTGACCTAGAAATGCTTCCCCTCCAAAGATCTGAGTTTTGATTTTTTAAAGAAAAATAGGTGCCTTATACTTCAAACCTCAAGTCAACCTCTACAAATGCTAATTATCTTAGCTGCCGTCAGAAGCAGCATGCTTCAGTAGAGAACGCATCGTCCTTTACTGTGTATTGATCATTCAGAGCTTCCATTTGGCATTTCAGTTTCGAATCCACAATAAAACCTATGCGTTATATTCCAGACTTGCCCAAAAACAAGACACGCACATGCAAATAATAAAATTCTACCACCATTATTTCTGAAAGGTTTAAGTTGATTGCACAAACCACAAGTTTTTGCTTTAGCAGAATTATAAAGAAGTGGATGCTGTGGTTATACCTTGCTGTCGGTCCTCCTTTAGTGCAAGCTGTGCATGCGGGAAGATCTTCTGCACAACTTGTAAAATATTCTCTACTGATCTTTGAAAAAGTGGCTTGAAAATGGGTGATAGTGCTTGTACGGGCGAAGTCTCGATCCTGTTTGAAGCTGGAACAACCTTCTTCATAGCCATGAAAAAGTCCTTCGCTTTTATTTTAATAGAATTAACATCTAGCTGCAATTTCTCCCTACTTGCATAAATCTGAGGATAGCATCGGCGTAGAGAGCACAGCGCAGCTTCAGTACAGAGGGATTTGATATCTGCACCACAGTATCCTAACAAACAAAAATCAAACGTTACATCAGTCAAGGCCCAGGTTTACAACATGCAACATTTAAAGAATTTGTAATGCCAAAACCAAACAGCTTAACAGGGAATTCAAAGTGCTACCGCTCTGCAGGGAAGTTTCATGTTGCTCACTGCCTGATATCCTGCGCTTATGCAGCTGAAGCAGACTCCTCATCAAAAACTATACTCTTGAGGAAGATGCCCCAGAACCATTTAACGTTCTTAGACAACAAGAGGAACGACAACAAAGAGTAAATAGATGAAAGCATCTCACTCAGATTGCTATGAAGGTGTGCCAGCTGCCTCGTTGACTACTTGTGCAGCAAGGCACAAGAGCATGGGTACTGCCTGGTACAAGCTAAGGTTCTTTACAACTTGGTCACAAGCAAGAATCCGTTTCTGTTTCAGTCTTACCAATGCATTTCTCAGCTAGTTCATCAAGCAACATGTCCGGTGGCTGAGGGGTCCAGTCACGAGTATGAATCTTGACAATTTCTTTTCTAGCCTGGAAGCAAAATCATTGCATTTTAGCTTGTCCCAAGTTTTCCTTAAAAATACCAACAAGAAACAAACAAACCAAAAGGCAAACAAACAAACAACAAAAAACAAAACAGTCCTCCCTCAAAACCCCTCATCTATTAATACGCTTTTCTTACTTGCTCAACTTTCAAGTATTTTACAGTTATTTAATATACACTCTGCATTTTCAACCAGGAAATTGAATATTTCTTATTTGTTACACTGCACTTTTTTCTAGGAACCTACAGTGAGAAAAGGCATTTATAGCTTCAATAACAAGTTTCCAAACTACAAGACCTAAGGACCCAGAGGAAAATACTGTAATGAAAACTTTATCCAGAAACATTTCTTTGCTGTCCAAAGAACTTCTCTAAAACTTAGCAAGCTTTCATTGGGACAGTCTCATTACTTCATCACATTTGCTTTCCAGTCAGTAAATTCACAGAAAGCACTTCTGGCACAATGCTTCCAATTGCTACAATTACTATAAAGAAGAAAAGAATTATGACTCAAACTACTACCACCGAGCAGGGGCACAATCAAATGCAAACACGTCCCCTATTCATTCATAAGCGAAGGATTGAGACCAAAAACACAACTTCATGATGAAAACACCCAAGTGGACTAAATAATTAAGCAAACAGGTACAACTTTGGGAATGAAAGGTTTGATTATAGAACTAACTACTTGGTGGTATCATCCTGACCATATATATCCAGTACCAGATTTGCCCTCCATGGAACAACGCAGTGTCTCCACGTATCACTCTTTTGTTCAAGTTGTCAATTATTTTTTTCCTATAAAGTTGGACTTTGCCATGGTAGCACTTACATTGAATTTAAGTTCTCACCTCTTTATCTGGCAAGTTGAAGAGGAAGTGTCTGCCAAAGCGTCCTGGTCTTCGTAAAGCAGGATCTATAGAATCCAGTCTGTTAGTAGCTCTGATTACCACGATCTCCCCTCTGTTATCTATGCCATCCATAAGCATCTGAAGAGTTGAAACAATGGAAATAATAGAAAAATATAAGTTTTACTTACTGGTTCAGTACATTTTGTTACATTCCACATGACTTTCTTGATGCCGGAATAACCTTCTTCCTAGTGGTCATTCAAAACTGGGAAAAAAATAGTCTACCAAGTCGGGTTTTTTTTGATTTGATAATAAATCTGCAGACTGTTAAGTCATCAAGCACTTCAAGACTGTTTGAAATAATCTCTACGTTAATATAAAAGGAGTACCGCACACTTCTGCTCAGGAAGATAATCACGGAAAATGTCAACTTTGATTTTAGATGTTGAATTTGTTGCAGTGAGATCTTCCTCATCGCACGATTCTATTTGGATTTAAACCATATTATCTATGGAGAGACCAAGATTAGGACAAGAACAGCACAGAGTTCAGCATGAAGCCAATCAGGAGCTCAAGTTTGTATTCTTTGTATTCCACTTTATCCTTCTCTTGCTGGAAGGACCTGCTTTTTGAGTTTCCTTCTCTTCACTAGGAGCATGCTCCCTCTTGCTTTGGTAATGCTCTTTCTCAGTGGTTTTAGTCTTGTCCTTTGTATCTTGGCGTCTATCTGCAATAGCTAAGGAAGAAAGATTGTTAGAGCTACATTCAGTGTCAGACTTG
Source organism: Aythya marila (assembly GCF_965140915.1). Lineage (NCBI taxonomy): Eukaryota > Metazoa > Chordata > Aves > Anseriformes > Anatidae > Aythya > Aythya marila. The sequence goes on along the minus strand of NW_028137300.1, from coordinate 410,738 downwards.
AGAGAGGAAGTTTGCCGCAATTTCTCACCAGGCTCACAAGACTCTTTGCCGGACAAAACGGTTTCTTTTGAAATGAGGTCACGTTCTTTTGATCTTCTTGCTTTCTCCTTGTCTCCACCGTCATCACATTGGTACTATGCGAGGTATTCATCATTCCCAGGAGATTTCGGAGGGTCCACGACACTGCACAAAATAAAATCACGTTTCTCACTTCTGCTGAAGGACGTGAATATTAAGAGTAAAACCTTCCAAAGGCAAACAAACAAACAAAAACCTCCGGACTACAGGAACCCTCGCAAAGATATGCCATTTAGAAACCTCTCCTGTGATTAGGACACCTTCTTCAGCTCCCAGAGAAAGTGCTTTTTCCCCTCTTGCTTCTGAAGCCATTGCACTAAAAAAGCAAACGCATCTGTCTCCCTCCACATGCCGCTCTGATTAAGAGCCAGAATATTCAAAAACACTCTATTTGTTCTCCCCACATAGCCGAAAAAACACCAGTTGAAACAGTTTTCTACCTCTCTCCACCAATTTACATTCACATATCCTATGACTGCAAAAATAGAAGGCAGGGCTCAGGGAACAGCAAATGTTGGAAATGAAAAAAAGCAGCCTGTTTCTTCAGAGTCTTAAGCCTATGCTGCTAGGAAAACAAAACAAAACAAAACAAAACAAGAGGAGAGGAGAACAACAGCGGGAAATTTACCTATTCTCCAGGTGTTCAATTGCAAAGCCTCCTCTGGAGGATCAATAGCTGCGAATTCAGCGTGCTTAGGAGAAATCAGATCTACATCTGAACCATAACTATTTCAGTAGTATCACTAACTTCTGTTACTCTGAAGAAGCAGTCAGCACCATTTCTATGATAGCAAAGAGATGGATAGAGTCTGTTATTCACATCAAGTAGTCAGGCAGGTTTCTTTAGGAAGGCTGGGTTTCACTAGAACATTACTAGCCTGTAAGCCTCATGGCATCACCTTCCATCTTGACTGCTGAACCTCCTTGCTCCCTACTATCTTTGCCAAGATACAGCTGTCCACATTTACTTTTCCTACTTGGCTGGACTGAATTTAAGAAGATCTTGCATCTAAGAAAGGGAACAAAAGCTGCTGCCCAGCAGCGTCTGGCTCAGGGAGGAGTGAGAAAGCTCTGTGCAGCCCCCAAGGTCCGTGCAGCAGGAGGCAGGAGGTGCTCCAGGCTCCCAGCAGCAGTTCCCCTGCGGCCTGTGCAGGGAGAGGCCCCTGGTGGAGCAGGCTGTGCCCCTGGTGGAGCAGGCTGTCCCCCTGCAGCCCATGGGTCCCCCGTGGAGCAGATCTCCACGCTGCAGCCCCCCTGTGGCTGGAGGAGCCCCCGGTGGAGCAGGTGGCTGTGGCCTGGAGGAGGCCGCGGCCTGTGGAGAGCCCCCGCAGGAGCAGGCCCCGGGCTGGACTGGAACAGGCTGTGCTGAGCCTGCTTTGCCCGTGACGCTCCTTGTGGAGTGATCTCCCTGTCCTTCTGGCAGCCCTTGAGCCCTTGCCAGCCTCTTTTCTCCCCTTGGCGTTGGAGGAGGGCCAGGGAGAGAGCGCTTGTGCTGGAGCTCAGCTGCCCAGCTGAGGAAAACCACCACGGCTCTGTCTTGCCGCTGCTGCAGCACGCTGGTAGCAGCCAGCACCGTCTGTTCTTCGAGCCTCAGCAAGCCCACAGCATCTTCCCAGAAGGGATCCCTTTCCTTCACGCCTGACAGGCGCCGCCTCCAGAGGCTGAGGGCTTGTGCCCCGTTTGCAAGCGCTTTCTCAGTGCCCCCTTCCCCAGAGAAGGATCCCAGCTGCTTGGCTTCCCTGCCCTCTGCTGCCAGGCTCCCGCAGCTGCTATCCCAGCAGCGCAGCAGCCAGCTGACAATGTGCTCGCCTGGAGGACAGCTGCAATCTTGTCCCATGGCTCGCAGCTCGCCCAGGGATGGGGATCACCTGCTTCCTGCTGCTTTTCTCTCTGCTCTCCTTTCCAACAGCCTCCTGTGCCCTGGGATGGCCCTACCTTGGGGTAGGCTGCCTCGCCTTCCTCTTGCTCCTTCCCCTTCTTGGGAGGACTTTCTGCCCTTCCAAAACGAGATGACTTCTGCATGCATTCCTTCCCCTTGTGTGTATTGGTGCCTGAGACAGCAACGGGGTAGTCCCCGGAGCCAGCTGTAGGGCCTGTGCCAGGCTTGGAGGGGCTGCAGGGAACATGCCAGGGGCTGGAGGGGCTGCAGGGAAAATGCCAGGGGCTGGAGTGGCTGGATGTGAAGTACTATCAGTAAAGAATTTCTTCCTAACATATATCAGAAATCTAACTTTTCAGTGTAAAGCTATTAGTCCATGTCCTGTCACTCCAGGCCCTGATAAAGACCCCCTCCCCAGCTTTCCTATAGGTTGCCTTTAAGTACAGGAAGGCTCTCAGCCTGGCACACAGTAAAACTGATGTCAGATCCTTCACTATATTATTTGAATTTCATGTAAATAGAACAGACTATCAACTTACTTAGGAGAAGTAATACAATTTCAGAACTATTCAAAACCAAAGGCATTCCAAACTAAGTTTAAGTTCAGAGGAAATCCAAAGAAAAAAACTAATTTTGAAACTAATAATCAGAGACCATAATCTTCTTCAAATGATAGATTTTCCTCCTGTACTGGGTAATATTGGTCTGTCTTTAATGATCATCCAGACATGGCTTTGACACCGAGTATCTCGCTTTGCCTCTGCATTAAGTCTTCTTCTCATGTGAGGTAAATGTCCTGCTCTTATGGGATGGGCCTAGGAGACACACGCGCTGTGTCTCATGATGCTTGGATATCATCTTAATTCTGGGTGAAGATGAAAGGTCTCACTGCTTCCTGAACAGGGAAGTGGATGTCTGCAGTTAAGAACCCTCTGTCTAATCTAGAAACATGAAGGAAGGAGTTTGCTGGATTGCAAGTGACAGTGAAGAAAGCCACAGATGACATATCAAACTGATTAAAATGTTATTTAGCTCAGGGCATGGCTAATGAAGTGGAGCTGGAATAGTTTGACGACTGTAATTACGCTCACTATCACTGTGACTTGTTTATAGGATGGTAATGCCTAAAGGTCCCACTGGAGCCTGAAACAAGGTTGTGCTGGGTGCTGCACGTGCATATCTCAGTAGCGCTTTGATAGCTAGTGATACAAACAGACAAAACAGAGATTGAAAGGAGAAACGGGGGGACAGAGATAAGAAGATCTTCCTGCAGGTCATTTAGGGTATGAGCCAGGACTTCAGTGCATCCAGCTCTCTAGTGCTCTGCTGGCCCAGTGAGATGAATGGAAAACATTGCAGCCTTGGAAAAATAGTGCTTCTTCTAATTCTTTGGCCAGTTTTGATGATTTAGGACTGCTCTATTTATTTATTTATTTATTTTACTTTCCCCATTTGTGCTGGAGAAGGTGAACTTTTTAAATACCTATTCTGAATTCAAATATCATTTTCATTGTTATGTTTCTGTTTTGTTGGCACTATTCGTAATGACTTCTACCCTTCAGTGGAAGCAAAAGCTTATCATACCATAAAACTGATAAAACAAAACATAAAACAAAACCAGGCTTAGAATGAAATTTTTGAGGCTTACAAATGCAAACTTTGAAATCTAAGGAAATGAATCATTGAGTCTGACTAAGCATCTCTGGGACTGGAGTGCAGAGAAGGCAGAGTTAAAATTCAAAATTCCGATGGGAAAAAAGCAATGAGAAAAGGTACATTTCAGAGGTTAAAAACTGCAAAAATAAAGTACGAATGACCCAAAACCTCCTTCACATAGAAAATTAAACAATAATAGTGAATGATACTTAAGCCACAGAACCCAGGGGGAACAAAGAGAACAAATTAGGACAGTTGCATACTCGAGGCAAAAATAGATCAAAAGTTAATGATGTCTCAAATGCTGCAAATCTTATTTCCTGCATCTAACAGCAACAACAATGTGATATTAAGGGCAGTGACAGGATTCCCATTGCAAATGAGGGTAGGGCACTAGGCACAACATCATCTGAGGTGAAATAAAAATCTACAGTGATTCAAGTGAAAAATGACAAGCTGATATCTACCTAGCCTATTAACAGCACTGGCACACAGAACAAGTCAAGTAGGAAAAATACATCACAACTGTGCAAATCAGGGATAGTCCCCAGAATGGGAGAGTAACAAATATACTTCTGTCCAGGAGAATGTAAAGAGTGATCCAGACAAGTGCAGGCCTGTTAGTTTGACATCAACACTGGGCAAAGTTTTGTAGCAAGAAGAGATAAGACTAGGGAAGTAGCGGGTAATGTGGAATTTACAAGATAATTTATTAAAGCTAATTTGTTTCCAGAGAATTTAGTAGCTTGCCTTTGTAGGACCAGTGCTCCCCTACACAGGGGATGAACTACATCTATTTCACTTTCTGTGAGCTTCTGATACCTTATCTATGGATTTGGGCTTTGGGGCTGCAAGTGAATCAAGGGAGTTTGCAATTGTTCACACTGTTCGAAGAGGGAATTACCGGCAAAGGAGAGGTTCCCTGTAGTGATTCTCAGAGACAGTTCTGAAACTGCAGCTGCTAAGGAGGCAAAGACTCATGGAGAAATGTAGGCTGGAAGGGAGCTCTGAAAACCCAACCTCCTATTCAGAGCAGAGATGACTTCAAATTTAGGTATGTTCATATGGACATGGTGGCCGAAGACTAAAAATTACATATGAGCTTTGAGATTTCCAGGTGACATAAAGTTGGGAAGTACTACCGAGCCTGACAGAAGGATATCCCTTGTGATTGAAATGGTTCAGGTGAAGTGACATTTGATAATACAAAGTAGAGCCATGCTTAGAGATTCTCAACAAAGGTTTTTTTTTTGTTTTTTTTTTTTTTTTTTTGTCATGTTTGCTATATGGCAGTCAGGAGTTTAAAACAAACAATAAAACAACAAAACCCCATGTTCATGCACTGTTAACAGAAGAACTGAAAAAGTTAAGTGGTTATATGGTGTGTATGGCTATTCTTTTTTTTTTTTTTTTTTTTTTCTCCAGTATAAATACACCTGACAGGGCAGCCCTGCCACACATTTAAGACATGAGGCAAAATTCTGCCACTTGTATTCACATTGAACTTAGGAGGAAGTGTTCAGAAGACAGAAGGAACAAGTTGCCTATTGTGTGGAAGGGAATTAAAGGACATCATTCTGCTCAGCCAGATGCCAGTTGAGAGAAAAATATGATGTCTCTGTGAAAATGCATTTCTTGAGTAAATATCAAGGAGAATTAGGAAATGTGTAAGTTGGGAGATACATCTGAAATGATGATTGCAGTTGGCTTATGAGGAACTTTGGACAGGAAATTGGTAGAAACTTCCCATTTTAAGAATAAAGTGCACCATAGATATGAAGTCAGCATTCACCTAAAGAGTAGAGGCCAACTCAAAGCCCCCACAACAAAGCAGTGGACAAACCAGAACACTAACATGTTGTGGTCTAGAGTCACACAGATATACATAAGTTTACTATACCTAAACATCTGAGGGGTTCCTTTGAGAGGCGGAGGGCTTGTGCCCCATTTCCATTTCCACTCTCAGTGTCCCCTGCCTCAGAGAAGGATCCCAGCTGCTTGGCTTCCCTGGCCTCTGATGCCAGGCTACCAGAGCAGGTATCCCAGCATCGCAGCAAACAGGTGACAATTTGAGTGCCACAGCAGTCCTCAATGCGAGCTGGACACTCAGGGCACTTGTGGCCACCCACCTTTGTGAGCTCCAAGGCTGACAGTGACTCTCTGCTGAGCTGCCACAGCTCTCAGGCGTCCCGGTGACAGAGCTTTCGGCGCTAAGCTGACTGCCAGGAGAAAAGGCTGCCGTGAAATGGCTGCTCCACAATGCCAGGAGCAAGGTCTGCTGGGCTGGGGGTTCGCAGGGGAGCTCGGCCTTGGGCCTGGCAACTGCGCCTGGAAGCCAGGGATAGCCTTGGTGTGCAGCTGGACACCTGGGCCTGAGAAAGCAAGGTCTCTTTCCAGACACTTGGCACCATCGTCACCCAGTGGCTGTCTGAGGGGGACGAGAGAAATGCACAGCATCTCTTGCTTTCCTGAAAAAGGGATGCATTTTGACCCCAAAGCGAGCTCCTTTCTCTCGGAAGCATCACGTCCTCCTGTCTTTCTTGTATTTGGCTATGACTTTAGGAATCCCTGCAATCCCTGCAGCTGTGTCCCCTGCCAGCTTCTTGTGTGCCCCAAGCATCCTCGCTTGCAGGGCAGTAGAAGATGCTGAAAAGGCCTTGCCTTAGTGGAAGCACTGCCCTGCAGGAGCTCCAACATCCCTCTCAGCAGCACGCTGTAGTCCCCAAATGCCCCCGAAAGGGCACATTTCAGCTACTGGGAAGGAAATGAGCTCGCTCAAGGTGAGCTACCCGCTCAAGGCCCAGGTGTCTGTGAGGCGGTGTTGGCAAGGAGACCTGTTGTGTGAGTCCGTTCTTTGTGGGTGCTCCGTCCCCACAAGGCTTGCTTTTCAAGGCCCAGGAGAGTCTTGTGGGCACTGGCCTGGGGTCCCAGGCTGAGCCAGCTGCTGGCTGGCAATCAGGGAGGCTCGCTCGGTGTCTTGGCTTGGGTTTGCGTGGCCAGGCTGTGGGAGCGGGGGGCTGCAGGGGTGTCCTCTGTGAGGAGAATGCAGCAGCTGCCCCATGGGAGCTCAGGGCCGCTGCCAGGAGGCTCCTTCCAGGAGGGACCCACCCGCTGCTGCCCAGAACGCAGAGCAAAAGGATGATGTTTGCGCCTGGGGGAGAGCCCATCTAAGAAAGGGAACAAAAGCTGCTGCCCAGCAGCGTCTGGCTCAGGGAGGAGTGAGAAAGCTCTGTGCAGCCCCCAAGGTCCGTGCAGCAGGAGGCAGGAGGTGCTCCAGGCTCCCAGCAGCAGTTCCCCTGCGGCCTGTGCAGGGAGAGGCCCCTGGTGGAGCAGGCTGTGCCCCTGGTGGAGCAGGCTGTCCCCCTGCAGCCCATGGGTCCCCCGTGGAGCAGATCTCCACGCTGCAGCCCCCCTGTGGCTGGAGGAGCCCCCGGTGGAGCAGGTGGCTGTGGCCTGGAGGAGGCCGCGGCCTGTGGAGAGCCCCCGCAGGAGCAGGCCCCGGGCTGGACTGGAACAGGCTGTGCTGAGCCTGCTTTGCCCGTGACGCTCCTTGTGGAGTGATCTCCCTGTCCTTCTGGCAGCCCTTGAGCCCTTGCCAGCCTCTTTTCTCCCCTTGGCGTTGGAGGAGGGGCAGGGAGAGAGCGCTTGTGCTGGAGCTCAGCTGCCCAGCTGAGGAAAACCACCACGGCTCTGTCTTGCCGCTGCTGCAGCACGCTGGTAGCAGCCAGCACCGTCTGTTCTTCGAGCCTCAGCAAGCCCACAGCATCTTCCCAGAAGGGATCCCTTTCCTTCACGCCTCCAGAGGCTGAGGGCTTGTGCCCTGTTTGCAAGCGCTTTCTCAGTGCCCCCTTCCCCAGAGAAGGATCCCAGCTGCTTGGCTTCCCTGCCCTCTGCTGCCAGGCTCCCGCAGCTGCTATCCCAGCAGCGCAGCAGCCAGCTGACAATGTGCTCGCCTGGAGGACAGCTGCAATCTTGTCCCATGGCTCGCAGCTCACCCAGGGATGGGGATCACCTGCTTCCTGCTGCTTTTCTATCTAATCTCCTTTCCAACAGCCTCCTGTGCCCTGGGATGGCCCTACCTTGGGGTAGGCTGCCTCGCCTTCTTCTTGCTCCTTCCTCTTCTTGGGAGGACTTTCTGCCCTTCTGAAACTAGATGACTTCTGCATGCATTCCTTCCCCTTGTGTGTATTGGTGCCTGAGACAGCAGCGGGGTCGTCCCCGGAGCCAGCTGTAGGGCCTGTGCCAGGCTTGGAGGTGCTGCAGGGAACATGCCAGGGGCTGGAGGGGCTGCAGGGTGTGTGATAAGGCTTTGAGGGGCCTCAGGTCCTGCCGCAGTGGTTGAAGTCGATGCAGGGAACATCAGAGTTGTTGGAGGGGCTGCAGGTAAAATGCCAGGGCTTGCAGCAGCTGCAGGCTGCGTCACAGCTTTGCATCAGGTCAAGACGCATTTTCCTAGAACCATACATTTCCTCCTGAAGGGGCTGAAGAGCATGGAATGGTCTTCAAAATGCACAGAGCAGACCCCAGCAAATGTAGAGCTGCTGCTAGCAAGTAGGTAACTTTATTGTTCCTGTTGTTAATTTTGTTTCACAACAACAGATGCAAATATGTATCTTGAATGAGGGCAAAGGTGACCTTGGATCTGAAGCACACAGGCGTTCGCTAGTGTCCCCCCATCCGGAGTGAATCCAGAATGACTCGGAAGGAAAAATAAAGTCCAAACCAGTGCGTTGTGATAAAGAGAGTTTAATAGGGTAGAAAAGGAATAAAAACCAACAAAATAATAAATAATGATACTTACAGTTTATAAGATATTAATATATAAAAATATTTAATACTATTAAATACTTATAATTTTATAATAATAAAACAATGCCATACCGTACAACACAGTCAATAAGGTGGATTTAATTAAATAAATAAGAAAACCAATAAATTAAATGAAAATTAAAAAATTTAAATTTAATACAAATAAAACCCATTTGTCCCATTCCAATGAATTGCTATCCCCATCATCACTTCCCATCCCACTGATCATTTGCTATCCCAAAGACCTCCCAGTTCTTATCCCCTTGGCATGCCAGTGCAAGAAGAAGTGCTCTGCAGGCAGAGGCCTTGCTGAGTGACCACCTAAGGAGAGGAATTTAATCCAGAAGGCAGGAAAGAAGAGCAATGCCCCGAAAGAAGAAGCAAGTCTTGTCTCTCAGCCCTTTGGTGTCCCAAGCAGCAGTTGCCATGGCCAAGCTTTCCCAGCCCAGCTGCTGCCAGCATCTCCCCAGCTTGCCATTGCCACCTTCCTGGGTGAGGCGCGCGCGCATTTGCCATTGGCGCTGTTGCCATCCCTGTGAGTGGCAAGCCCATCCCCTAGCTCCAGCACGAGAGAGGGGAGAGGGCAAGCGAGAGGGGCAAGGGCTGAGGAGCGTGGCTGAAGCTGGAACAGGTGCCTGCAGAGGTCTCTGTGCCTGCCTGGGTGCTGCGGGGGCCGTCGAGGAGAAGCCCGAGGTTGGTCACGGGTAGCTGGAGCCTGGCACTGTCGGCGGGGCGCTGGGCATGCTGCTGGGGCTGCTGGAGGTGGGCTGCGGCTGCACACAGGCCAGCTGGCACGCTGGCCCCAGCGCCTTGGCCCTGGCCCCCAGCGGCTGCAAAGTCTCGCTGGGGGTCTTTGTCCCCGGCTGCTGGCGCTGCAGCGTCTTGGCCCCGCTGGCCTGGGGACAGAGCCTGTCCTGGGGCCGCACGGCACGGGGCTCCCCACTCGGAGTCTCCGGCAGCAGCCGCGCTCTGCGGGGAGGTGGCGCCGCTGCTCCTTGCCCCCCTGCAGCCCCCGGGCTTCGCGCTCTCTTGCTGGGTGCCGTGCTGCTGTTGATCGCCAGCTGCTGCCCGCTGCTGCCTGCTTCCCTGCTGCTGCCAGCCACCGTGCTGCTGCCACCCGTCTTCCCCTGGCACGGTCTCTTGCGGCCTTGGCCAGCCTGGCCCAGCAGCGTCTTCCTCTCCTTGCCGGGGGGGTTCTCTGTCGTCGGCCTCCTGTGCTGGCAGCTCTGCGCTGTCCCGGGGGTGCTGCTGGGCGCAGGGCGCTTGGCCCCCCGCTTGGTGCCGGTGGACGCAGGGGCAGGCGGGGGGCTCTTGAGGGGACCCAGGGGGCGTTTGGGCAGGGGTCTCCTATGGTCAGTGCGGCCCTTGGGGTTGGGGCGTTTCTTGGGGGAACTCGGGGGGGATTTGGGCTGGGGTCTACGAAGGGCACTGCGGCCCTTGGGGTTGGGGCGGGTCTTGAGGGAACGCTGGGGGGGTTGGGGCTGGGGTTTACTAAGGGCACTGGGGACCTTGGGGTTGGGGCGGGTCTTGAGGGAACACTGGGGGGGTTGGGGCAGGGGTCTACTAAGGGCACTGAGGAGCTGGGTGTCAGGGAGGCTCCTGGGGGGACTCAGGGGTGGACTGGGTAGGGGGCTCCTAAGCGCACTGGGCAGGGGACTGGCTGCAGGGCTGAGCGGGGGGCTCACTGCTGGCACGACGGGGGACTGCAGCGACAGCCCACCCTCAAGCTTCTCGGGGCGCAGCCCAGGGGTTGAGGGGACCTCACCGAGGGCTCCTGTGGCTTCCAGTCCCTGCGTGCTCGGCTCCTCGATGTCCTCGCAGAGGTCGGGCAGCTGCGAGAGGAAGCGGCTGAGGGCAGGACTGCTGGGCAAATCGGGGAAGGCGTCCTGGGGCTCCACGGCATCGAGCCAGCTGAGCAGCTCCTCCATGCCGGGGATGGGGATGTCCAGGTCGGCCAGGAGCTCGTCCTGCATGTGCTGCAGCTGCTGGCTGTCCCCTGCCAGCTCTGGAAAGGCCTCGGCAAAGGCATCAGGGCCCAGCTCGGGCAGCTGCGGGGGCTCCTCAGGCACCTGCGGGGCTGTCGCCGCTGAGGACGAAGCAAGAAAATCCCCCAAGACGGGCGATGTCAGCTTTCCCATGGCCCCTGGGTGTGGGGCGCCCAGCGGCCGGCTGTGCCAGCCCCAAACTCACCGTCAGGCGTCGCCGTCTGGGTGCTGGCGGTCCTTGGAGCCTGGGCAGGCTTGGGGGCAGTGGGGCCGGGCAGCGGGGGCCCCTGGTCCTCGCTGAGCCCCACGGCGTGCAAGCAGGGCTCCGGCAGCTGCCCCCGGCTGCTGCTCAGGGTGCGGGGCGTGGGGAGCGCCTGCCCCCGCAGCGGAGGCCCCGGGACGAGGGGTGGCGGGGGGTTGCGCTGGGCGGGGGCCTGCAACAGGCAGGTGCCTGCGGGGTGCAGGAGCTCCCCATGGAGCACGGCCCTGGGCCCCAGCCCCAGCGCATGGTGGGGTACCAGTGTCCCCGTCACCATGGGCTGTCCCCACTGATGGACACAGGGGGCACAGGGAGGAGCGGTGTGGGGGAGCTGCCCCCCGGCGGGGAGCTGCACCAGCTGCAGCTGGTGCCCCATGGTTGGGAGCTGCACCAGCTGCAGGTTTTGCTCCACAGCGGGGAGCTGCACCAGCTGCAGGTTTTGCCCCACAGCGGGGAGCTGCACCAGCTGCAGCTGGTGCCCCACGGCGGGGAGCTGCCCCACAGCAGGGAGCTGCCCCCCGGCGGGGAGCTGCCCAAGCTGCAGGTGGTGCCCCTGGGCTGGGAGGTGCCCCCCAGGTGGCAGCTGCACCCCGGCGGGGAGCTGCAGCACCTGCCCCTGGACCCCCGGCACCACGTGCCAGACGGTGGCCTGGGGCAGCGCGGAGGGGAGGGTGGGTACCTGCGGGGGCTGCAAGGGCAGCGCCGTCGCTCCGGGGAGGGAGGGCAGCAGCCAGGCAGCCACCGTTGGCGGCACGGCTGGGACGACGAAGGGGGAGTTTTGCGTCTGCGCAAGCCGCGGAAGCCGTCTGGGGAAACCCTCTGTGGGAAAAAGGCCGCTGGGCTGAGCTCTGGGGCGCTGGGCTCGCCAGCAGGGCCGCAGCCCCGGGAGGAGCGGGAGCCGGCTGCTGGACCTGCCATGGTGGCTGGAGAGTGGGGCGGTTGCTTGGGGAACCCGGGCAACGGGGGTTCCGTCCCAACGGCTCACCAGCCCCTCGCCGACATCTTGGGGAGGACTGCAGGCTTTGGACCCAAGCAGGCTGCCCAGCGCAAGACTTGGCCATGTTCATTAGAACATTACTAGCCTCTAAGCCTCATGGCATCACCTTCCATCTTGACTGCTAAACCTCCTTGCTCCCTACTATCTTCTTTGCCAAGATACAGCTGTCCGTCCACATTTACTTTTCCTACTTGGCTGGACTGAATTTAAGAAGGGAGCTTGCAACTCTTCCTCTTGTTTGCCACTTCATCATCAAACCAAATGAAAACCATTTGCCTTTAACCTCTTTATTTCAGGCCTTCTTTCCTAGTGGCCATTCAAAACTGGGAAAAAAATAGTCTACCAAGTGGGTTTTTTTTTTTGATTTGATAATAAATCTGCAGACTGTTAAGTCATCAAGCACTTCAAGACTGTTTGAAATAATCTCGAGATTAATATAAAAGGAATTCCTCACACACGCTGTGGCCGCTTACCTTTAGTATAGTCGTTGGATGCGATGGAGCAGTATTTCTTGCTTTCGCCTGCACTGGAAGTCTTCCCTTCCTTGTAAGGTTGTTTACTGCTCTCACTTCTGCATTACTGACATGAAGAGCCATCTGGAGGATGGGATTCTTCCTTCTTCTCCCGTGTTATCTTCTGGAAACGAGGATCTAAGTGTTCCAAGGAGCCTTTTGCTTTCCTGGTGTTTCTCCTTTTTCTTCTTTTTCTTCTCCTTTTTCTTCTTTTTCTTACGCTTGCGATTGGCATTGTCAAAGCGGAGCGCACAGAAACACAAATCATGAAGTCTGAAAGAAACATGCAAGTTAAAAAGGGAAAAAAAGATGTGGCACTTGTTGCCTATATGAAACCTGATTTATTTTACCACAGGTGATGATTTGCAGCATGTCAGCTATTTTGTGGTGCTTTGTGCACACGCAACTTACTTTAGATGCAGCAAACTTAAGCTGTCAGATTGAAGGACCATAGGTCCTGGTTTGTACACAGATCATTAACAACGGCTAGCTCTGGAATACGTGCAAGCAGAAAAAATCTTTTAACCTAATCTGGAATGGTGTACGGATGTGATTCGAACTATGTGGTCCAAAGCTAGTGCTCTGACACAATTCAGCAAGAGCTTTCCTGTCTTCACTGATCAACCTAACAACATGATCCCCAGCCAGCTGGTGCTATCTAAAGAACTTAGAAACTACCAGAAAAAAAAAAAAAAAAAAAAAAAAAAAAAAAAAAAAAAGGAAGACATGAGAAGCACCCAGAAAAGAATTAGGATAAAAAATGCGGAGTATGCCGGAATCCTTGCTTACTTGGAATCCTTCTCTCCATGTTTATCCTTAGACTTCTTTTTCTTCCAGAACTTGTGATATTTTTGCATTTTTTTCACCACCTAAAAGCTCCTTTTCTATCTTTCTGTCTTTCCTTTCTATTTCACTTTCACTACCTTCTGCACGGGTATATTTTCTTTTTCTGTTTCCTTCTGTTTCATTTTTCTGGCGACAGTTCTCCAAATGAGCTGACACAGGTGGAAGCGCATGTCTTTCACGAGAATGTCTTCCGGAATGTTGCTGAGGTACCGAGCAACGATGCAAGTCTGCTCGGGGTGTGCCAAAGCGACGTACATCTTCCTCTCTCAAGAGGGAACCGTGAGGCCATCTGCTTTTGTAATGATAATGCTTATGTGACCTGCTGTAGTAAGTTGCAGTCGATCTGTCAAAGGCTGAATCGCCGTGAGAGAACTTTCTCTCTCTACTGTCTCCTGTCGCATGAGGTGAATAGTAATCCTTGTAATAGCCACATCTTTCCCATCTCCGTGCTTCGTCTCGATAGTATCTTTCTCTGCTCCAACTTCTTTCCCCTTTGGATCGGTAGTACCTATTGCTACCTTGTTCTGATCTTCCTCCGCTGCCAGATCTGTACTTTGAATATTTGACTGCTCTTCTGCCATTCTCAGGGCTGTTTCTTTCACGAGGGAAAGATCTGTACCTGCTTCCCTCCCAGTACTCCTGCTTGTGACTCTTTTGCTCAACAAATTCCACGCTCTGAGAACACCTCCTCTTGCTGGAAGGACCTGCTTTTTGACTCTCCTTCTCTTCACTAGGAGCATGTTCCCTCTTGCTTCGGTAATGCTCTTTCTCAGTGGTTTTAGTCTTGTCCTTTGTATCTTGGCGTCTATCTGCAATAGCTAAGGAAGAAAGATTGTTAGAGCTACATTCAGTGTCAGACTTGAGAGAGGAAGTTTGCCGCAATTTCTCACCAGGCTCACAAGACTCTTTGCCGGACAAAACATTTTCTTTTGAAATGAGGTCACGTTCTTTTGATCTTCTTGCTTTCTCCTTGTCTCCACAGTCATCACATTGGTACTGGGCGAGGTATTCATCATTCCCAGGAGATTTCGGAGGTTCCGCAACACTGCATAAAATAAAAACCCATTTCTCACTTCTGCTGAAGGACGTGAATATTAAGAGTAAAACCTTCCAAAGGCAAACAAACAAACAAAAACCTCCGGACTAAAGGAACCCTCGCAATGATATGCCATTTAGAAACCTCTCCTGTGATTAGGACACCGTCTTCAGCTCCCAGAGAAAGTGCTTTTTCCCCTCTTGCTTCTGAAGCCATTGCACTAAAAAAGCAAATGCATCTGTCTCCTTCCACCTGCTGCTCTGAGAAAAAAGGCATAGGGGCGAGCGGGGAACAGCCAGTGTTTCTCCAGACAGTGGAGAAAAATGGAAAAACATTCTATAAAGGAACACAAGTTCTCCTTGAGGCACCAACCTGCATCAGAGTGATATGCTCAGTGCTGATCATTAGTTCTGTTCGTGACACTGGACACACAGTATGGAATTGTACTAATTTAAATCCTTCCATTAAATACTATTAGTAGACAGATAAAACTGTAACGAACTTCCATAAAGTCTTGTCTTAATCAGACTGTGCTCATTTTACCTCATTTCCTCTGACAAGCTGTTCAGCTGGCTGGCTCTGAAGGACTCCGTGATGACTTCTCGATTGACTGAAGGCATAGCTCCAGGCATCTGCAATTAAAACGCACAAGTCAGCAGACAAAAAAATACTATTTGTAGTAGTACTGAGGACTAGTCTTGTCAGAATGTCTCCATTAAATGGTAAGCAAGACCGCTGTGAGTTGTATGCATTATCTACACTTCAAAGATAACCCCAACTCACCCCCCAAAATCTACTTTAGGAAACTTAGGAATTTTTATCTCAGCTGAGCTTAAGTTGACAAGTTCTAATGTAAGCTCAGGTCTGCAAATTCTAAGGAGATAATACCACAAAGTCTTACGATCACATGTGTGCTGTGTTTTCTCAGTATTTCACCTGAATTAGGAACACAATAAACACTCCCGAATACATCGTAGGTGAGAAATTCTCGATGGAGCAAATCTATGTTTCAAGCGATCCATTTGTTTTAGAAAAGAACATCTCAGAAGGTTTAACAGGTTCAACTCGGCAAGTGGAATCATCAAGTTTCAGTCCGTTTTCTTTAGATTCAGTAACTAACCTAATAGCACCATTTAGTGAATCTGTTTTTGGCAGCTCATGCTGGGATCTTCCTTTGTCAGCATTCTGACAGGAAGAATTGGAATGCTGCAATGTACGGACTACCTTTCCAACCAAAATTCCATTAGAGGACATTGCATTGCATTTCAAATTCCTTTGAAATAAGCCCTTTGACTCCTCCTCAGATTTTCCTGAAGATTCTGCACCATAAGGGACTGTGTTATCAGAGCTGAGTTTAGGATTTTCATTCACTGTTGGCTCCACAAAAATTTCATCAGAAACTTTTTTGTTTGTTTGCATTTGCTTCATTTGCATTACCGAATTTGTAATTGTGGATGAAGGAACAGCCTGGTAGAGATCTTCATCCTCCACAGCACTGCTAAGACAGTCAGGCTGTGACACAGTCTGACGAGCAGGCAATTTATTGTGAATACTGATGGTGATCTTCTGTTTTCTTGACGTATCAGTCATTGAAGGCCTGGTAATTGCCTGGTTTTGAACACAGGCCATTGGTGGTGCTGAAGATGGCCTTTTTAGGGTGACACCAGTGGTCTTTGTGTCCTCTTTTATGGATCCATTTCCATTTAAACGGCTTGAATTCTGTATTTAAAAAGAAGAAATTGCAAGATGGATTAACGCAAACACTGCATGTAACATTTTGAAACACAAAACTCTCCTACTGAGTGTTTCTACAAATGGTCTTAACACCTAAAAAGAAAAACACACTGCCCTTTAAGGATAAATGCAAGTCCAATAAGCGTATTCAATTCCTGCTTTTGGTTTACTGCAGATTGGTATCAAATTAACATCATCTTTGAAAACCAGCCAAGCAACTTAACATTACCTGCTGCTATTCCCAAATATATTTATTTTCCCCTTTAAACATACCCTGAAAAGCCTGAAGTAATCGTTCTGGTGCTCAGGAATAAGACATTTAGTTTTCCCTGTCTTAGCTAAAGTGACGAGGATAGGAAAAACAAGTCCTCTTTTAAATGATTTGAGGATTAGTACACTCTGCTTAAATAGTCAAAGAGCGTAGCTCTCTGTGCTTTAGAAAGCTGTCTTGGAGGTATAAAGTAATGGAGTCGCATGGCTGCACAATTTAGCAGTAACCACTGTTTGAATGACTCTGGCTGTAGCATGAGGGCTGTGAAGAAAGCTGCAGTGTGGGAAGGAAAACAAAACTAAGATGCCGAAAACCAAACAAAAAACCCCACACCAAACCCCAAACCCACTAGCAGTTTGGTGCCGTTATCTGCCCTCCCGCTTCCCTGAATTACCTTAATCATATGAGGAAGAAGTCGTGGTCCCAGAAATCCAGCCTGCTTACTATTAGCCCCCTGCTGACCAGGAGGGAATGAACAGGGATAAGATGGTGCTGGCAAGTAAAACGCACGTTC
Source organism: Aythya marila (assembly GCF_965140915.1). Classification (NCBI taxonomy): domain Eukaryota; kingdom Metazoa; phylum Chordata; class Aves; order Anseriformes; family Anatidae; genus Aythya; species Aythya marila. The sequence continues at coordinate 394,162 of NW_028137300.1, read as the reverse complement.
TCCAAGTGTCAAATCATAGCGCCTTCAGAAAAGAGCAGTGATCGTAGTTTAGTTTTTCTTTCAGCCTACTCTTGGATTAAATCCCATCCTATCATTTTAGAGGAACAGCTCATACGATATGGAAGCCTTCTCCACAGAAGGCTTCGCCAAGACTACAGACTGAAAAGTAGAGAACAGTCTTCCTACTAAGACTATCACTTGCAGAGCAATAATTCATTCTTACACCACAGATGACCTTCATTTCTCTCCTTCTCTAAAGTAGCCAGCTACAGATAACACATAGATAGCAATTTACACGAGTGCTGCAGTTTAAGGCCAAGCAACAAAAGACAATAAACGACACAGAGAATTTCAGGTTAGACAGAACTGAATTAGACAAATAATAATCTTCTCCCGGGATAGCAAGAAAAACACTTGCAAAACAGAAAAATATCAATAACAGGAAAGTAAATCTCTTCTGAACACATTTTAAGATTTGTTATTACCTGATATAAAAAAGTATGTAAGCTTGCTGACCAAGAACTCTTTTAATGTCAGTACGCACTACTTTAGCATCATTCATCTGATACCAAAGTCCATTACCAGCCTGCAAATAAAGACAACGATTTCTTTAGGTGAATTGCACGTTTTCCAATTGAAATCACGGGTAGGAACAAAATACACACATGTCAAATAAAAATATAATGAAATCTTTTTCCCTAGAAACAGTAGCTGCTAGTCATGCTTTAATTGGTTTGCCAGCACAACCTTTACCCTGTTAGAAATGCTGTTGACTTCTACCTTTACATAGCATATATAGTGTCCTGAGTGACAGCTGACACCGTGATGTACCAGCACCGCGTATAAGGCATAGAGCAGTGGTTCTCCCATTGACTGCGACATGTAGGCTCTCAGGTCCAAATACTCCGGATATTTCACCTCCTAAAGAGACATCAAGAAGATAGAAAAATTATCCCAGAGTACTTTGTGGACTAGCCAGAGAAAAACACTTCCAAAAAACACAGACTAGAATTGATTTCTAGAATATATTTCTAGAATATATTTCTTGATTCACTACAAATAAGTCTTCCCATAAACAACGGTTAAGACTAGAAGTTGCAGAGAACTGTTTCCTGATGAATCAGCCTTCTCAGAGGAAAGCATATGCTTCTTGTCAAGCGGGAACTTTATTGATATTAAGAGAAAGAATAAGCCATAGTCGTTAGTCTACAATTATTGTCTGAAAATATTAACAACTTTCAGCCTTGGGGGATGTCCCATTACACAATGATATAGTTGCATTACAGTGGTAAACATACCTTGTTGATCTTTCCACCTGTGAAATCTGCAAATCTTTTCAGTGATATTGTGAGAACCTTGGAAGAATGGTGTATGGTAAATCTCTTGGATGCAGGAACCATCTTTTTACACCTTAAAAACAAGCAGAGATAAGTGTTTGAAGGCATCTTCTTTTAGCCCCCAAAACAAACTCCTTTTAATGTCTCACGCATGCCTATGCTATTTGAATGATATTTACTTGCATAATAGGTTGGTCTTTTTTCTTTTCATAAACCCATGCACTGCGTGTCAGGTTTGTTAATACACAGAAGAAGGTCAATTTTCCCAACAACTCAGAGCATAGCGGGAACAGGAATCTCTCACAAAAGGGTATGACCAGGTTGGATGGCAAGGTACCATTTCTTGGTCTACAAAAGTGGCTATTTGAACTCCAATCCTGGATACATTCTTTCAGCTTTCAAGGGAAATACAAATACTGAAAGCGGAACGAGAGAGCCTTGGTCCCCAGGGCTAGAAATTGCAAATAATCTCCAACATAGGTCCACTATCAACATCAAAAATACAACAGAAGCACATGGTCATTCTACAGGAGGGAGACATTTAACAGTAGGAAGTCTTCATGTACTGAGCTTGTCTGGAAAGACACTGAACCCATCTGCCATCCTTTGAAACAAAATAGTTCAGTTTGACACATTGCCCGCTCCAAGGTAGGACCTACGGTGTAAGCAGTGAAAATTAGCCACTAGCCCAGAGAACAATGGAAACTGGGCAGTTTACATCAAGAAAAGTACTGTCGAGAGCTAATAAAGAGAAAGAACAAAAGTAGCTCTTTTTGAATTCTGATGGCAAAATACAAGCCAGAGAATTGCAAACCCATAGGGAATGCCTATGAACAAGACTTCCCCCCTCCAAAGAAACAAAAATCCAAGTCTTTTATAAACTTCCACAAAACTTGTAAGTAGATCCAAAGTTTAGAGGTAGTCCAACAGAGTCATGCAACATAGAAAACTGACGTCTAGGATTAAGACCTAATTCGTCAAAATCTTACTCGCTACATTTATAGCAATTCTCTCCATCCAGCTCTTCAGGTTTCACAAAGAGTTCCAGAGCTCTGCTAACAGACGAAACCGCCTAGAGCAGCGAGAAAGAAGAGCGCAAAGTCACTGTAATTCAAAATTCCAGAGACATACTAGTAGTTTATAAGAGAATCTTACTAACATACTCAAGCGATCTACTAGGAGCACTGTGAAGAAGGAGGCAGAAAGAACATGCTCAGCATTGACCTCACCTGGAAGGCATTTGACTTTGGAACAAATACTTTTCCAGTAGCCTAGACAGCATCTATAGTGTGCTTTGTCATCAATACTGGGGACAAATTCATCAGTCTAACAATTAGATGCATATTGAGGTAGAACAACAAAGAAGTAGGACAGCATTATAATTTTTGCAGAAAGAGAATTCTTTCCCCTTAAACCCAATGCAAATGTGGAGACTATTTACATGGGTTCCACGGAAGGACAAAGTCCAATCCACTTCCTTAGCACCACCAAGCTCTTACGTTTTAACATTATATGTGGTTTGGTTTTTTAAGTTAAACAAGTTTAATTTAGAAAGTTATGCATGTACTTAAACATCATGAATTATCTTTAGAAAACATCTTACCTTTATATCCAAAGTGATATCAAGAAATGCCTCATACGTATCCGAAACTGCTTTGCAATTCAAGCACTTCACTGGAAACAAAATATAAATGCTTAACATTATGTGAAGGAGACTAACTGTCCAAATTCAAGTTGTTGACAGATACTACTTTAGACAAACTACAGACTGCTTTACTACCGACAAAAGACACAGATCAGTTCTAAGGACAGGAATATTTTTTCAAGTACCTCTCGATCTTAGAAATCCTCCAAATATTTGATGAATGATGGTGGTAGCTTGAGAAGATCTGTCCAATCTGGAAATAAATTATAATCAGACCTCAGAAGATTTAAGGCACAGAGTTAACTCTTCAAAGAGTTTGATGAAAACCAAGGATGATGTAGACTTGCGTTGCTGATAGTAAATAAGGCACTAAAAGGTGCTAGAGATCATTTCTGAGAGTAAATAAAGGACTAGAAGGTGCTAGAGAATGTATGAAAGTGAACTTGTTTATGCTTACTCGGTGCTTCCGTTCAAGCACGCTTCCTGCATAGCATCAACAGTATAGCGCAAGAACTCGTGTGCGTCTTCTTGACTGCCAAAACGGAAATGTTGTCCTATTCCTAAATAAGAAGATGATAGTATTGACCTCATTTAAAAATGAAATCATTCTTGTATTTCTAAAATCTCTCTTCATTGGAGTGTTAAAACCACTTAGACACATCAAATAATTATTTGAAGATTACAAGCTATCGAAAAGAAACACATCTGAAGCCACTTACGACTGAGATTACTGATAACATGCGTAGGCTCGATGGCATCAACAGTGCAACGCAGGGCCTGGTTAATGTGAGTCTCCATCGTGCACATCATGCAAAAATCTTGTTCACGACCTGAAGAGTGAAAGAACAAAGCATCCCAGTCCAGCGAAATATCCATACCTACAAACATCTAAGTACAATTTAAACTATAGATACAATATCCACTCTCCTTGCTACATTCTATTCTCCCAAGATGCCAATGTCCCAACAGTCTTGTAACATTTCATTTCACACAACTTGACAGAAGAAAAATATCCACTAAGCCTGTATTCAAATGCATTTTGTGATGAGAAATCTAAAAGACTACTGCAAAGTCGCAGTTGTAAAGGCTGACAGGAATGTGAACTCCACAGGCTGCAAAATGTATTACTCTCTAAAATTACTACCAAATGCATTACTGTCCAATGCACTTCATTATTCCCATGAAGCAATAAATGATCCTTTAATAAACAAACAAACAAACAAACAAACAAATAACTAAATAAATAAATAAAACATGGTGCATTAATTGCACTCCATATGCTATTCGGAGCCCACTGCTAATACAGTGCTCAAAGCCAGCTGCTACAGGTAAAATCAGGCAAATAAGCTTATCTCACAGAATCACTGCTGTTCTTTCACCTTCAGAGCTATCCAACAGATTCAAAATACTGTTAGAAAGTACTCACATGACTGGCTGTGCTCAAGAGAAAGCATGTAATTGGCAAGTGGGGGTGTGTAGGTCAAACACTGTAGAGTAGCATTAAGAAAACATGTGTTGCCAAGATTGTACAGGCCAACTCCAACACTTTGTGTTTCTCGCCAATCCATACAAATCTTCTCAGGTGGAAAAAGAATGCTCTGTGGCGGAGCAATTCCATCATTAACGACTGCAAGAAAGTTAAATTTAAAAAGAGATCTTGTTTGTTTGTTTCGAAGAAAGGTATTTAAAAAAATACTATTCTGCAGGAGCACCTAGAGGAGCTAGCTACAATCCAAACCAGAAAAACTTATTGCAGACAGCTTTAATACCACCAAATTCAAATTGGCTGGTCAACACAATGTTTTGGGGAAAAAAAAAAAAAAAAAAAAAAAAAAAAACAATTTTAGTCAAGCATTTTAATTCTTCTAAGGCAAGGCTAACTGCCATTCTGTTTGTAGCACCTAATGCCAAGTTCCTCTCCATCTATAATCTTTAACCTGATTAACTCAACTACTGTTTTTTTCCTTATTATAACTTAAACCACAAACTTAGACTTGAAATTGTACGGTAAAAACGTAAAAACTAGGAACTAGGAATGACGGTACCCCTACAGATACCAGATTTTTTCCTGAGCAATGTTATCCTTCAAAAAACCTGTGAAAAATGGAAGCTGTGAATAGCAACAATCAAACACTTTTCTCTGCAAAACAGAAAAGACATGGAGGAATCTGTGCATTACAAAAAGCTCCCCGTATTTCTCTGTTGACTGTAAATATATCAAAATTAATTTCTGTAACATCAGTCACTTCAGTTGCCTTAGGGGATTCGCTTTTGAAGTCTTTCTTCACAGTAGTCCCCTTCTCTAGCAGTGCAACAAGTAAGAACTGCATTTTCTACTTTTGCTTTGAAGACAATGGAGGCAGGATAGAACGCACACTTACTTAGATCTCTTGGGGCAAAAGCCTTAGATTTTTCAGATGATCTACAGTAAATAGCACCTCCACGTCCTTGGGCCACAGAGACTTGGCTTGAATCTTCTGCAGGCACTATCCGGCCCCAGTTGGCGGTGCGTGACATCAGTATTTTAGGACTTGGTTTCTTGGATTTGCCAGACCGCCTTGAAGAGGGCTTTTTAGGCTTTGAAGATTTGGGCTTCTTAGCTACGGTCATTGTTCACATCTGCAACAGAGACAGAAGTTCTGGCTGACGTAAGAATATCAAGAAGCATTCCAAGAAGAAAAGAGTAACAGAAGTCCTGTCACTTAATCTCAAAGAAACAGCCTTAAGAACTAAATCGCTGGTATGAATGATTTAAAAAGAATCCCCAAACTAAACACACAAAGTGAAAATTTCCATCTAAACTCTATCAGTATTACTTTTCACTTCTGCAGAACTAGTGGCTGATGCCATTTCTTTCCCTTCCGTAGGATTTTAATCCATTACAACTCTGGAGTCTTTTTAATATAAAAATGTAGAAGACATTCTCTGAGGGGAATCAGTTATTTATTGATTTCCGGAGTTGCGCAATTATCTGTTAATTAGTACCTATGATCTAATAGATAATTGTTGCAATTATCTATTGCTGGCATTAGTAACGGAACACTATTACTTCACTGCCTGCGTTTTTCTGTTTCGTCTGCACAAAGGTACCCAGAACTCACTGCTACTTTTCTTCTGTCTTTCCAGGGCTCGCCCTCTACCTCACTGTCTACTGCACCAGTCATGAGGGGTTTGTTGTGATTCTAGAATGAGCCTAGCTTTTAAATACACCTTTCATGGGCGTCACTTGGTGATAGCAAGTTAATCTGTGAGGGCTCCTCAGTCTACATCATGCGGTCGCTTTTTCCAGGTGAAAAAGCGGAGCCGTAAGTGGCAGTACACTAAAGCCCTGGCACGTTGAGATCCATGAGGAGAGATGTTTGGCCCTCCTTTTCACTCCTGGGAACCATATACCTCAAAACCCACAGAGGATGGGCTATATCTCAGAGAAATCTTGGGAAAGGAGAGCATGAAGAGCATGTTTGCAAATTTATTTCTCCCTGGGCTTCTTCTGCTTCTCCAAGAAAGACGAGTTTGAATATAACTTTGGCAGCAGTACTTCTGGTGTTTTACTCCTACCACATTTAAAACTCCTACGACAAACTGAAAAGTTAGACTAAAAAGCAGCTCTTTCCGTTCTCCTTTCTAAAGTTGCACGCTTTCCTCATGCAAAACAACAGGGGAATGTAAGCTAGAAACGGAAATGCTGAATGTAAAACAAAACAAAACAAACCTCAGCCCTCCAGGACAAAAGCCAATAACTGCTACAAAGTCCTTTTTAAAATGCTGATTAGGTTTCAAGGTGATACCGCTTTAAATAAGCGTAGTTGTGTGTCCATAGGCAGAAGCTGAATAATGACAGGATGAACTTCTATACTTCATGTTTTGTTACTGTCTTACTGTAGCACACAGGGACTTGTTACCTTTAGGGAAACCACTAACCTCATGGAGGGTTTAAAACATAAGCTAGTTTGTTATACCAAAATGACGGAGAGAACAAAGCATAAAGTGCTTTCAGATTTCTAGCACGCCTTGATTGCTATCCATTAAACTTCAGACACGTTAAACAAAACACAGTAAATAAGAAAACTCCTAGTCCCACAGCTGGCAAATTGTGCGCAGAGGTTGTAATTAGAACTTTTTTGCCCTGACGTTTTACATTTAAAATTGATTTTAAATCCATTCTATACACACTTTCCATTCCTGAAAAAACAATACGCAAACCTGACAAATGCATTTACATGAGAAATGAAGTCGTCCTTGTCCGATTGGAAGACTAAGGTGACAGCTCCTGGGCTCAGGGATAAGCTCCGATCTTCACCAGTGACAGCTCCTTTTGTAGGATTGAAAGGGAAAATGTTTCAGCAACACATTGGAAACATACTTAAGGGACAAGAAACAAAATCAAGACTGCAGTGAGAAGGAGAACAGAAAAACAATACTGGGGGGAAAGGAAAGGAAAGGAAAGGAAAGGAAAGGAAAGGAAAGGAAAGGAAAGGAAAGGAAAGGAAAGGAAAGGAAAGGAAAGGAAAGGAAAGGAAAGGAAAGGAAAGGAAAGGAAAGGAAAGGAAAGGAAAGGAAAGGAAAGGAAAAAAGAAAAAAAGGGAAGGGAAGGGAAGGGAAGACCTTGATCTTTATACTGACCAATGAGATAAGCCTTACACATTTTTAAGTTTATTTTTGACAACTGATTGAGGTGTTACCAGGTATTAAGTACGATTCAAGAGCAAATATTAACACTAGAAAGAAGAAATCCGATCCACCACCACTGTTTCAAAATACATCCATTTCTCATTTGGAGATGACGTCTCTCTGGCAAGGTAGTAGAAAAACTGTAAATACCGATAGAGCTTCCTCTCCCGATGTTCCATATACATACCGATGCTGTTCCTACACCTACGCTCTGAGCATAAATTTATGTTGACATGAGTATCGGGTGTTACTCCTCTCTTTGTTTGCCTTGAGAGACACACCTCTTGTCCATTGAAAAGTAAATTCAAGATTCCAGATCACTTAAGACAGTTGCTATCCCCCCATTCAGAGTTCTGCAGCAGCACTCTTCAGATGTGTTTAGCAGTCTCTTTAGAAAATGTTATCACTTAGGACCTGCTTCTCAGTAGGTCCACGTTTGGCCTCCGCTTAGCAGAGAGTCAATCCCAGCTTAAGCTTTCGTACAAGAGCCCCTTCACGAAACGGAGTTGAACCCTGACATAACTGAGTTGAACCTTTAACCTTGAAGCTTCCTTAAAGAAGAAAGCAGCACCCAGGCCAGGAAATAGAAATTAATCGTCACTTTACCCTGAAACGCAGTGGGCTATTCTGTGCTGGCAGGATTGCTGCCGGGCTGGCCAACGAGGCGGCGGGCAGCTCCCCGGGGCCACAGGGCCTGGCACAGGGAGCCGCCGGGGGTCTCCAAGGTCCGGGAACAGCGGCAACAGCGGCAACAGCAGGGACAGAGGGGACAGCAGCGACAGCAGCAGCCACCTCAGCCGGGGCCGTCTCCACAACCGCCACAACGGCCTCGGAACGCCGCCGAACTCGGAGCTCCAGCGTGACGCCTTTTGAACCTGGCCGCGCTGCTCATGGCTAAAACCAGAGCGTTTCCTCCGGCGTGTGTTTACTGTCGGTGCCGGATCAGCCCTCACCCCGAGCTCTCCCTGCCGGGAGGGCTTTGGGGTTGGGGTTTCCCTCCCGCCGCCGCCGCGGGCAGGCCCCGCGCGCAAGGGGTCCGCGCTGGGGAGCAGCATCTCACCCACGGCGAGAGACCGAGGGCACGACATGAAAAAGCCCCGACACGAAAAAGCCACGACATGCGGCCGAGGCGGCGGGGAGACGGCTCTGAGGGAGCTGCCACTTCGCCCCGCCGTCCTCCCCTCCCGGGCCGCCCCGCCGAGCCCCGTGCGCCTCAGGTGCTGCGCTGAGGGGGTGGCTGGCTACTGAGACAGCTGCCCAGGGCACTGCTCATGGCACCGAGCCTGACGGAGGTCAACAAGTGTTGAACAATGCTCTCAGACATCGGGTCTCACTTTGGGGTGGTCCTGTGTGGAGCCACGAGTTGGACTTGGTGATTATTGGGAGTCCTTTCCCCCTTGGGATGTTCTCTGATTCTAGGTCAGCAATCCAGTAGCTGATGAGAAGTGTGGAGTCATTCAAAGGGAAGAGAGAGCACAACACTTCTCGTTTGCAGAAGCGGCTATTTGGTAACCAAACCGATGATTCCTTTGCTTCTAGAGCAACTAACAGCAGGGATCCGCTTTACAATGGAGGGAAAAGAGTCGTTGGCATGTCATGTGAAGTAAGCTTCAAATCCCAGAGGATGATTTTGTTGGAACTTTATTCAGCTGAAAACACAGAAGCCTTGCTTCTGCTTGTGTTAGTTACAGCTCCAGTTTACTTTGGTTGGGAGGGAAGGCATTCCAGGCTAATGTGCTGTACCTGTTCCTTCAGCTCATTGTCCATAAACGGAGGAGCAAACGAAATCAGTTTAATCTCCATTAAATGCAGCAGACAAAGCGGAGTAGAGGGCGATCTAGCACTTAATTTTTCCTGTAAGCAGGAAACCCAGAACTCAACAACACTTTTCAAATCTTGTCCTGCAGTAAATGACCAGCTGAGTGAAGCTTGCATTTAGAGGATGTGCTCCTACAGTAGACGGAAAGAGCTTTTCCTCTTCACAAGTGCAACTGAGTGGTGGACTGGCAGCTACGTGGTTAACTAGTTGTGCCAAAGGGGTTGTGTTGAATGCACAGAAAAATATGCAGGTCCCAACAGTAAAGGGTTGTCTGTAGGCATGACACTGAGTACAGATGTTGTCTGCAGGTTCGTGCAGAGTGCACCGCGCCAATAAGCACCCAGAGTCGGAATGCACACAAAGGTCTTTTAATTATATAATTACTTATAGAACTCTGCAGAGTCAGGTACTTGGCCATCTTTCGCAAAGCAAGCACACCTCTGACTCGAATCACCGTCATTTATACACAGGAAACTTGTGAAAACTCTCTCTTTGGCTCCTTTGGATTGGTTATTACAGCTCACCTAACTTATCTCCGTTGAGCTTGTGCATTACAGAGGAATACCGGGGGGGAGGGGGAACAGGAGAGGGGGGACACACACCGAATCCCACATTAGCATAGATTAGCATTTTGACAGGTGTGATTTTTAATGTGCTAATGACCCTTAATGAGAAAAAGGTTACTATAGGTCAGTCTGGAGCTGGTGTTCTCCTTCCTGTTTTTTCCCTTTTAGCCCTTCTCTTCCTTGCTTCTGCTAGCTCAAGGCTACCTGTCTCTCTCCTTCTTTATTTTCTCAGCTAAAAGACTGCACAAGCTACAGGCCTCCCTATTTGCTTCAACATTTCCTTGGTTTTGTTTTTGGTTTTTTCCCAGCTCTGGGACGACACAGGTGTGGTTTGATATTTGCCAGTATAGCTAAAACTCACGCCAGTCTGCTCACGCACAATAAGTAGTAAGATTTAAGGACTGGTTTCATCGGCTTCTTCCATACTAACATCCTTCTTATGTTTTAGATATGCTGGAGTTAAATCAACACTAAGTTACTACTTGTGGAGTAATTGCCTTAAGCGACTAGGCATCATAAGCACACCTCCATCCCAAAAGCTACCCGCCTCCAAGGTGCAACCACCCCTCACTGAGCACGCCCTCGGAATTTCTCAGAGCCTGTACCTTTAAACGCAAGTGAGATCATTTCTACCAAGCACAACCAAGATATGCATGACTAGAGTCACTCAAGCTCCACCTTAAAGATAGAAAATAATATCAATTGCTTTAAGAGAAAGGGGATGTTAGGGAAGATACTATCAGGAAGATTCCTTCTGACATCACTCGACAGGCTGAGCCTCTCACTCCCCCACCCCCACTCCATTGGGACGCCGTGGGGTAAGATCTGAACGCTTGCTTATACCAGGCGTCTCTGTGGAATCTTAGAAATCTCTAGAGTTTTGATGCTTTTTAATGTCTTAATACCTAGGCTGTGTACCTGTGCATTTCATGCATGCTAGCTTGCTTTTGCAGACAGTGAATTTATCACTGACAATCCAAAGAACCTGTGTACCTGTCGCCGTAAGAAATTGCACTTAATTGCATTCTTCCTAGCTGTGAGAGTTCTCCTTGAATGCGACTAGAGCGAGGCCGTACTGCGTTGTTGGTGAATCCGTGACCGTGATAGTTCAGCACCCTGAATCCGACGGGACCCATGACGGTCAATCGGCTACACCCCTTAACGCGACACTACTAGACGAAGAAGATGACAGGGCTTGCATGCACTGCATTAGGCTTTGCATGTGAAAACACCCCCAAATAATTTCACGTGCATTTAACGTTTTTAAAGGGAAAAAAACAGGAAGGTGTAGACTCTCTGTAAGCTACAGCCCTACATAGTTAAGGCATCAGCATTCATTCCTTTGCTTGATAGCAAAGTATGAACATACAGAAGAGTTAAATATTTTCTTTGCATTCTTAAAGGCGATTTTTCAGACTTGGGCTTCAGTTGTTGGAGTTGAAGAGATCAGTAGACATCCTTACTTTTACGTTAAGACCAAAATCTTTATCTAAGATTGTGTTATCGAACGCAACTAAACTCCCACCCCCACATGGTTTTTTTGTAACTTCGCAATGATCTTGCTGCAGTCCCACTCTGATGGTCTTTCAGTAACATGCAAACTGCCGTGGCAGATTCTGTTACAGTGCTTTTCTATTGACAGTGTGCATAACACTCAAGGTAAAGCCCCTCATTTCGCAGTGGGGACATAAAGTGTTTCTTTGGACCCTGCTGCTTCTGTTAGTACTCACTTTTTCACAAACTTGTTGAACCTGAGCCGTGCCTACTGAGCCAACGAATGCTTTGATGACACAGTATTTTGTCAAAGCAGTTTTGCTTCTTGGAGCTACAGAAGCAGCTCTGGCTACGTGATAGGGAATTGTGCTGCATTGGCAAAACCAGACTTAGCTACAGACTTACAACACTTGCTAACTCGATCTATTTCAAATCTCATTTTAACTTTAAAGGACAATCAGTTTTGTGGCTCCTGTCTTACTAATTTGCCTTGTTTTGCATGGAAGGGAAGCCTGTGAATGTTTTGCTTTATTGCATGCTTCAAAAAAAGGCTGAGGAAGAGACTGGAGGAACCTTTTCTATTCTATGGACTTTCCCCCGACAGTGTGGAATTGCAGGCTACTTGGATGAATGTTCGAATATGAGTAAGGGAGCAGACCTCAGCCAAAGGAGGTGGAATCCTTGCTTAATAGTAAGTATCAGTGTGGGGACATCTTTGCTTAACGGGAGCCATTTAAACTCTTCATAGAAACAAAATAAGCTGGACATCTTATGTTTGGAAAGCAGTATGGTTACACAGCGGCTAACATAATGACTTGAGTCTACTGCTCTGCAACTTCAGGTTTTGTTTTCAAGCAGTGCATACATCAGTTTAAGCTTTGGACAAGGAGATTTGCAATGCAAATAGTGATAAACCAGAATCAGCGGCGCTGACGAGTGTCAAGTCTTATATGCTGAAATAGCACCTTCAAGAAAATCTGTTTATCTAGCCAGGTAACGGTGTCTCCCTGTAAACATGAAGGAAATGCCAGGAGCAGCCATACCTCTTTGCTGTCAAAATAAAGAGCAAGTCGAGGCCAACATCATGCCATAGTGCAAAGGCTTGCGAAGAAAGATCATTCTAAGAGGTCTGCAAGAAAAGATGACTTACTTTGTCATAAGTTTGTCAAATAGAATGGACGAGTTAGTAGTCGAGTACCGACTGTGTCCGACTCTACAGCTGCGGCGCAGCTCCAAGTCCCTGTTTTCTCCGTGGACTCGTCTCACAGTTTTTGCACCAGCTCTACTCCTCAATGTTCTGGTGACTGAAACGCAGAAACAAAGTCTTTTGAAACAGTGAAGATGGGATTCTCCTTATTTCACCGTTGCTCTTGTAAAATGGAAACAGACAGACAAAAAAGGCACCCTGAAGTGGATTGAGTTTTCTTTACATTTCAGATCAGAAGTTGGTGTCACAACCACTGCATTCCACTTCTTTATCGCTCTGCACGTTTAAACTGTCTACTTAAAACTGGGACCTGTAGGGAAATTTTTAAAGAGACTGAAAGCTAGCCAGACAAAAACAAACGTGCAACTTTTGTTCCATGCGGGAGGGAAATCTACTCCACTTATTTCTGTCTTGGAAAAGTGAGAACAATCAACACCTTTCTCTAAGGTGTTTTCACTCCATTCATGTCAAACTGTATCTAACAGTGCTCAAAACAAACACTAGGACATTGCAAGCCTCTTCCTAAGAGGTGTATGTTTGATTACTCTGTTTATGCATGCAGCACTTCCATTTCCTGCATTAGGATCTAACAGCTCAAGGAGGGAAGAATCGTTTCAAGAGAAACACCCAAACACCACATAACTCAAACTCGTGCTTTTTAGAAAAAAGCCTGCCCATTGTTTGCCATACAGCACCCTTTGGCACAGGTTTGTTGCTTGCACTGTCATTAAAAGAGCCAAGAGGACAAGGGGAAGGGAAGAGCTACACCACTGTGCTGCTAGGATCAAATGAAAGCCATGGAGTGACCAAGTGCCATCCTCTTCAGTAACCAGCGCAAATAGGTATCCCGGGGACTTACAGCCACTTACCTGTGCTATATTCTTTTTTTCGTTCCAATTTTGGCTTTCTCAACTGCCTACATTAAGAAAGAGGACAGGGCAGAGAAGGGAGAAAAGACTTGTTGTATTAGACCCATCAAGGATGGGAAATTTCACCATGTTTACAAGCCAGTGCTCCATGGTATACAAAGAGAAGCCTGTAGGCCTCACGCAGGATCCACATCCCAAGTCTGCTGCGTGCCATATACACGCGGTTCTGTATGTACCCACATTTCCTAGCTTGCTCATGTTGAATTCTCAAAATTATGAGCAATAGCACCCAAGTGGAAAAGATACATGTCCGGGTTTCAGTTAGGACAGCGTTAGTTCTCCTCCTAGTAGCGGGTAGGTTGCTATGTTTTGGCTTAGAATGTGTGAAAGGATGTTTAGAAGAGTGCTGATACCACCCCGATGTTTCAATTGCTGCAGAGCAGTACTTACAACAAGCCAAGGACCTTTCGGTGTCTCACTGTCCTACTGGCGATCAGAATCGGCGCACAGCAACAGCTGCGAGGGGACAGACTCAGGATGGCCAACCCCAACTGGCCAAAGAATTCTATGCCTTATGGCAACACGCTGCACCATGGATAGGGCGGGGCAGCCGGGCTGCTAGGGGTTACGCTGGGCACTGGTCAGCGGGTAGTGAGCAACTGCATTGTACATCACTTGTTTTGTACACATTACTAGTAGCAGTACTATCATCATCATCATTATTATTATTTTCCTGTCTTAATAAACTGTCTTTATCTCAACTCGCGGGCTTCACTGTCCCGTTTCTCTCCCCCATCCCAGAGAGGGAGGTGGGAGGGTTGCAGAAGGGCTGTGTGGTGTTTAGCTGCCGGCCGGGTTAAACCACAACAACACCTCAAAGGGGTTGGGGAAAAAAACAGGTTTGTTTTAGAAAAGCGGAAGACTTTCACTGAGAAGAGGGATTCTAGTTTTAAGGTACTGGTACACCATCAGCATGCTCATAGGCCTCTGCTGATTTTAGCCGGAGGTTTATCAGGCCACAACTCACTGCACATGCTTTCTCTCTTGCTTTTCAATCTACAAATCGAACAGAGATTGAACATATAGAAATACAGTACCTTGAAAAGCATCTTCTCTTGACATTTCCCCTCAGTATCGCCATACTTTCTTCAAAGCTGGAGACTGAACACCGCAGGATGCTTTTGCTCATTGATCTTCAACGGTGTCCGTTGAAACATTCAATACTGGGAGAAGAATAATCCTAGGGAAAGAAGGAAACAAGAATATATTTATGTGAACCACGTAGATTCAGATAAAGAAATTCTGCCTCACGCAAGTTTAATTGACCCTCCTGACTTGGTAGTGGGGCAACTAATTGCAGGCAGACACTGAAACGCTGCTGTGCTCAAGAAAAACCGGGAGAGAAAAAAAAAAAAAAAAAAAAAAAAAAAGCTTTCAAAACTAAAGCTTCCCTTTCCCCACCGTTTTCTTGTGGATAACTTAAGCTTAATATCCTTGGCAAAAAGATATTGCAGCAAAACCTTTCACATAACATTAGAGTTTCGTGAAAAACAACAACAACAAAAAAACCTTTAAATTCAATTGGAATTTTTTTCAATAAATTCAATTGGAATTTAAATTCAAAACTTTAAATTCAGTTGAATTTAAATTAAAAAAACTAAACTAATTAATTTAAATTAAAAAAAAATTAAATTCAATTGACTGTTCAGAGGAACAGTCAAGCTTGACATTATACATCCTAGAATTAAAATCTAGTTTGAGTTTTTCTCCCATCTCCAGACCTTGCTAAAGATGCTTATTAGGAGCTCTGTCAAAAAAAGTGAAAGGCTTGTTATATCAAAGCTTCGAACCCTTCTTACTGCCCTTGACCTTCTTCACATTGCTGCTCCTACAAGGGTGAGCACTATCATTTTTAGTACGGGAGGGAAGCTGTCATATCCTTGAGTGGGGGGTCGTTCTGTTTACAAAATGAAGTTCCAGTAAGAGTACATCAAATGAACCAACTTTCTTCGAACTTTAATTCATCACTATATTGAATGAATGACCTCTGGATTTCTCTCTCCCATTTGGAAGTCAATTTGAAAACAAACTACCTCTGCCATAAAGAGCCAGGCATCAGAGACACCTGTTGCGCCTCAAGAACAGAGAAGGTATGAACGACAAGAGCAGCTGAATAAAATGCAACTTGCCATTAGAAATGGGTGTACTGGCATCTACAGGTGCTGCTGGCATCTCCTCATTTTCATTACTCTCTTCATCTGGTTTCTCGTCTTCAGTAGCAGGGTTCTGCTGTGGTGACTTGGAGTTGTCGCATGGAGCACACGCTGCAGAGGTGCGACCTTGCAAGAAAGAATAGATACCAAAGATCTTCGTCGTGCATTTTCAGTTACAAATGCAGAGACAAGTCTTCAAATCCTTAGCGTTAAAGCACGTACCTCTTTTCTCACGAGATTCTTTAATTTGTTCACAAAGTCGTCTAAACTCTGTATCCATTTCGTTCCTCACCATTGAATATGCAATGCCTTCCAAAACATAGGCGCTGTGACGATCTGAAATTTTACACACTTTAACTGAATGTTGTCTACCAACCAATGAAACTGTTTTGATCACAGAAAAAAATTGCTTTCTTCATAGGTTGGTTCCGAAAGGTTCTCTCAGTGAATATTTTCAGCATAACAACATCGAAGTTAATTAAAACAAAAGCACTAGTTCCTTGGGAACACTTATATCACAATTCCATGCCCAAGTAGCAAAATGATAAAATATTTACACTGTGGTAAGAGATGTTCTCTGTGGACGTCCAAAATCATCTAATCCATCCGAAGTCTATTGTCCGCACACAGCACTTATCCATCTATACGTTCGACAGATTTTTTAAACTAGGGCTAAAAAGCACATCCTCACCTGTAGATCTTTGATCCGGGTAGTACTCTAAGGCATTGTTACAGATTAGATCGATGTCCTTCAGCTAGTCTCCGGCAGCGAGGTACTGGCGCGAGTCAATTTGAGTCAGAACTGTTGAAAGATCCATCGGCTCTTTAATCCTTGTGGCATAGTCAGGTACCTGCAGATCAAATACAAGCATTCAGAGGTTTTCTTAACCTTGCACACTGTCTACCAAAATTATTCTGAAGACTTTAAATAAACAACTTCCTAAAAACTCTGAACATTTGCGATGCATCAGAAGATGCTGAAATTAACCAGTTTGCTTCTCAAAAATGGAAGGGCTCTTTCATTTTTCATTAGCGCGGCCACGAGAGGACAACAAGAAGTAGGGAGGTCAGAAGCACATGCATGGTAGAGAAGAAACACTGAGGGTGGGAGATTCATTTCACTTTGCTTCAGAAAATCACAACAGTGAAAGCTGAGCAAGCCATCCGGCATTCTCTTTGTTGTCGACATTGAGGAAAAGGTGCATGAATTGCACCTGTGAAGTACCTATTGCAGGCATCTACTTTAGAATGAGATAACTGGGCCCTGAGGTGCTCATTTCTTCCCTCAGACCAGAAGAGGAGACTAATGACCAGTTCAGATAAGGACATATGTATCTGTCTAGATTTTTCACAGCTCAAGAACCTAGGAAAAAAGGGGAAGAAAAGCCAGTGGAGGCCCACATGAAGACGACTTTGCTGATCCCCAGGTATATTCAAGTTACATCTGTCTTTGACATATACGCCCCTAGTTTAGGCTTATCTCATAAATTAAGGAGAAAAAGGCATCTAAGCAGCCAATTGGAGGAAAAAGAAAACACACTGCACTTATGGTTGATTCCTATTGAGGAGTTCCAGATGAAACAGAGAACAGGATCTCAAAACTTAGTTTTACAAACTGCTGCTCCTATTCCTGTTCCCACAGGAACTGACAGTCCAAGAAAGGGCTTCAGACTTCACTCAAGTAGTCCTGTAAATACTGTTTGTAATTATAAGGAAAGATCTCTGTGCTTTTCAGTGCTGTGACACGCCTACATATCAAAGCTTTTTCACGAGCAAACTGTGTTGGCATTTGGACTGGCTTTTTAGAATGAAACCAGGGCTTTCAGCGAATAATCCCATAAGACACATTTGAGAGTCAGCAGAAGTAAAAGCACTGCCTCTGCTTCTTGCAAAATCCTAACAGTGCAGCCCTAAAAATAAAGTTGAACCTTCCCCAAAACGCTGAGAAATACGAACACTGAGAAGTTACAGACACACACGGATCAGCACTACTTTACCTTCTGTGGGTCAACGGGCTTTGCAAATTCCCTGAAACGTCTGTCAGTGGCAAGTCTGTGAGTAACGTCCCTCAAGAAAATTCTAAGGTCACGCAAGGTATCCTCCTCTTCCTCCTCCAGCATCCCTACTTCTTCCTCTTGTAGCTTCTGAGGCTCAGCTGGTGGTGCTACAGGCACAACTTCCAATGTCCGATCAACTTCAATTCATCAGGAAAAATTAGCCAATTTACAGTACTCAAATACAAGCATACGACAAATTACTGACAGAAAATGACCACCAAAGCAAAGCCCAACGAGCTAGTAACTTTGATAGGAAAGTTTTAGATGTACTTCTCATATCCTCCTCACCTCTTTTCTTTACAGGAGGCTTAGCCACTTCATTTAGAATTAGGTCCTCAAAAAAAGGCTGCTCTCTCTGCCCTACCAGGCAACTCAATATTGCACACTTCTCCAAATTCCGTATTAAATAATTTTTGCATCTAAAGCAGAAGGAGGAGAGACATTTCAGATTTAAGGCCACAAAAATTCATCTTCTATTCCAAAAAGAAGAGTACCTTTTCAAATTAAGAATAACCTGAAGAACACAAACTGAAAAAAGTTATCTTCCTGGCCTTAAAACGCTACATTTTCACAGGCTGGCACGGCAAATTCAAATATCACCTTTAAGAATCACCTGTAGAATTAAAGTTCGCTGAAGGGATTGTACGCTACACTGGTAAAGTAATGGCTTTCACCACATCCAACAGCGCCTCCTTTGTATTTACTTGCCTTGCTGCAGCCTTTACTTAGAACCTTTATGGCTATCGAGGGAAGAGACAGGCTTCAGCAGACAAGTGAGGGCTTTTTGCTGAGTTTTTATTTCTCTACCAAAAGGTGTCTGAAGTAGCTAGTACCTCTACGTCTTCCTCCATTTTCAAGTTCTAGTATTAAAAGGTAGGTGAGGAATTTCACTACTTATTTTAGAAGGAATTTACAGCCTGTACAAAAACTTCTGTGGGAACTCAAGCACTTTCAAAGCAGTTGATAATAAACACGTCTAGGTAAGACCCGTTCTCTTCCCCCGATGACTGAGACCAAATCATCAGAATGACAACAGCGTGGTCCTGTTTTGGGCACCTTCCCTTAATGTAAACTCTCAGAAGTCAATGAAGTTCTGCACCTACTTTTACTACAGTTTATTTAGGATTACAACTAGAATTCGATTCCAAAGTTACTTTAGCAGAAATTGGAACTCAGCTTTCCAGCTTGGAAAGCTTTGGCCTATATGAAGAAAGAAACTGATTTATTTATTTTTTTTTAATCAAAGTGTTTCAATTCTCTACTAAATTGCATTATTAGCAGTTTACCCAACAGAGCATGGAATGGCAGACTGTCAGAAGAAATCTCTTCAGTAAAAACATCCTCTTGTCATTTCAAGCACTTCATATTCTTGACTGAACCACTTTGTAGCCATCAGAATTATTGTATTAATTTATTATTTGCATGCGTGAGAAAGGGGTGAAAGTCACTTGCTTGACTCAGAAAAAACCTTAAGCAGATGCTTTCACAGTATTCTTTTTCTCTAAGCAAATTTTAAGTGATTTGTTAGGGTGCCTGAGTAATAACAGCATGCATTTAAGAAAGCACAGCATTTTGATGCTGAAAGCATTCATAAATTACAAGACACTGAAGAAATAGTAAGGAAAGTATTGACAAATACCTCTTCTGGGAGATCTGAGTGACGTACATCAGACGGAGCAAGCAGCAAAACTGGCAAAAATGCTGGAATGTTACGTAGTAGAGTTAGAAAAGTAAGTTTCAAGGCAGGTCCAGCGTTGTCCCATCACAAATGGATATCTGGGACATAAATTGTGCTTGGTGCTGTCTTCTGAGCATTTCGGATCAGCTAGTGAAAAGGAAAGCTTGCGTAAGAAAACTAAAACACGTACAAGAACCTCTTAATACATAGCTACATAGCCATCTGACTGCCCCATGAAATGAAGCTACGTGAACAGAGTGGCAAGCATCCTTTCACATAAGGAATTTCTCTGTGCACCCTTTCAGATTATCAGTATTCGGACAACTCTAGTCAGAAGATGGGAAGGATATATTCAGGCAGTGGCTAGACACCGTAGCTATATGGCCACAGCCACAATCATCGCATAACAAAGAAAGGAAATGTCCCTCTTAAGGGACACATCAGTATTCAGTCGTGTAACATGTCTGTCCTTACTTGTATGGCTCTCAAACATTTCCACTAAAGGTAAAAATATTTTAAGGTAGTGATGCCAAACAAGAAAATGGATTTCCTGCCTAAAAGTAAAAACACCAAATCTGTTCATTTTTTCTAGTTAAAACCACATCACCGTGCAAATGAAGTGTTTTCTGAATGTTAATGCTTTTATTGCACATACTGCAACAGCACAAGTTGTGTATGTCCGTGCGAAAACAAAATAAACAGAAGCCCCAAACCTTGGTTGCCTTACTAATACAATTTAGAAGAAGCCTACAAAAAGTAGCCGACATGCAGTCTGATACAGAGCCATCTACTGGGAGCACACAGTCTTAGGAGGCAATGAGAACTACTTTCTGGATCCCAGTGACATGAGCAGCATTTCTTTCCACAAAGAGATGTTTATTAGCAACACCGCCCAGCTTCCTGAGCTGCTAGCAACAGCCTCACTGTAAAACTGGGTATGGAAAATGTCGACATGTACAACATCCAGATTGTTTGTGGTGCTGTCTAAAAGAAAAGGGGATTTTCAGACAGAAGCAAACATCCCAGCACATTAAAACAAGGCCACCTCCATTACCAATTAATTTTGCTCACCTTACTTGCAACTCGATTGATCTTTTACATACAGTCAGTGAATCCGATGAGAAGAAAAAGAAAAAAAGGTACCTGTCCGCAGATTTCTTCTGGCGGTGCAACGTTTGTAAGCAGAACAGAAAGGTCCAGGGTGTGAACGGGAAACTTCTCCAAAGCGTGCAACACCACGGGTGCCACGTAAGAAACCTGGCCGTACCCTTCTTTTCCTACTATTAGCAGACAGGGCTGGCATGATGTTGGTTCCCAGAAAGCACTCCTAGAACACGAGTTAAGAAAACAAGTTTATAGATGAGGTGCTGAATAGACACACAGATGTTCCAAGTAATTTTCCTATAGACTTTCTTTTCCCTCCCCAAATAATCCAAATGGCAGCGGTACATTAAATACATGTAAGATTTCCAGTTAAGTTATTCAGTCATTCCAATTGTTTCATCTTCTTCCCCTTGTTTCATCTTCTTCCCTTGTGTTTCCTATTCTTTACTAAACCAAGACTGCAAATTAATATCCCTGCAATCTTGCTTTACTACTAGGAAATAAATTGGTGAGGAGCATTTGTTTCCCCACTACAATCAGGCTGTACCTCTGCTGGCTTAAATCAAAGATGCTAGAGACTTAGCCTTGCTCTAAAGCACAGAAAATCTTCTGGACAGCACAGCAATAGAAACGGAGAAAAATAACTGATCCAGCTGTGACAACATGATCTAACTTTCCAACTGTGGGCTTGCATGACTTCCATACTAAAATATCACAAGATTAACACAACTTGGTGGCTTAACAAATAAAGACACCATTCAATTTTTTCTCAAGGTGTTTTAACAAGCCATTTCTCAGTTTTCTTTCTGCTACATAATTCACTACTGGTTTAACAATCCTGGAAAACAGAAGGGCAAAAGGTGGCAACACAAACCCACAAAGTTGGGGTATTTTTAGCTAAAAGGACAGACAGCACATTTATGTGGTCTTGAGTCTTTCAAAGAATGCCATGGATTAAGTCAACGTGTTCTGGTAGTCTACGGATCACTTTGGCTTACGAAGAGAAGCCTGGGCTTTTCAATTTGGTCATTCAGAGCAACTTCATTACAACTTTAGTCCCTCCACCCTTTCTTCTTGTGAATACCAAGCACTCCTTCAACACACAAACTTGATGTTGCCCCTTCGTCTACCACCCCTCGCACTTTTAACAGCTGGAACTGTTTACAAAGACTCAGCAGACCTGAGAATTTAAACGTAACAGGGATCTATCTTTCTTTACCTGCTGAAACAGAGGCATTTTTTCTCTGGTCCGTCAGGCATTCCATCTTTTAATTCATCTCCAGAAACCAAGGATGCATCGTCATCACTGTCAAACATATCATCTTGTAAAATAGGATTGAAATGCTCTGAAAGGCAAAAGAGGTTTGTTAACTTTCCTGAATAGCCTTTGTCTCTTTCTCTTCCATTAATACAGCTTCTAAATCAGTGCCAAAACCCTTTCTTCATTTGAGAGCACACACTGAAAGCTATTTCCTAGAGTTCAGCCCACCACAGATCTAAGGAGATGGCACAAGGCCCTACAAAGCTCTACTAAGTCCCACTGATGTGTACGTATAAGGTACGCTACTCTTGGTGATTTTTTTCTCCCCCTTAGAATAAAGGAGATTACGAACAATTTCTGCAGTTGCTAAATAGCTTAAAAAAAAAAAAAAAAACAACAAACAAGACCATTTCTTTCTGGAGGAGGTTCCCACAATGAAAGCACGTGGATAAAGGATGTGATGGCCACAGAATTCCATTCATCTAGTAAATATCAATGCTAATTGATCTCACGTGTATAGTACGATCCACAAACATTTAAATTAGGAGACTGGTTAAAAATGATGATAGCTAAAACAATATTTAGCTTAGACCAGGTATACTTGTATCCTGGTCCTGACATTCTTCAGAAAGGAATTAGAAACATTGACCTAGAAATGCTTCCCCTCCAAAGATCTGAGTTTTGATTTTTTAAAGAAAAATAGGTGCCTTATACTTCAAACCTCAAGTCAACCTCTACAAATGCTAATTATCTTAGCTGCCGTCAGAAGCAGGATGCTTCAGTAGAGAACGCATCGTCCTTTACTGTGTATTGAGTCATTCAGAGCTTCCATTTGGCATTTCAGTTTCGAATCCACAATAAAACCTATGCGTTATATTCCAGACTTGCCCAAAAGAAAGACATGCACATGCAAATAATAAAATTCTACCACCATTATGTCTGAAAGCTATAAGTTGATTGCACAAACCACAAGTTTTTGCTTTAGCAGAATTATAAAGAAGTGGATGCTGTGGTTATACCTTGCTGTCGGTCCTCCTTTAGTGCAAGCTGTGCATGCGGGAAGATCTTCTGCACAACTTGTAAAATATTCTCTACTGATCTTTGAAAAAGTGGCTTGAAAATGGGTGAGAGTGCTTGTACGGGTGAAGCCTCGATCCTGTTTGAAGCTGGAACAACCTTCTTCATAGCCATGAAAAAGTCCTTTGCTTTTATTTTAATAGAATTAACGTCTAGTAGCAACTTCTCCCTACTTGCATAAATCTGAGGATAGCATCGGCGTAGAGAGCACAGCACAGCTTCAGTACATAAAGATTTGATATCTGCACCACAGTATCCTAACAAACAAAAATCAAATGTTACATCAGTCAAGGCCCAGGTTTACAACATGCAACATTTAAAGAATTTGTAATGCCAAAACCAAACAGCTTAACAGGGAATTCAAAGTGCTACCGCTTGTGAGGAATGTTTTAACATTTCGTGTCCATAAAGAACAATTCTGTTTGAATCCTGTCTGCCTCTGGGCCCTGCACTGGCAATTTAATTCTTGAACCACAGATGCAGTGTGTCCCAGTCTCCCCCTCATTCTAGTCAATTTATCAAGTCTTCAGAAAATACTCCTTAAATTTATGAACCTGTTTGCTTTTGTTATTCCGGACTTCTATTTCTAACAGTTACAGCCTTTTTTTTCCTGTCTTCTTCGAGATTAACTTAACACTGCTATAGATGTGACTGTCCCTGTGAATGGCTGGGGAAGAATGTTTTAATTACTGGTGAAGTGTCAATAAGAAAGCTATTTGTGTTTGATGTCTGGGAGTTTCATAACAACTGATAACAACTAGTGACTGTTATGGGATACTATGCAGACCTTTGGTATCTGGCCAGGGGGCCAAGAGATTAAGAGGAAGAAAAAAGAAGCTGAAGGACGGCTGGGAGACAAGACCTGCAGAAAATGTTCTATAAACTTGGTACAGTGCCAAAGGAGTACAAAGGGGAAGGACTTGGAGAAGAAGACTACGAGCCTTCAGCATGAAAGACCCCTAGAAACCCCCAGAGGAGACTGATGCGCATGCTCCAGTAGGAGGGACTGGACCCCGGAGGCTAATTATAATAATCTAATTTTTTTGGAAGTAGTAGTGAATATGTATTAGTCTAGGAGCATCAGCTGCTTGATGTAACTGGTGTGTGCCCTGGTGGAGCGGAGACTCTCAGTGCACCCAGCACTGTTTGCTTACCTCTATTCTTTTATATTCTTCTAATAAATCCTATTTTTTTATTTAATCCTAATTTGAATCCTGAGCCATTTATACCACTCTCTGCAGGGAAGTTTCATGTTGCTCACTGCCTGATATCCTGCGCTTATGCAGCTGAAGCAGACTCCTCATCAAAAACTATACTCTTGAGGAAGATGCCCCAGAACCATTTAATGTTCTCAGACAACAAGAGGAACGACAATAAAGAGTAAATAGATGAAAGCATCTCACTCAGATTGCTATGAAGGCGTGCCAACTGCCTCGTTGACTAGTTGTGCAGCAAGGCACAAGAGCATGGGTACTGCCTGGTACAAGCTAAGGTTCTTTACAACTTGGTCACAAGCAAGAATCCATTTTGATTTCAGTCTTACCAATGCATTTCTCAGCTAGTTCATCAAGCAACATGTCCAGTGGCTGAGGGGTCCAGTCACGAGTATGAATCTTGAAAATTTCTTTTCTAGCCTGGAAGCAAAATCATTGCATTTTAGCTTGTCCCAAGTTTTCCTTAAAAATACCAACAAGAAACAAACAAACCAAAAGGCAAACAAACAAACAACAAAAAACAAAACAGTCCTCCCTCAAAACCCCTCATCTATTAATACGCTTTTCTTACTTGCTCAACTTTCAAGTATTTTACAGTTATTTAATATACACTCTGCATTTTCAACCAGGAAATTGAATATTTCTTATTTGTTACACTGCACTTTTTTCTAGGAACCTACAGTGAGAAAAGGCATTTATAGCTTCAATAACAAGTTTCCAAACTACAAGACCTAAGGACCCAGAGGAAAATACTGTAATGAAAACTTTATCCAGAAGCATTTCTTTGCTGTCCAAAAAACTTCTCTAAAACTTAGCAAGCTTTCATTGGGACAGTCTCATTACTTCATCACATTTGCTTTCCAGTCAGTAAATTCACAGAAAGCACTTCTGGCACAATGCTTCCAATTGCTACAATTACTATAAAGAAGAAAAGAATTATGACTCAAACTACTACCACTGATCCGGGGCACAATCAAATGCAAACACGTCCCCTATTCATTCATAAGGGAAGGATTGAGACCAAAAACACAACTTCATGATGAAAACACCCAAGTGGACTAAATAATTAAGCAAACAGGTACAACTTTGGGAATGAAAGGTTTGATTATAGAACTAACTACTTGGTGGTATCATCCTGACCATATATATTCAGTACCAGATTTGCCCTCCATGGAACAGCGCAGTGTCTCCACATATCACTCTTTCGTTCAAGTTGTCAATTTTTTTTCCTATAAAGTTGGACTTTGCCATGGTAGCACTAACGTTGAATTTAAGTTCTCACCTCTTTATCTGGCAAGTTGAAGAGGAACTCTCTGTCAAAGCGTCCTGGTCTTCGTAAAGTAGGACCTATACAATCCAGTCTGTTGGCAGCTCCAATTACCACGATCTCTCTTCTGTTATCTACGCCGTCCAGAAGGGTCAGAAGAGTTGAAACAATGGAACAAATAGAAAAATATAAGTTTTACTTACTGGTTCAGTAAATTTTGTTACATTCCACATGACTTTCTTCCGTGAGTAGTCATAAAGGACAAGCTTTTTAAGGACAAGACTCATTTTAAGACATAAAAAATAGGTAAGTTAACACAGACCACATGCTGATATCAGGCTTAGTAAATTGGTTTCTACTATCGTTTAGAATCACCTGTTTTGGCATTGAGTTACAAGTTTTCAGGATAAATTAACATGTTCACAGTAAATTAAACAGGTCATCGTCCTTTTTTTTTTTTTCTTTTTTTTTTTTTTTCCCAAAGATCAAGCAGATTTTATGTAGGTGCAAAACTGTAATACCTATGAATGTGGTCTTGTTTACTGGAGCACACAGGAGCGAGACCATCTATCTCATCAAAGAAAATAATTGAAGGTCGCATCTGACAGGCCTAGCAGGAAAACACTGAGTAAAACAGCATTATTTAAAGGAAAAATGCACAAAAACATCATGGTTGGAATGTCATCTAAACTAGATTTTTCACTTTAGCCTCTGGGACCTCTACTGATAGAGCTACTGGAGTATCTGGCATGACTAACAGAAGACAGCAGTCTGTGTCAACCCACTGTATCCGGGTGACAGAAAGCAAATCGTTCCAGTAGTTCTTACAGCTGACATTCACAGCAGAAACACTGGCATTTCCATTTCAGGGGGAAAAAAAAAATAACAAAATACAAAAAAAGAGCAAGTGCTACTTAAAAACGTTGACCACAGAAAATAATGGTTTCAACTCTGACAGAATACACTGTGCATTTCAACCTTACCTGTTCAAATAACACACAAAGTTGGCGTTCTGATTCCCCCACGTATTTTCTCATGCAGTCCGAAGCATTTCTCAGAAAAAATGATATTTTCCTGTCACTTCGACTATATTCACTGGCAAGTGCACGAGCAACTAGTGTTTCCCCTGTTCCTGGGGGGCCATAAAATAGACAACCTCTGCAATAAAAAAGATCCAGATAGGAAAAAAAACATCATGATGAGTACCTCCTACAACCATCGTCTCTAGAACAAACTCGTCTTTCCTAACCAAAACACATCATGTACAAGACAGCAGTAATAGCTGAAGTGTGGGTAGAGGCAGAACAGATAGAAGTTCCGCGTTTTTACAACGTTTCACAAGAAAATTCATTTTTTTCACCCAAAGAAATGAATAAGGAGGTAACTCAAACGTATAAAAACTTCAAAAGAGAGCATACTGTCCCAGAAGGACACTTCCAAAACTGCTGACAAACAGGGTGATTACAGCAAACCGGAGCCAAACGGGCAAACTTCAGCACAGAATCTGAGAATGGGCTGAATGGTGAATCACCAGTTCATTCTGCAGCAATAAACTGCATATTCTTGCTTTCACAATATGCAGAATCTGATAGTAAAGCATTTAATGCTCCTTTCAAAAGCATTAAGTTACTGGGTTTGGTCTCTCAGACCATCTATTGCTGATGGCAAGTGAGGAAGCCTAAAGCCGGAAGGAAAAGCGATGCCTTAGCACTCAGAGGAAAAAAAAAAAAAAAAAAAAAAAAGAAAGCAAAAGTAGGCAGGAAAAACAACTGGGCTTCCAGGCAACATATTACAATTGACTTCCACACTAGATAATCCCTTCTTGCTTACAGACTAATCAAGCTGACTTGTACATAAAACTGAGAACAAAACCACTCCAACCCAACTAACCCAACTTTTTAAAAACACCAGATGGTAAAACTTACAAGTTTCAGACATTGCTTATATTTTTAACCTACAAATATTCTGGATTCTATCCATTTTTAAGAAACCACTTTTTGCTACTACTAAAACAAATGTTCACCGCTGCCAAAAATGTTGAAGCATGGAAGCATATTGATACCTTAATTGAACTTTCTCCTGAAAACAGCTGACTTACGATTTATCACTGTCATGAGTTACCTTGGGGGCTGAATATTGAACTGCTGAAAAACTTCTGGATACAGGACGGGAAAAATCACCATCTCTTTCAAAGCTGCGATGTGTTCCGAAAGACCACCCATGTTCTCAAATCCAATCTAAAGAGAAATTCAACACCACAGAGTTTGTATGTTAAAGAAAGCAGCAACCTAGATCAAGGTTTCATCAGAAATTATCTCAGCACAACGCAAACATTCTGGGCAATTTTTGAAGTTGCTTTAGAGAAAACCATCAACAAAGGTAGTTCTAGATGGCGCACTGAGATCTTTCATAATCACTGGAAACACTCGCTGACACGATGATTAGTTTACCACTTACCGCATTATCTATTTGCATTGCATCTCCCTGACTTCCTCCAGCTTTCTTTTGATCCCTCTGAACTCTCTTTAGGTCCCGTTTCTGACGTTTCACTCGAAAAGTCCTGATTTGAATTAAAGAGAAGTTATAGGGCTTCTTTTTCTTTAAGATGCAGCTCGAAGATTTTTGTTTTTCATAATAATGCCAAGCAAATGTAGAAGACATTAATTAATATATTAGAAGACCTAATTAATTGACATAAACTTACACAGTTACATTTAGATAAACTTAAACATGGCTAAATATTCATTTGAAGGAGATTCATCCCTCCCCTATTCTCTACCGACAGCAACCTTCTTGGAGATGTGCTCTCGCCGTCCTCACTGCTCTCACCACCCTCCTCCGTATCACACGTGCTAAGCAAGGGAGATGAGCAAGAGGGTGTAGAATCACTGATGTCATCTGCATGTCTCCGTCTGCAAGCAAGCATATAAACCAGAAAGTTAAAAAGAAAATAGAGCAGATACTAAGTAACACCAAAAATTAAGGGAATTCTATCTCAAAATTGCCTCTGAGATCTATTTTCCAGTCCACTGTACTCCTTAGGAATCTGATTTCAAAGGCCATGACACGATTTTCCTCGTGACAACTGTCTGCTTTCAAGAATGCTCAACAAAATATCTGGCAATCAACAGCATTCTCTACGCACTAACTGCTTACAGAATCCAAAAAGCCTTTATCATTACTAAGGCAATTTATGATTTCATTTAGATCTTTTATTGTTTAAGGTTAACTGCATATAGAAACATTAGTTGATTCCAAACAGAAACTAGAGTCAGTATTTGAGTGATAACTTTTTTTTTTTTTAAATCTAACAAAACTTCCATAAAGCCTCTCCCTCTAAATCGAATAAAATTATTTTCGGTTTTAAGAAAATCCTTTGTATCCTTCAAGATTAAATAGTCTGACTAAGATTTTTAAGGGGGGATTCCGGCTTCAGTTCCAGAACCAAAGAATTTCAGTTACAGAAACTCAGACACTACCTCCATAATCATCTTATCAGCGACCCACAAATATTGGATTTAAAAAAGAAACCAACTTAAAAGTATCCACCTCCTCCCCTCCAAATAGTTCTTTCCTCTCTATCCTCAGACTACCAAAGTACTGATCATAAACTTACTCTGTAATTACCACTAAACTGAAAACCCTTTGAAGCATTATGCAGTAAAGAGACTGACAGCTCTACGGATAAGTAAGAGCTATCACTAGCCATACACCAACCTGGCACGTCTTCTATATTTTTGTGACCCAGCATTTTCAAGTGACTCTTTCTGTCTGACAGAACGCGGCTGGCCCGAGTTAGTCCTCTCTCGATCTCTTTGTCTTACTGAAAGGAAAGAATTTAGAATAATGATACAGATACATTTAAGAGAGGAGGATATCAAAAGAAAAAGAAAATGCCACGTGTTTCACTCATCCCTAATTCCAGAAGAATTTTTAACTGTTTTTGCTTTTCATCAGTGCATGGTACAAGTGGAAAACTACGCCCTGTTTAAAGGTGAACTGAAAATCACAAGAGCAAGACCATTAAGTGTGATTAATTACTGTTATAGCAAGGATACATAGCACTAAGTACGCCAAACAGCAAAGAAAGACAATGTGCACAGGACACACGTGTCTGATAAAAACAGGGAAGTTCATGTGCAGAATGAAGGTACAGAACTGAAATAGAACTGTGTGCGCAAACACGTCTTTGCATTCAAAAATTTTATCTCACTTATGTGCAAGAAATAAGGTTTTAAGAGAAACTGTGCGTTCAACCTACTTTCCATAGGAGCTTGGTAGCGGTCAACAGGTTTACTCTGTCGAAGGTTGTAACGCCTTGGAACATCTTCACCACCATTTTCTTTGTTCTCACTTCCTCTTGATGTTTGTACTGTACCACAAAATGACACCGAATCGTTAAGTACTTTTGCAAATTATATGAAATCCAAAATGCATTACACAGATGCCCGTCAGTTTTAGTATTAGCATTATTTTAATGACACAGTGGATCCTGCAAAACCTTAAGATGAATTTATGCAAGTCACGTTTCAGAAATCACAAATCCTAGCAGATGAGCATGCATCTGGACATTGTTCTGTGCTCTCTGAAACTGCTGATGGACTTGTCGTCAGCCTCAGTGTTTAACAACAGGCAAAATTCTGTCATATTGCTTAGCTAAGATGCAGATCTTCTGAAAACAGCTATTTCAGAAAGTCACTTCTTAGTTTGAGAAAGTATTTAATGGAAAGGGTTTTAATAATCTGCAGTGCTAAGACTAAGCATAGTAATCTAAGTCCAAGTCTAGCTCTGCCACAAATTCTGTGAGCAATAATGGGCCAGACACAGGCTTGAAGCTCACCAATGAGAAAACAATGCCAAATGCACATAAGCTTAGGCCATTAGCTTCTGTCAAGTAACCTGAAGTTGTTTCCTGAAAGATGGTAAAAAACGCAAGAACCAGAGTGCAATCATCTACTGGGTTCTGGTGAATATCCTCTCACGTTAACAGCAGGACACCGAGGAAGGAACGTACATACTCCGTTCACCTACCTGTTTGCCACAAGGACTTATCTTTTTTTCTTGGAAAGCACTGCCCTCTCTGGTTTTTATTTTTTAACCCCAAAGGTTGCATTGCTTTCTGAATGCGAGGTAGGTGCCATGGGGTATACAGACAGCACACGGAAAACTGAGCGATCGGGAAATGAGTTTGTGATCACTACCATCTCCAGTCCTTGGTGTTCCAACACTTCTATCACAAAAGCATGAATTTCTCTGCTTTATTGCTCCTCTAACCCTTTCCTTTGTTCCAGTAACTTCCTTTATAACAACACTGACACTTTCCTCACTCTTTTCTGGCGTATTTTTCATTATAAAAGTATAGTCTACCTCTTTCCTGATTTAAAATTGTAGTTTGCATTTTGATCATCAATTAATTGCCCCGGGCTCATTTCCCATTCAACGTGCTATTTAAAATTCCTCTCTACAAGTCTCTACTGCGCAGCTCCCTGAAACCCACACACTTTAACCAAGCTTCTCCCTCTAGACTGGCGCCCGCCTTGTATTCAAGCTACTCTTAAGACTTTGAGCTAATGTTTTCCTAACTAAACCTCCAAAGGAGTCAACTCTGCTTCTCCCTTACTAGTCCATGGCCCAGCCATTCTTCCTCTGAAGAACTTCCCTCGGGTTCCCACCTGCCACTGTGCATCTCTCTGCTCCTCTGGGCCTCTGAAGGGAGGAGCAAAGTATTTTCTGGGGCTCAGCCTCCTCTCACTGTCTCTTTGAGCTCCTTTGCAGGTGTGCAGCTGAGCTCTATCACATAATCTAACTCATCAGCTATCTACTGCAACACCCTTTTCGGTCCTTAAGTACACTCTTGCCCTCTTCTGATCTGTTTAGAAAGCTCCTACGAGGATGATCTAATTTACTGCCTTAATCACAACTAACATTCTTCTTAAAAACTGTAAGTTTTCCCATCACTTCCAAGTTCATACGGTCTTTCGTGGCTTAACCTCATTCCACAAGACCTTGTCCGGGGAGAGGAGAAAAAAAATAATAGAAAAAAACCCTAGGGGTCAGCCTTGTCGAGGGAAATTGACAATTCCCGTCTGTTACTATTGCAACAAGAAGAGACATGTTCAGAGGAAATATCATTAGCGGGAACAAGATGAGAAAATATTCAAAGAAGAATAGGGGTGTCAGGGGCTATATCTTCTGGGGACTTCAACATCAACAGAGCTGTTGATAAAACTATTAATTGGTCCCCATAAAGAGGAAGTCTTATTTTCAGTAGACACAGGGGCTGAAAAATCCACTATTCAAAAACTTCCAAAAGGAATAGAAGAAGGGAAGAGTTGCATGTCTGTAATAGGGGCAAAAGGAGAGCCCTTTAAGGTACCTGTTTTGAAAGATGTAGAAACAGAAATAGATAAAAAAATCTGTCTTAATGATTTACTTTTGCTCGCTGAAGCGGAGTACAATTTACTAGGAAGGGATTTGATTTTAAAATTAAACTTAAGCATTCAAAGCCAAGGGGATAAATTGCAGATTAAATTATACACTTTGACACAAAAAGACGAAGAATTCATTAACCCTTCAGTGTGCTATAAGGAAGGGGAAATTGGAAAAATAGAAATGGACCCCATAAATGTTCAAATAATGGATCCACATCGTCCAATTAGAATTAAACAATACCCTATACCAATGGAGGGTCGAAAAGGATTAAAACCCATAGACTTCTGGAAAAAGGAACTCTAGAACCGTGTATGTCACCTCATAATACACCCATCCTCCCTGTAAAGAAATCGGATGGGTCATACAGGACCTGAGAGCTGTAAATCAGCGAACAGTCACTAAATTCCTTGTGGTGGCAAAACCTTATACTTTACTAAGTCATATCTCTCCCAAACATACTTGGTATAGCGTAATAGATCTGAAAGATGCCTTTTGGGCCTGCCCTCTGGATGAAAAATCCAGATTATTTTGCTTTTGAGTGGGAGGACCCTGAAACGGGATGGAAACAACAATTAAGGTGGACCGTGCTACCACAGGGGTTTACAGAGTCACCAAATCTATTTGGACCAACTTTAGAAAAAGTTTTACAAGATTTTGCATTACCCAGGGAGGTAAAATTATTGCAGTATGTGGATGATCTATTAGTAGCAGGAGAAACTGAAGAGGGAACCCGAGAAGCTCCTATTAAATTGTTCAGTTTCCTGGGAGAAAAGGGATTCAAGGTGTCTCGATCAAAATTACAATTTGTGGAACAGGAAGTAAAATACTCAGGACATTGGTTAAGTAAGGGAAAAAAGAAGTTAGATCCTGACAGGGTATCTGGGATCCTATCCTTAAGACCCCCACAAACTAAAAAGGAAATCCAGCAAATACTGGGATTATTAGGATACTGTAGACCATGGCTTGAAAGCTACAGTGAAAAAGTTAAATTCTTATATGAGAAATTAAGAACCAACTTAAGTGGTCTGCAGAAGATAATCAACAATTTGAAGAAATAAAAGAGGCATTAATACAAGCACCTGTGTTGAGCCTTCTGGATCTGGAAAAACCTTTTTATCCCTTTGTGAACACATCAAACCAGGCGGCATATGGAGTTCGTACTCAAGACTGGGCAGGAATTAAGAAACCCGTGGGGTATTGTTCTAAGTTACTTGGTCCAGTAAGTAGAGGGTGGCCTGCTTGTCTCCAAGCTTTGGTCGCTACGGCATTATTAATAGAGGAAGTTAGAAAGATCACTTGTAATGCTCCCTTAAAAGTGTATACTCCACACAACGTCAGAAGTGTCTTACAACAGAAAGCAGAGAAATGGTTAACAGACAGCCAGATCCTAAAGTATGAAGCTATACTAATTGACTCCCCTGACTTAGAACTAAGGGTAAGCTCTGCTCAGAGTCCAGCACAATTTTTGTTCGGAAAACCATCAGAGGAATTACAACATAACTGTTTAGAGGTAATTGAGACCCAGACTAAAGGAAGACCCGATTTAAGAGATACTGAATTAGAGAAGGGAGAAGCACTGTTCATAGATGGCTCCTCCTGAGTAGTGGAGGGAAAAAGAAAATCAGGATATGCAATAATTAATAAGCACCTGGAACCTGTGGAATCAGGACCCTTGAGTCTATCATGGTCAGCTCAGGCTCGTGAGCTGTATGTCCTATATAGGGCCGTGGAACTATTAAAGGGGAAAAGTGGAACTATATATACAGATTCTAAATATGCATATGGGGTGGTTCATACCTTCGGAAGAATTTGTGAAGAAAGAGGTTTCGTTAATACTCAAGGGAGGAATCTTATACATCAAGAATTAATAATAAAAAATTTAAGGGCATTAAGAGAACCAAAAGAAATAGCAGTGGTACATGTAAAAGGACACCAAAGAGGATTAGATTACCACACCAGAGGGAACAATCTAGCAGATAAAGAAGCTCAGGAAGCAGCCTTGAGAACTCAGGCTGCTAAAATTAATACAGTACAGGAGGAAGAAAGACGAGAGGGAGAAGAAAAAAAGTTTACTCCTGAAGAACAGACAAAACTGGAAAAAACAGGTGCTAGATTAGAACAAGGAAAATGGACATTGCCAGACAGGCGAGAGATATTACCACAAGCTTATGCAAGGCAAAGATTGGAACGTTTGCATACACAAACACATTGGGGTACAAAAGCATTAAGTAATCACTTACTTCAACAATTTGGTTGCATAGGGGTTTTTGAAATAGCAAAGCAAATCACACAAGGTTGTTTAACTTGTCAGAAGATAAATAAGAAAGTGTTTTGACAAGCAGCCGCGGGAGGAAGAAAAACAGCTTATAGGCCTTTCGAGAAAGTACAAGTTGATTTCACTGAATTGCCCAAGGTAGGGAGGATAACGTATTTATTGGTAATAGTAGATCATTTAATACAATGGGTAGAAGCTTATCCCGTAGCACCAGCTACGGCACAAATGGTGGCAAAAAATTTATTAGAACACCTGATACCTAGATATGGGATAATCCAGTACATTGATTCTGATCAGGGCACACACTTTACTTCTAAAATAATAAGATTATTGTGTCAATCATTAGGTATTCCATGGGAATATCATACTCCATGGCACCCACAAAGCTCAGGAAAAGTAGAGAGAATGAATCAAACAATGAAACAACAATTGGCTAAATTAATGATTGAGACGCAAATGCCCTGGACAAAATGCTTACCATTGGCACTTCTAAACATAAGAACTAAACCACACAGTGAGACTGGATTATCACCATATGAAATGTTATATGGTATGCCTTATTCACAGGGAATGCCTCTGGGAAACAATGTAGTTGAGGATTGTAGTATCCAGAAATATGCAATTACTATTGGGAAAAGATTGCAAGAGCTAAGAGAAATTGGAAGAATGGCTCAGACACCACCTTTAGGGTTTGCTATTCATCAAATACAACCAGGGGACAAGGTCTTAATAAAAACTTGGAGGGAAGAATCATTACACGCCCGGTGGAAGGGACCATACCTTGTTTTACTTACCACTGAAACAGCTGTGAGAACAGCAGAAAGGGGTTGGACCCATGCATCTAGAGTAAAAGGACCAATAAATACCCAAACTTGGAGGGTTGAGTCTGCTCCTGGGGAACTGAAATTAAAGCTAAAAAAGAACTAATGTGCTGGCAATAAGGCTCTGCATAAATTAAGAATGCCAGAAGAAGGGGACAAGCCTGAAGGGAAGAAAGGGAGAAGGCAAGACCGGGGCAGGACCCTCCACTGCGGTGTGTATAGTCTACCAAGGGAGGCAACCCCTACGGGTATTGACTGCCGAGTGGGAGGGCCTCAACCGGACTTCGCCCACACTAAAGCCAGGTTGTCCCAGGAAAAAGAAACAAACAAGCAAACAAAAATATATTTATATAATAAATACGATTATTATTATTATTTTTTAACCTATTGTAATTAGTTTTCCAGGAGCTGGATCACCCTCAAAGGCTGAACAGTAACCCAAGCTCAAATAGATCCTGGAAGTGGGCCCAACCCCTTGATTGGAGGCATTTCTCACACCCCCACGATAACCCCTGGATGACGCAGAAGGATGTTATACTTCCTGGTACTATTTTTACAGGGGCAATTAAGCCACGGGAATAACTTGTTCATTCTGGGGGAAGAAGTGGCCAAGGCTTTTAACCTTAGCAATTGCTGGGTTTGTGGGGGACCACAGGGAACTGAAAGTTGGCCCTGGGTAGCTGGCCCGGTTGAACCTAAGTGGTGGGTTAGTAATTTGAGTGAAGTTCATAATGGTACACAATTCTGGAAAGAGGAAGAAGGCCCATGGCAATTGCACTTGTCAGAGCAGGGTATATACTGTTTAACCAGAACAGGAACAGTAAAGGTGGGAAAAAGCTTTTGTAAATGGACTCTATCTCCCGGATATGATTGTACTGATCCTGAATGTGGACCTATAAACTGCACATCAAGTAAAGGAAAATGGAACGCTACACATGTCCAGCTGAAAAATGGGACTTGGCTGAAATGCTCATATAAGAAATTTTTTGGACCTGGATGCGAAGCCATGGCAAGAGCACAATCAAAGGGACAATTTGACGTTCAAATCCCGAGTTGTCAGCGTGATAACACCACTAGGGAGCAGCATGTGGTAAGAGTCTACTGCTGGAGGTGGCAAGATGAGAATGGGACACAAGTGTTCTTTAAACATTTCTGGTCAGCTCGTGGTATGACAAGTCGTGAAGGAGAACTTGGTTGTAATTGTGAGTGGGAATCTAGTGCGGGAGCTTGGAGGTGTATATATACAAGTACTAATGGGGCAAACATTGTAACAGGACCACTTGGTAACGAAAACCCTTTGTATTTTCACACCCCAAGGAATAAAAGAGAACGGGACCGTCCTTTTCCAAATGGGACGTGGGCTCTAAAGGGACATTATTGGGTGTGTGGCAAACAGGCCTACAAAAGGCTACCAAAGGACTGGTCAGGAATATGCTACGTGGGCTACATAAGACCCTTGTTCTTTTTATTGTCACAAATACAAGGAAATCATTTAGGAATAAAATTATATGATGATCTGAATAGAGAAAAACGATCTATTGATGCTTCCTTAGCCGGAGGTAGTGCTCAACAACGGAGAGAAAATGAATGGCCCCCTGAAAGAATCATACAGTATTATGGACCAGCTACCTGGAACCCAAATGAGATAATATCTGGAGCCCGAGAACCTATTTATAATTTGAATAGAATAATTAGGTTGCAAGCTGTCCTCGAAATAATAACCGATCAAACAGCGACGGCTTTGGATCTTTTAGCTGATCAGTCCACCCAGATGAGGAATGCTATCTTTCCACATAGAATGGTTTTAGACTATTTACTAGCAGAAGAGGGGGGGGTGTGGGGGAAACTAAATGATTCTAATTGTTGCTTACAAATTGACGATAATGGGAAAGTGGTTAAACAGATAACAAAAGAAATTAGGAATGAGCCCACGTCCCAGCACAAACTTGGAAGGGTATGGATAGGGATTTATTTTCATGGCTGCCTGGTGGACCATGGGTTAAAAGGATGTTATTTTTATTTTTATGTGGTGTAATGATGTTATTATTCATACCTTGTATGATACCTTGCTTTACATTATTGATACACCGGATAATAAATAGTACGTTTGTAATGACTTCATTAAAAAAGGAAGGGGATATGTCAGTTATGATGCTTAGGGCTGTGAATCAGTGAACCATAACCAAATTTCCAGTGGCAGCTAACCCATACACTTTATTAAACCACCTAACACCTCTGCATAAATGGTATAGTGTAATAGATTTGAAGGATGCTTTCTGGGGCTGCCCATTAAGTGAAGGGTCTTGGAATTACTTCGCCTTTGAATGGGAAGACCCCGAAACAGGAAGGCGACAACAGCTTAGATGGACTGTACTTCCTCAGGGATTTACTGAATCCCCACATTTATTTGGCCAAACTTTAGAAAAATTATTACAACTTTTTGAGGTAAAGGGGGAAGTGAAATTGTTGCAATATGTGGATGACCTATTAATAGCTGGGGAGACTGAAAAAGAGACACGGAGAACCACTATCAAATTACTTAATTTCTTAGGGAAAAAGGGTTGAAGGGCTCAAAATCTAAATTACAATTCGTGGAAAAAGAAGTAAGGTACTTAGGACATGGGCTTAGCCAAGGAAAGAAAAAATCGGATGCTGACAGGGTATCTGGGATTTTAGCCCTATCATCACCCAAAACGAAGAAGGAAGTGAGGCAACTGCTCGGGCTCTTGGGATATTGTAGACCCTGGATTGAAGGGTTTAGTGAAAAGGCAAAGTTTTTATATGAAAAATTGACTGGAGAAAAAATCAAGTGGAACGAGGAAGATGAGGAAAAGTTGAGGTTGATCAAGAAAACGTTAATAGAAGCTCCAGTGCTGAGCCTCCCAGATTTACAAATAAATAAAAGGGTCTTTGTAAATGTTTCTAACCAAACTGCATATGTTAGTTGCAATTTACAGCTAAGTCAAGAATGGGCAGGAATCAAGAAACCTGTGGGATATTGTTCCAAACTCTTAGACCCTGTGAGGAGGGGGTGGCCAGTGTGCTTCCAGGCAGTTGTGGCTACTGCCTTACTGATTGAGGAAGCTAGAAAAGTCACTTGTAGGGCACCTCTGAAGATATATACTCCACATAATGTTAGGGGAGTACTCCAGCAGAAGGCTGAAAAATGGTTAACTGATAGTAGGATGCTGAAGGATGAGGCCATCCTGATCGCCTCCCCTGATTTAGAATGAAAAATAACTGCTGCACAGAGCCCTGCACCCCTGACCCCAACCCTAACCCGGATCTAACCCTAACCCCAACCCCTAACCCCAGTTTCCTAGAACTACATTTCCCGATATGCTCTGGGCACCAAACATGGCCTCCCGGATACCCAGTGCCGGAAAACTACGCCTACCAGCATTCCCCAGGCAGCTGGCCTGACCAATCACAGGCCGAGTGTTCGAGAAATACCTTTTACCAGCACTCACTGTAACCCAAGCACTTACCGGCCTTTCAAAAAAGCCACAAGCCCTAACACTAAAAATCCTTGAAACCCCTACAGGCATAACCCAAACTATTTACCACACTAAACCCCTGAAGTCCTATGCCTAAAAGCCCAAACCCAAACACTTAAGACGCTCAAAACCCAAACCCAAAACATTAGGATTCTCAAAGCCCTAAACAACAAAATTAGAACGCTTGAAGCCCTAACCCCAAAATTAAGACGCTCAAAACCCAAAGCCAACCCAAATCAGTAGGATGCTCAAAACCCTAACCCAAAAAATTAGGACACTCAAAACCCTAACCCTGGAGAACCTAACCTGAAAAAAAAAAAAAAAAATCTTAAAACCCTGAATAACTGACCAAAAATAAAACCCTAGGACCCTAACACTAAAAAGCCTATCAACACTACAACCCAAAAAACTCTAAAACCCTAACACGATAACCCTGAAACCCTTAAAACCCTAACTGTTAAAACTCCAACCCAGTTATACACCAGTTACCTCCCTTAAGGGATATAGAGGAGCTCTCTCAGATATGGCAGTCCTACTTCTCATGCATGCAGCCGGAGGTCGGTCTCATTCTGGTGCTGATGGTGGTGGAAGCAGGGGCAACGGTGGTACTGCTAGAGATACCACAGCCACCGGAGGTGGATTGTTAGGATATGGAGATGGTAGGTTATCCAACGGCTCCCGTTTATTATCTTTTTCTTTTTCCTGTTCTTCTTCTTCAAATTTCTTATCTGCTTTTAGTGTAAATATTGAGGCTGGAAAAGGACATGAAGTCCTCCTGATCCATAGTCCTGCATAATCGCTTTCTTCCTGGCAAAAAGGTTCCTTCGAATTAACATGTGTATTTCAGGCGTGACAAATCCAGTCTTCAAAGGATCGAAAAACAGACCGAAAGACGTGATCTTAAAGGCTCCTTTGGCCGTTCTATCACACAATACTGGACTGTTTTTTATTTACTTTTTCCTTTTCTGGGGCCTCTATCGTTCCAATTTCTAACCGTTATTCCTAATGGACTTTCTGGTGGTGTGTCTGGTAATTTGCTCCCTTTCTTCTGGTCCCTGGTCTTCGATTTTGTCTGACCCATCTAGGAATTTTACTGTGGCAATTCCCACAGCCCTTGGTTACATTAGTAAGAGTGTCTTACAGAGGGTTTAAGATCTATCACACACCCACAAATCCTATAGGAATCGCTTCGGTCCTTCACCGGCCAAGTCCCTCGCGGGAGATTGGAACCGCGGTTAGAAGACCTCCACAATCGCTTTGGAACTAAATTCCATCTCAGTCACACTCTTACACAGGCAACCAAATCCCACCCAACAGAACAGTATATGCTTTAAACGCTTACGACTATGTTGTCTTCATTTGGATCTTCACACGCAGAATTACAGGCAAAATAGAGTGCTGCAACCAGCAAGGGAGCTGAAGAAAAATCACAACCTTTGCTTACCTTTATTCAGGTTCAAGATGCCATTAGTCCCGACCCGACTCGAACAGCAGCCACCACATGGTGGGGCGCCTCTCCTAGATCAAGTAAGAATTCAGGAACCAAAGCCCTCCCGGACGATCCCCCAGTTGTCATACACGACTGGGTCCCAAATTCGATTGCAATTACAGTTTACAATTTACTAAACAAAGAGAGGTACGCGGGCAGTTACTCGCAAACAGATATATTGTGCCAGCTGCCCTTCAGTAGCCCAGTGTCAGACCGGATGTCTTTGCCAAAACAGCCCGGACAATGTATTAGTACACTGATGCACTACCACGTTAATCACTAACTGCCAGGCAGGACAGCTCCAGACCAAACACATACACACAGGCACGCCACAAACACTACAAACAAAACACACAACACAATGCACAAGAAAAAGCGACCCCCACAGGGAAGCCCTATGGCAACAGCAAGTCAGAACAGGTGCTCTGTAGCAGACCCAAGGAGAGACTCAAATATCATGACAGGAGACTGGAAGCAACTGCCAGAACTGGGATGATGGAGGCCTAAAAAGCCTGCCTTCAAGACAAGAGACCAGAAGGATGGGGAGTGAAAACCCCTGAAGAAGACACTTAGGAAATCAATTCCAAAGCAAGAGCTCCTGATGCGGCCCAGATGACTTCTTCAAGAGTGAGGATGGAAATAGATGTGATCTCAAACAGAATACAATGCACAAGACCTGAAACATATCTGCACTTCAAGCAGCGACTGCAAGACAAGTGCTCGCATCAGCCCTACGATGATGAAACAAGCATTTAGGAACTTCGGTGTGGCTACCAAGTTGCCCGTCTAATCTGTCCAGTGGAAGAAGGAAATGCGGATATCAAGACCTGAGGAGCATGTAACATATGTTGATCATATCAAGAAACGTTTGATACAAAAAAGTATCACACACACAGAAGTGATTCCTTTAAACTCCCACTGCAAGATGAGAGGTGCTCAGCTCCCAATTGAACATCAGCATTATTCTGATGATGTCAAGTGTTCAGTACCCTCAGGATGGCTTCCCCAGGGCCTGCCAAACACCAAGAGCAACAGCACAGTACAGCACAGACAACACAGAACACAGATGACAAACTGGGACTGCCCTGCCTGGCATGTGTTCACACTGTACGTGACAGAACTCCCCACACATAATCTCTCTGCCTGACCTGATCGATCCTGAAAGGCCCCATCCAAAGCAATGACTTAGAAGCACAGACCCTCGCCCTATGGGTGCATTCACAACCCCAACTCAAACATAGCACTTGCCCCCCAACTTAGCTTGGGAATGCTGGGAGGCAGGTTCCATCTTCACCAAGGAACACAAACACTAGCCAGGACATTGCCTCAGGCACCAGGCTCTTCTTCACCTGCAGAAATAAAGTGCCATCAGGCACCAGCACACCAGCCAAATTTCTTCCAGTAGAACAACCTCCTCAGAAACAGTCGTAGTCAACTGACCTGCTCCGCTTCTGAAACCAGATAGATACCCTCTAGAAAACTCCCCGCCTCCCTCTGCCAACCACTCCCCAACATACAATATTTGCCCCCAGACTTAATTCTCAGGGCTCAGAATCCACCATCAACGTGGACCACAAAGGCCAGCTAGGATGTTCCCAGTACCTTCTTCGTCCCTGCAAAAGAGGAGTCACCCAGAGGCGCACCAATAGACTACAACACCAAAAACAATACCTGTTTTCCACCTTTTCTCCACTCACCTTCCCGATCCAGGCTTAGCACTTCCATTCAGTGTGCCGAGCCAAAGTCATAGGGCTTAGACCAAGGAGAAAGAACAGACAAACGTGACGATCCACAAAACAGTCTTTCCCCACTCCTCTTCCTTCCTCCCCTACTGCAACAGCCAAGAAGCCCCAAAGCCACGTACCCCAACCCAGTACGACCGCTTCGCTCACCTAACATCTCAAGGAGATGCATCATGCGCCCTGCTCCTCTTGCGCCCTGAGCAGCTCCAGCATTTCAGGAACTGGAACTGCTGATGTCTGGCAGGTCTCAGAAATGTGGCAGGAGACGTACTCTGCTGTCGCAAGGCGCTTGCAAAGCCGGCCCGACAGGTGAAGCAGACTAACACAGTCCACCGAACAACTCGGGGACCCCACTGCTGTCCACTCACTCTCATGCTTCGTTCAAGTTTCCGTGCCTATGCCCTGGGCTACAAAAAATAGAGAGAGAAGGTCACATCCACGATGGACACACAAACAGTACAGCTCCTTGATAAGAACTCAAACACAGAGACCAGAGCTAGACAAATAAAAAAAACACCCTGAAGTCCACAAATGCCAGATGGCCATGAATGCATAGCAGCTCCAACAGGGCTAATCACAAACTTACACTTTGCAGATGAAGAAGGTGACCCTGCTCAGTCTCTTGGTAATACTGTACCAATGTGGTCAAGCCCCTTGTAGCATGTAATCAAGCTGGTTTTAGTCCTTTGTAGAGTTACACAAGTGGGTTGGTTCATCTAGAGATTAAAAAATAGCTCAAACACAGGAGCGTATGCCACCATCCCAAAAAACAGTGAGCCAGCAGCCTCTACTAAATATCCCTCTATTAAGTGAATTCCAAGCACTTAGAAATCCAGAAATCCATAGACTCCAGCCTGCCTAAAGAACCCTGCAACTGACTGAAGGAATCACCTGGGAAAGGGGAGGGGCAAAGCACAAGAAAGTAGAAAGAGGAGGAGCAGCAGCTGTGGTTTATTTACTTATTTATAAGGCTTAGCTCAACAGCATGCAGACTGCAGACAAGACAACTGGGGTGTTTCTAGAAGCAACAATCCCCATGCTTTTGCTACGGCTTTTAATATTAAAAGGACAATACCACCAAGCAAGTAACTGAAGCTTTTCCAGCTGGAATTAGCTCAAACTTTTATTTACATTTAAAGAAAACTCTAGGAGCAGAACAGATTATACACCAACAAAATCAATTCCATTCCATTCACAGGAAAAATCACTTACTTCAGTAGGCTATCTGAAAACCAAAGGCTATGCTGATGGGTCAAAACACGCTACAGGACACTGGGGCCAGGCCCTCCGCTGCATCAGCTTAAAACCCATCCCTACGCTCACCAAGGTGCAACCCCAACCCAAACACAGATGCAGCATTTCAGCCTCAACAGTTTTGCAAACTGCTGGAAAGCAGGCTTCATCCTCAGCGAGGCGTGCTCAGGCTACACAGGACAGGGCTTCGGGCACCTCTTTGCCTACCAAAGACGACCGACATCAGGAACTGCCACACCAGACAACCTTTTTCCTACACAACACCTTTCTCAGGAACCACGCAGCATTCCAGTGACCTGCTTTCCTCCTACTCTAAAGGCTATCTCAGCCCACCTTGTCTGTGGCACCTCATAAACAGGAGAGAAAGCAATCGCAGGAGCAAAAGCCACAGCGCCCTCGGGACAGTTACTCTCATCCCCTCCTGTACCTCTGCCGCTTGCCTGCCCCACATGGCACATGCTTCCATCTGTTCTCTTTACCCACTTATAGCACCTCTAAAAGAGAAAGTGGAATTTTACTCGATTGGATGTAAGAAAATAACTGCAGTGACAACCGCACCCCAAAAATAACAGCTACCTCTGCTCATCACACCACTCACTCCAGAGGCACCTCGGGTCATGACGTCCTGGACTACATACTGAGTTTCAGCCTGAACAAAGGAAAACACAGTCACAAGATAATCATTCAGCTGCCAGCATTAGCACCCATCCCTCAACAACACAAAGGAAC
Source organism: Aythya marila (assembly GCF_965140915.1). Taxonomy (NCBI): domain Eukaryota; kingdom Metazoa; phylum Chordata; class Aves; order Anseriformes; family Anatidae; genus Aythya; species Aythya marila. Next base: position 350,444 of record NW_028137300.1, on the reverse strand, counting down.
CCCATTTACAATATTATCATTTCAAAACAGCAGCCCCCTTGCCTCAGCACCTGGAAAGGGGATCAAGCCAGTCACTGAGTTGCCTACCAAGTGCTGGACAGTTCCAGAAGGAGCTCTTTCCTGTGACAGGTTCCTCCAAAGCTTTACACTCTACTGGGGACAGGAAAGAAATAAAAATAAGAATTTCAAAACCCCGTATCTGTAAGCTTTCAAGATTCGACAGACCTCCTCAAGCACACCGTTCAAGCGCTATGCGAGCAGCTGCTCGCAAGCAGCTCTACTCTCCTCCCCCCCAAATCTGCCAAACACCACAGAGATGACTGTGCCAGCTGCCCTTCAGTACATGCCCAGAGGCAGACCGGATGTCTTTGCCAAAACAGCCCGGACAATGTATTAGTACACCCATGGACATTAGCTACCATCACTAACTGCCAGGCAGGACAGCTCCAGACCAAACACATACACACAGGCACGCCACAAACACTACAAACAAAACACACAACACAATGCACAAGAAAAAGCGACCCCCACAGGGAAGCCCTATGGCAACAGCAAGTCAGAACAGGTGCTCTGTAGCAGACCCAAGGAGAGACTCAAATATCATGACAGGAGACTGGAAGCAACTGCCAGAACTGGGATGATGGAGGCCTAAAAAGCCTGCCTTCAAGACAAGAGACCAGAAGGATGGGGAGTGAAAACCCCTGAAGAAGACACTTAGGAAATCAATTCCAAAGCAAGAGCTCCTGATGCGGCCCAGATGACTTCTTCAAGAGTGAGGATGGAAATAGATGTGATCTCAAACTGAATACAATGCACAAGACCTGAAACAGATCTGCACTTCAAGCAGCAACTGCAAGACAAGAAGTGCTTGGATCAGAGTCATGATGACAAAACAAGCATTGAGGCCCTTCAGCACCACTATCAAGTCGCATGTCTAGTCAGTCCAGTGTAAAAAGCTAGGAGGATATCAAGACCCAAGAAGCACAGAACAGACATTGCAGAAGCAACACTACAGGACAGACGAACAGAAGGAAACTGTCATGCCTGGCACACGCACTCAAGCTACAAAATAATCCCGCTGCTTCTATTAGCCTGGTGACCCAGCCACAAGCAGCCTGAACGTGACCCAGCCTGAACTACCCTCACAGTGGCACCAAGTCTATTCAGCCAGCTGGCTCCACGCTGCTCTGACTCCCAGCTCCCATTAGCCACCCCAGATATGCAAATACCAGGTGCCCCCCAACTTAGCTCTCAGGTTGCTGGATGGTAAAGTTCCTCCACCTCAAGAAATGCACAAGCACCGATTGTCATCTTAGTCAAGTGCCAGGCTCATCATCAGCTGCAAAAACAGACTACCAGCATTCACTAGCACCAATGCTGACTACTTCTGATGTTACATATGATTGTGCTCATGTGTTCCTCTCCAAATCCAAACTCCAACAGTGCAGCCAGTATCATCCACACCACCTGGGAAAACAAAGGGATTAAATGATCGCTGCGTTCACAAGAAGTCACCCAATGGTGTTCTTTTGTTGTTGTTTGTGTGTGTGTTTTTCTTTTTTTTTTTTTTCTTGAAATCTGCTTTAGCTCAACAGCATGCAGACTGCAGACAAGAGAACTGGGGTGTTTCTAGAAGGAACAATCCCCATGCTTTTGGTGCAGCTTTGAATATTAAAAGGACAATACCGCCCCCAGCAAGTAAATGGAACTTGCTTAACTGGAAATAGCTCAAACATTTTTTTACGTAGAAAGAAACATCTAGGTGCAGAACAGATTATACGCCAAAGCAATCAAACACCAAACAATCTTTCCTTCACTTCGGATAAGGGATGACCAGGCCGACAACACTCACCTTCCCTCAGAGCTTCGTAACATGAAGATTTCCCTTCCCTGTCCACGACTGCACAAAGCACCTGCAAAGACAAGAGAAAAGCACACTCTGAGGCACCTCATAGCCACAGTGTACCTGCTGCAATACCTCTCTCTTCCCAGCTCTGTTACTTCAGCTGCTCACCAGCTCTAACTGAGATTCTTCGCTCACAGCGCCACTGCAAACTCTGCCCAGGCCACACAACACACCAAAAAGACATGCACACACACATGCCAAAAAGACATGCACACACAGCAGCCCTGGCAGGGGTAATCACAGACTTACCCTTTGCGGATGAAAAAGGTGACTCTGATACAACTGTGCTCAGTCTCTTGGTAATGCTGCATCTACACTGTCAAGCCATATGTAGCATGTAATCAAGCGGGGGTAACTCTCCAGAGGACTAAAACAAGTGGTTTTATACCTCTAGAGATTAAAATATAGCTCAAAAACAGGAGCATATGCCACCATCCCAAAAAAAAAGTGAGCCAGCAGCCTCTACTAAATATCCCTCTATTTCAAGTACTTAGAAATCTAGAATTCCAACCACTTAGAAATCCAGAAATTCATAGACTCTGACCCACCTAAAGAACCCTGCAACTGACTGAAGGAAAAACAAAGCACTGACCCCAAAGAGCAGCCCAGGCAGAGGGAGCTCTCTGATGGCATGCCTGGGGCTCATATACCTTCTGGCCCCGCCCAGCACCCAAACCAAACCAGCTGGGAAAGGGGAGGGGCAAAGCACAACAAAGTAGGAAGAGAGCAAGAAAAGCAGCTGTTGTTTTTTATTTCTTTTTTAAAATCAACTTTATCTCAAAAGCATGCAGAGAGCAGACAAGATATCTCTGGTGATTCTAGAAGCACGAATCCCCTTTTGCTTTTTCTGCAGGTTTTAATAAGGGATTTACAATATCACCAAGCTAGTAACTGAAACTTTCTCAACTAGAATTAGTTTAAACAGGCTCATCCCCATCAGTAAACGCAGAGAACCAGCATTCACTAGCATGCCAGCCCTAATGCCCACCAACTCCACAAAGCTGACTACTACTGATGGAACATACAGTTGTGCAATACCTCTCTGTTCCCAGCTCCTTTACCTCACCTGCTCAACAGCTCCACCTGAGAAACGTGCCCGGGCGGCGCCGCGCCGCAACGTGCCCGGGCGGCGCCGCGCCGCAACGTGCCCGGGCGGCGCCGCGCCGCAACGTGCCCGGGCGGCGCCGCGCCGCAACGTGCCCGGGCGGCGCCGCGCCGCAACGTGCCCGGGCGGCGCCGCGCCGCAACGTGCCCGGGCGGCGCCGCGCCGCAACGTGCCCGGGCGGCGCCGCGCCGCAACGTGCCCGGGCGGCGCCGCGCCGCAACGTGCCCGGGCGGCGCCGCGCCGCAACGTGCCCGGGCGGCGCCGCGCCGCAACGTGCCCGGGCGGCGCCGCGCCGCAACGTGCCCGGGCGGCGCCGCGCCGCAACGTGCCCGGGCGGCGCCGCGCCGCAACGTGCCCGGGCGGCGCCGCGCCGCAACGTGCCCGGGCGGCGCCGCGCCGCAACGTGCCCGGGCGGCGCCGCGCCGCAACGTGCCCGGGCGGCGCCGCGCCGCAACGTGCCCGGGCGGCGCCGCGCCGCAACGTGCCCGGGCGGCGCCGCGCCGCAACGTGCCCGGGCGGCGCCGCGCCGCAACGTGCCCGGGCGGCGCCGCGCCGCAACGTGCCCGGGCGGCGCCGCGCCGCAACGTGCCCGGGCGGCGCCGCGCCGCAACGTGCCCGGGCGGCGCCGCGCCGCAACGTGCCCGGGCGGCGCCGCGCCGCAACGTGCCCGGGCGGCGCCGCGCCGCAACGTGCCCGGGCGGCGCCGCGCCGCAACGTGCCCGGGCGGCGCCGCGCCGCAACGTGCCCGGGCGGCGCCGCGCCGCAACGTGCCCGGGCGGCGCCGCGCCGCAACGTGCCCGGGCGGCGCCGCGCCGCAACGTGCCCGGGCGGCGCCGCGCCGCAACGTGCCCGGGCGGCGCCGCGCCGCAACGTGCCCGGGCGGCGCCGCGCCGCAACGTGCCCGGGCGGCGCCGCGCCGCAACGTGCCCGGGCGGCGCCGCGCCGCAACGTGCCCGGGCGGCGCCGCGCCGCAACGTGCCCGGGCGGCGCCGCGCCGCAACGTGCCCGGGCGGCGCCGCGCCGCAACGTGCCCGGGCGGCGCCGCGCCGCAACGTGCCCGGGCGGCGCCGCGCCGCAACGTGCCCGGGCGGCGCCGCGCCGCAACGTGCCCGGGCGGCGCCGCGCCGCAACGTGCCCGGGCGGCGCCGCGCCGCAACGTGCCCGGGCGGCGCCGCGCCGCAACGTGCCCGGGCGGCGCCGCGCCGCAACGTGCCCGGGCGGCGCCGCGCCGCAACGTGCCCGGGCGGCGCCGCGCCGCAACGTGCCCGGGCGGCGCCGCGCCGCAACGTGCCCGGGCGGCGCCGCGCCGCAACGTGCCCGGGCGGCGCCGCGCCGCAACGTGCCCGGGCGGCGCCGCGCCGCAACGTGCCCGGGCGGCGCCGCGCCGCAACGTGCCCGGGCGGCGCCGCGCCGCAACGTGCCCGGGCGGCGCCGCGCCGCAACGTGCCCGGGCGGCGCCGCGCCGCAACGTGCCCGGGCGGCGCCGCGCCGCAACGTGCCCGGGCGGCGCCGCGCCGCAACGTGCCCGGGCGGCGCCGCGCCGCAACGTGCCCGGGCGGCGCCGCGCCGCAACGTGCCCGGGCGGCGCCGCGCCGCAACGTGCCCGGGCGGCGCCGCGCCGCAACGTGCCCGGGCGGCGCCGCGCCGCAACGTGCCCGGGCGGCGCCGCGCCGCAACGTGCCCGGGCGGCGCCGCGCCGCAACGTGCCCGGGCGGCGCCGCGCCGCAACGTGCCCGGGCGGCGCCGCGCCGCAACGTGCCCGGGCGGCGCCGCGCCGCAACGTGCCCGGGCGGCGCCGCGCCGCAACGTGCCCGGGCGGCGCCGCGCCGCAACGTGCCCGGGCGGCGCCGCGCCGCAACGTGCCCGGGCGGCGCCGCGCCGCAACGTGCCCGGGCGGCGCCGCGCCGCAACGTGCCCGGGCGGCGCCGCGCCGCAACGTGCCCGGGCGGCGCCGCGCCGCAACGTGCCCGGGCGGCGCCGCGCCGCAACGTGCCCGGGCGGCGCCGCGCCGCAACGTGCCCTGCTCACTCCCTAGGCACTACTGCCCTTATGCGGTCAAGAAACTGTACCCCACGGTTTCCCAAAAACAACGTACCTGACAACCCCTCATAAAAGAGCATCGAGTATGTGAATTCCAAGCACTTAAAGCCTAGAAGGCTGCAAGATCTAAAGACTCAACCCACAAGTAAACCCACAAGCAAAAGATCCAAAAATATAACAAACTGTCCCTAAACCTGAAACAGACTACCCTTTACATGCCCACTGCTGCCTTTTTCATATACATGCTCACACAGGGAGCCTCCATGACACATTTCTCCTAAACCATGCTCCATCACTTTTCCACCAACATTGTGGCTTTGGTAAGATTTGACATATAGGCAAAGACTCACAGAAAGCCCCGTAATTCTGCCAATATCATAAGGGACCCAGAACCACAAAGCAAACACACAAAGTAACATCACCATACTATCTGTAACACTGCTATAACAATTACTCACCTGAGGAAGAGCTGCATGCAATAGAAGCACCTACTACTAGGTTGCTTTACTGTGACAGATCCTGCCAGTTGCCACCCAAAAAAGACATGCGTACCCGTTTCTACTTGAAAATGCATCAGTCCATAGACTCTGAACCACCTAAAGAACCCTGCAACTGACTGAAGGAAAAACAAAGCACTTACCCCAAAGAGCAGCCAAGGCAGAAGGAGCTCTCTGATGGCATACCTGCAACTCAGTTACCATTAGGTCCCACCTGGAACCTGAAGCCAATCACCTGGGAAAATACAAAAAAAAAAAAAAAAACAGAAAGAGGGGGAGTAGTAGCTGTGGTTTCTTTACTTATTTATATGACTTAGCGCAACAGAATGCAGAGTGCAGACAAGAGAACTGGGGTGTTTCTAGAAGCAGACTAACACAGTCCACCAAAAAACCCAGAGTCCCCACTGACATCCACTCACCATCATGCCTCATTCATGTTTCCGTGCCTATGCCCTGAGCTACAAGAAACAAAGAGAGAAGGTCATATCCACAATGTACATGCAAACAGTATAGCTCCTTACAGAAAACTCAAACACAGAGACCAGAGCTAGAAGAAAAAATAAATAAATAAACACCCTAAAGTCAACAAATGCCAAAAGGCCATGAATGCACAGCAGCTCCAACAGAGGTAGCCACAGAATTACCCTTTGCAGATGAAAAAGGTGATCCTGCTCAGTCTCTTGGTAATACTGCACCTACGTGGTTGAGCCTCTTGTACCATGCAATCAAGCTGGTTTTAATCCTCTGGAGAGTTACACATGTGGGTGTATACATCTAGAGATTAACATATAGATCAAAACCAGAAGAGTATCCCCCCACCCCAAAAAACAGTGAGCCAGTAGCCTCTACTTAATATTCCTCTATTAAGTGAATTCCAAGCACTTAAAATCCAGAAATCCATAGACCCCAGCCTGCCTAAACAACCCTGCAACTGACTGAAGGAAAAACAAAGCACTTACTCCAAGGAGCAGCCCAGGCAGAATAAGCTCTCTAATGCCATGCCTGGGGCTCATATACCTTTTGGCCCCGCCCAGCACCCAAACCCAATCAAGTGGTAAAGGGGAGGGGCAAAGCACAAGAAAGTAGGAAGAGAGCAGGCACAGCAGCAGCTGTGATGTTTTTTTGTTTGTTTTTTGTTTCTTTTTTTTTAAATCTGCCATCAGGGAGTGTGAGCGAGAGATAGACTTCTGGAGTAACTCCCTGCAGGGCCTCAAGGGGAGGTACCGAGGTGAGACTCCTCAAATGGGGGTGGACCCCCTGCCCTGTAGCCGTAGGGCAGAGGGAGGGGATCTGGGAGCTGAGGAGGAATGGAAACAGGTCCCTGCTCAACATCGCAGGTGACGCCCTCCCCTTCCAGCCCTGCATTCCCAGGTGCCCTTACACAACAGGTTTGAGGCCCTGGAGCTCGACAGACCAGTAGCTGAGGAAGAGGTAGCAAGTGTTCCCAGGAGGATGCCTAGGGCGAGGAGGTTGACTCCATGCCTCAGGACTGCCTCCACCAAGAAAGACAGGAGGGTTATTGTTGTTGGAGACTCGATTCTTAGGGGAACAGAGGGCCCTATTTGTCGGCCTGACCCTACTCGTAGGGAAGTCTGCTGCCTCCCTGGGGTCAGGGTCAGGGACGTTGCCAGGAAGCTTCCCAACCTGGTACACCCCTCTGACTATTACCCTCTTTTGATAGTCCAGGCGGGCAGTGACAACATCGAAGAGAGAAGCCTCAAGGCTATCAAAAGAGACTTTAGGGGACTGGGTCGGTTAGTGGATGGAGCGGGAGTGCAGGTGGTGTTTTCATCCATCCCTACGGTGGCAGGGAGGGGTTCAGAGAGGACACGGAAAGCCCACCTGTTAAACACGTGGCTCCAGGGCTGGTGCCAACGCAGAAATCTTGGGTATTTTGATCATGGGGCACTTTACTCAGCACCTGGCCTGATGGCCGCAGACAGGTCCCTATCTTTTAGGGGAAAAAGGATCCTGGGCCAGGAGCTGGCAGGGCTCATTGAGAGGGCTTTAAACTAGGTAGGAAGGGGGATGGGGCTGAAGGTAGGATTGTTGGGGCTGTGCCAGGGGGAACAATGGCAAGGCCGGAGGATAAGGCAATGGCCCAGCTGAAGTGCATCTACACCAATGCACGCAGCATGGGTAACAAACAGGAGGAGCTGGAAGCCATCGTTCAGCAGGCAGGCTACGACTTGGTTGCCATCACGGAGACGTGGTGGGACCAGTCTCATGACTGGAGTACTGCAATGACTGGCTATAAGCTCTTTAGAAGGGACAGGCAGAACAGAAGGGGTGGTGGTGTGGCTCTCTATATTAGAGAGTCTTTCGAGGTTGTGGAACTCGAGGCTGGGAATGACAAGGTCGAGTCCCTTTGGGTTAGGATCGGCAGGGACAACAAGGCTAGTGTCCTGGTCGGGGTCTGCTATAGACTGCCGAACCAGGATGAGGAGACGGATGAGGAATTCTACAGGCAGCTGACAGAAGTTGCGAAATCGTCAGCTCTTGTTCTCATGGGGGACTTCAACTTCCCTGACATATCCTGGAAGCACAACACAGCCCTGAGAAAGCAATCTAGGAGGTTTCTGGAGAGCGTGGAAGATAGCTTCCTGACGCAGCTGGTTAGTGAACCTACCAGGGGTGGTGCCCCGCTAGACCTTCTCTTCACAAACAGAGAAGGACTGGTGGAGGATGTGATTGTCGGGAGCTGTCTTGGGCAGAGTGACCACGAAATGGTGGAGTTCACTATTCTTGGCGAGGCCAGGAAGGGGACCAGTAAAACCACTGTATTGGACTTTCGGAGGGCTGACTTTGAGCTGCTCAGGACACTAGTTGGTGGAGTCCCTTGGGAGGCGGTTCTGAAGGGCAGAGGAGTCCAGGAAGGCTGGGTGCTCTTCAAGAGGGAAATCTTAATGGCGCAGGAACGGTCTGTCCCCACGTGCCCAAAGACGAGCTGGCGGGGAAGAAGACCGGTCTGGCTCAACAGAGAATTGTGGCTTGAGCTTAGGAGAAAAAAGAGGGTTTATAATCTTTGGAAAAGTGGGCAGGCCACTAGGGAGGACTTTAAGGATGTAGCGAGGCTGTGCAGGGACAAAATTAGGAAGGCCAAAGCTCATCTGGAGCTCAATCTGGCTACTGCCGTTAAAGATAACAAAAAACGTTTCTATAAATACATCAACACAAAAAGGAGGACTAAGGAGAATCTCCATCCTTTACTGGATGCGGGGGGAAACCTAGTTACAAGAGATGAGGAAAAGGCGGAGGTGCTCAATGCCTTCTTTGCCTCAGTCTTTAGTGGCAATACCGGTTGTTCTCTGGATACTCAGTACCCTGAGCTGGTGGAAGGGGATGGGGAGCAGGATGTGGCCCTCACTATCCATGAAGAACTGGTTGGTGACCTGCTACGGCACTTGGATGTGCACAAGTCAATGGGGCCGGATGGGATCCACCCAAGGGTACTGAGAGAACTGGCAGAGGAGCTGGCCAAGCCACTGTCCATCATTTATCAGCAGTCCTGGCTATCGGGGGAGGTCCCAATCGACTGGCGGCTAGCAAATGTGACGCCCATCTACAAGAAGGGCCGGAGGGCAGACCCGGGAAACTACAGGCCTTTCAGTTTGACCTCAGTGCCAGGGAAGCTCATGGAACAGATCCTCCTGAGAGTCATCACGCAGCACTTGTAGGGCAAGCAGGCGATCAGGCCTAGTCAGCATGGGTTTATGAAAGGCAGGTCCTGCTTGATGAACCTGATCTCCTTCTATGACAAAGTGACGTGCTGGGTGGATGAGGGCAAGGCTGTGGATGTGGTCTACCTTGACTTCAGCAAGGCTTTTGACACCGTTTCCCACAGCATTCTCCTCAAGAAACTGGCTGCTCTTGGCTTGGACTGGCGCACACTTCGTTGGGTTAGAAACTGTCTGGATAGCCGGGCCCAAAGAGTCGTGGTGAATGGAGCCAAGTCCAGTTGGAGGCCAGTCACTAGTGGCGTCCCCCAGGGCTCGGTGCTGGGGCCGGTCCTCTTTAATATCTTCATCGATGATCTGGATGAGGGCAATGAGTGCACCCTCAGTAAGTTTGCAGATGACACCAAGCTAGGTGCGTGTGTTGATCTGCTTGAGGGTAGGAAAGCTCTGCAGGAGGATCTGGATAGGCTGCACCGATGGGCTGAGGTCAACTGCATGAAGTTCAACAAAGCCAAGTGCCGGGTCCTGCACCTGGGGCACAATAACCCCAAGCAGAGCTACAGGCTGGGAGAGGAATGGTTGGAGAGCTGCCAGGCAGAGAAGGACCTGGGAGTGATGGTTGATAGTCGGCTGAATATGAGCCAGAGGTGTGCTCAGGTGGCCAAGAAGGCCAACGGCATCCTGGCTTGTATCAGGAACAGTGTGACCAGCAGGGCTAGGGAGGTGATCGTCCCCCTGTACTCAGCTCTGGTGAGGCCGCACCTCGAGTACTGTGTTCAGTTTTGGGCCCCTCGCTACAAGAAGGACATGGAGGTGCTTGAGCGGGTGCAGAGAAGGGCGACGAAGCTGGTGAGGGGCCTGGAGAACAAGTCCTACGAGGAGCGGCTGAGGGAGCTGAGCTTGTTCAGCCTGGAGAAAAGGAGGCTCAGGGGCGACCTTATCGCTCTCTATAGGTACCTCAAGGGAGGCTGTAGCGAGGTGGGGGTTGGTCTGTTCTCCCACGTGCCTGGTGACAGGACGAGGGGGAATGGGCTTAAGTTGAGCCAGGGGAGTTTTAGGTTAGATGTTAGGAAGAACTTCTTTACCGAAAGGGTTGTGAGGCATTGGAACAGGCTGCCCAGGGAAGTGGTGGAGTCACCATCCCTGGAAGCCTTCAAAAGACGTTTAGATGTAGAGCTTAGGGATATGGTTTAGTGGGGACTGCTAGGGTTAGGTCAGAGGTTGGACTCGATGATCTTGAGGTCTCTTCCAACCTAGAAATTCTGTGATTCTGTGATTCTGTGATATCCTGGTTTGGAGAGAAGCAAGGGCTATGGAAGGCTGAAAGTCTGAACAGAACCAAAGTCTTTGTGTACATGGCTATGGCTGTTGCCTCTGTCACTGAGGCCTATGAGGAGACGGCTTATTGCTAAAGCACCAGGGCCTCATTGTCTCCTTGTCCCCACCCATGAACCTGGAAGGGGTCGTACCATTCTCCTGCACTTGACAATGCACATCCCCATCTCCTAGTGCCCCAGGAAGAGCCCTGAGCAGTGTGTGAAGGGAAGAGATCTCCCTTCACAGAGGCTGGAGGTCAAGGCCTGGCCCTGGTGCTTGGTGAAACACATCCACTTTGTCTACACCTCAGTGTCACCTTCACATTGCCTTTGTCTCCTTGTCCTCACTGCCTCCAGTGTTCTGATCTAACAAGCTCCAAGAGAGGCTGTGTCAGTGCTGGCCCTCAGGGGGACACTGCAGGAAACTTGCCTCTGACTTGGACTTCTGGAGAGATGTCTTCAATTGTCTCTGAGTGCCTGAGGTTTGTGGGCTCATCAGCAAAACCCCCAGAGGGGTGATTCCAATGTCTTGGGCTGGGCCTGTGCTGCTGAGCTGGGCCGGGCTCCTGGGACAGAGAGAGCTCGTGGCAAGAGGGCCCTGGTGCAGAGAGACAGCTCTGCCCAGGAGCAGCTCCTCTGCACAGCGCAGCAGGGCTGGGGGCTCTGACCACAGGCACCCAGGCAGAAAGGGATTCCAGGCAGCCTGGAGGGAGAGCTCAGTGCAGGAGAAACCTTCACAGCTCTGCCCACAGTAAGTATCTGGCTGCAGGACAGTGCAGGGGAGGTTCCTGGAAAAGGCTTCTGGATGCGGGATGTCTATGCTTGGCCAGGAGCTGCCAGGATGTCTCATGTGGCTTGTGCGGTGTGGAGGAGAAGGTGCTTCAGGGCAGCTGCAGGGGTGCCCAGGGCTGTGGTGCAGAGCAGGGTCCCTGCTGTGCCCCAGGGGCTGTGTGCCGGGGCATGGCCTCTGCTGCCTGCCAGACACAGCATTCAGCCTGCCTGACGAGCTGCCCAGGGGCTTGAGCAAAGGAAGGGCAGGGCAGGTGCTGCCTGCAAAGAGAAGGCTCTTTCTGCACTCTCTGCCTGCGCTTTCATAGTCTGATTGTGGGGTAGGCTGTGTTAAGAGAATGGTTGGGTTTGCACAGGTAGTGGAGCTTCCTATTGCATTGGAATGAGACATAAACAGGTTAGTGACAAACCTGAGAGTGTCCCTTCCCTTCTCTCTCCTTACAGACTGCTCCAGGGCGTTTTTAGAACCGTTCTTTAGGACCTACTGAGAGGGGGATGTCCCCAGAGCTGTCCCCATCCCCGGGAGGTGTCTGCAGGACAGAGCTGGGCACGCAGAGGATGGGATGGGGTCTGTGAGCATGGACAGGAGGAGACATGGGGACAGATAAAGAGATGTTGACAGGACAGCTGCAGGCAGCAGGGACATTGGCAGGCAGTGAGAGGGAGCTGCTCCCTCCCTGCCATTCCCTGCAGTGCAGGCACCTTCCTTGCAGCAGCCCCTGGTCTCATCTCTTCCCCAGAAACTCCTTCACAGTTTCTGTCATGGCATATATAACCTATGGGCTGAAAATATGGGGTGTCTGAACCCTAAATCTCTGTGTAAGTAGACACATTTGCTGCAGGCCCCTTCCACCTTCCTCCATGGAAGAAGGCACAGAATCACAGAATCATAGAATATCCCGAGTTGGAAGGGACCCACAAGGATCATCGAGTCTAGCTCCTGGCTCCCCAGAGGTCCTACCCCCAAATTCCTACCATATGACAAGGAGCATATTCCAAATGCTTCTTCCACGCCAGAGCTCTTGTCCCTCTCCTGGCTGTGCCAGCCAGATGGCACAGGTCTGTGAGGACAGCCTCTACCTTACCAACACCGCAGCTTCTGCACTGGGTTGGGTCTGCCCTACCTGCCCATGCCTGCTGCTCCCCCTTCCTCAGCATGGCAGCTGGTGGTGTCTGATTCTGACAAGGAGTGCTGTGAACGGCGGGTGAAGCAGGAGGAGATGCTCCCTGCCAGACATGCACGATCCACCTGCTGATTTTGTCTCCTGAGTATTGAACAGGGAAGACGCACACAGAGTCACACAGCCAAACGCCCCTCACTCAACAGAGGGAGCCACTTCCCAGGAACCTTCCTTCTTGGAACCTCGAATGCAGCAGAGCAGCCTCACTGGGAGCTGATGGGGAGAGGAGGCTGCAGTGTACAGGACACTCAGGAAGCACACAGCAGGGCTCCAGATAGGGAGAGACACAAAGGTCCTCTTGGAAACAGGAAATGTAAGGTTTTAACTGGGAATTAACTGAATTTTTCTCACAGACTTTACTCCTAACACTCCTTATTTATTTATTTATTTATTTATTTATTTATTTATTTATTTATTTATTTTTCTCATTTGGCAGTGTCCATGTCCAGAACCAGCAAATGCCCAACATCAGCTCTGTGAGTGAGTTCCTCCTGCTGGCATTCGCAGACATGCGGGAGCTGCAGCTCCTGCACTTTGCGCTCTTCCTGGGCATCTACCAGGCTGCCCTTCTGGGCAACGGCCTCATCCTCACCACCGTAGCCTGCGACCACCGCCTGCACACCCCCATGTACTTCTTCCTCCTCAACCTCGCCCTCCTCGACCTGGGCTGCATCTCCACCACTCTGCCCAAAGCCATGGCCAATTCTCTCTGAGACACCAGGACCATCTCCTATCAAGGCTGTGCTGCACAGGTCTTTCTATTAGTCTTCCTGATTACAGCAGAATTTTATGTTCTCACCACCATGGCCTATGACCACTATGTTGCCATCAGCAAGCCCCTGCACTATGGGAGCCTCTTGGGCAGCAGAGCTTGTGCCCAGATGGCAGCAGCTGTCTGGGGCAGTGGCTTTCTCCATGGTGTCCTGCACACAGCCAGTACATTTTCCCTGCCCCTTTGCCAAGGCAATGCTTTGGACCAGTTCTTCTGTGAAGTCCCCCAGATCCTCAAGCTCTCCTGCTCAGATGCCTACCTCAGGGAAGTTGGGTTTATTGCATTTAGCTTTTGTTTAGGTGCTGGCTGTTTTATTTTCATTGTGTTGTCCTATGCGCAGATCTTCAGGGCTGTGCTTAGGATCCCTGCTGAGCAGAGCCTGCACAAAGCCTTTTCCACATGCCTCCCTCACCTTGTGGTAGTCTCCCTGTTTGTCAGCACTATTGTGTTTGCCGGTGTGAAGCCCCCCGCCACCTCCTCCCTATACCTGGACTTTGTGGTGGCAGTTCTGTACTCAGTGGTACCTCCAGCAGTGAACCCCCTCATCTACAGCATGAGGAACCAGGAGCTCAAACATGCACTGAAGAAGCTGTTTCAGTTTTCTTCCAGGAGCAATTAGCTGCTGCTCTGCTGCTGCAATGGGAAAAACTCACCAAAAAACCCACAGTGGGAGACACAGCCTTTCAGTGCCATGTTCCAGGTCCACCAATGCAGCCCCCAAACTGTGAGAAACAAAGTAAAAATGTTCTGTACAGAAGGAGAGCAGATGGATCTCAGGATACAGGACTGCAGGCACCTGTGGGCAGTATGGACACTGACCTGCGGTCTCAAGCCTCCCTGAGTGGCAATAGAAGAAAGAGACCAGTGCCTGTCCTGTGCCACCTCCCTGCCAGCCCTGCCCTTCCACAGGTGGAGTATTTTTCTCTTACTTGGGCACCAGCAGAGCTTTGCCTCCTTGTCCTCCACAGGGAGATGAGCCACAGGCCTGGCTGTGTGCGAGGAGGCAGCAGACCTGAGCAGAAAAAAAGACAGTTTCTTGTCACTCCAGCATCTGAAGCGTCCAGCCCCTGTGGTTGATTCTGTTCTCTGCAGCAAAGGGATGTCACCAAGCCCCAGGTCTGTGGTTGCTCCTGCAGCTCTGAGGACCTCTCCAAGGGCATCACAGTATCAACGGTCAGGACCTAGAAGGGTCAGCTCGCCCATGGATCACAGCAGTAGGTTGGTAGGATTCCATAGTACACAAGGACACGGACACCTCGTTGCTCTGTTTTCATGAATGTCTGTATTACAAATTGCTACAAACCCTTGTGGTGGTTTTACCGTGCTGGGCTGCTAAACACCACAACTGCTCTCTCACTCTCCCTCTTTAGATGAGGAGGGGGAGAAGTAAAGCAAAGAACAACTCACAGGTTGAGATAAGGATAATTTAATTAAAGGGAAATAATAATTAAAGAAAGATTATTATGAACTAAACAATTTAACTAAAGGGAAATAAAAAGGGAAAGGAAAAGGGAGGAAGACAAACAAATAAAACAGATGAAGTCTATGTGGAAGTGCAGAGGAAAGAAATTACTCTCTACTTCCCACAAATGAGCGGTGCTTGACCACGTCCTTGAAGCAGGGCCACAACGCATGTAGCCGGTATTCAGGAGGAGGACTGACATTTTCACAATGAGAGCGCACCCCTCCCCTCTTCTTCCTGTTTCCACCTTTTATTGCTGAGTGTGACATCACATGGTATGGAATATCCCTTTGGTTGGTTGAGGTCGGCTGCCCTGGTGATGTTTCTCTTCTCACTTTTTGCCCATCCCCTAGGAGGGTTAGAGAGAGGCCTGATGCTGTGCCAGCACTGCTCAGCAGTAGACACAACACTGGTGTGATAACACTGCTGTTCCAGCTACAAGTGCAGAGCACAGCACTGTATGGGCTGCTGCAGGGAAAGTTAACATTCCAGCCAGACCCAGTACAACCCTTCCCTGTAAAGCAACTACATATTGCAAGAAACTACTAAGTTACCACTAGGAAAGCAAATATGGGTTTGTGATGCTTTCCCTAAATCTGCACCAATGAATATTATTTGAGGTGTTACTGGTATGACGCTCATGAATCCACTTGGTGAAGGGAACAAGGCATGGCACCTTCCCCTTCTTTCTTTCGGGCTGGTCATGATAGCTCTTGAGTGATGTGAACATCATTGGGTAACCCTAATGATATGCCTCCAGACTGCGTTTCTGGCTTTTTCCAAGGGCAAACAACTAAACAAAAGAGTACCATAGTTCTGTTGGCATAACTGCCATGAATATAGAGAACATCAAATAGTTGTCTACCTTGCCTGGTCTCACACGGGACCCTTCTGTTGTGGGGTTGCTGAGAGCTGAAGAGCAGGTGCTGATGGCTGCCACAATGGTGCACCGGCAGCGATAGCACACTGACCCCCAAGTCCTCCAAGCTCAAAAACTATGTATTCCTGTGAGCAAAATGTCAAAGAGGGCAGGAGACCTGCTTGAATGATCAAGGAGATCCTGGAGTGACTTAAATGGAAGAAGGATGTATACATAATGTGGAAAAAAGGGACAAGCCACTTGGGAAGAATATAGGGCCATTGTCTGAGAAAAGGTCTTTTTCAAATATATCAATAGCAGAAGGAAGAGGAAGGAAAATGTGGGCCAACTGCTTAACGAGGTGGGTGACCTGGTGACAAAGGATACAGAGAAGGCAGAATTACTGAATGCCTTCTTTGCTTCAGTCTTCACTGCTAAGAGCAGCCCTCCAGAATCTCTGACCTTCAGGACAAGGGAGGAAATCTGGAGAAATGAGGACTTTCCCTTGGTTGAAGAGGATCAGGTCAGAGATCTCTTAGGCAAACCTGACAGCCACAGATCCATGGACCCCGATGGGATACATCCATGAGTTCTGAGGGAGCTGGCAGATGTTACTGCTGGCCAATCATTTTTGAAAGGCCATGGAAAACAGGAGAGCTGCCTGAAGACTGGAAGAAAGCTCATGTCATACCGGTCTTCAACAAGGGCAAGAAGGAGGACCCAGGCAACTACAGGCTGGTCAGCCTCACCTCCATCCCTGGAAAGGCAATGGAACAGCTCATCCTGGAGGTCATCTCCAGCATGTGGAAGAGAAGAAGGTGATCAGGAGTAGTCAGCATAGGTTCACCAAGGGAAACCATGCTTCACCAACTTGACAGGCTTCTATGATGGAATGACTAGCTGAGTGGGTGAGGGGAGAGCAGCAGATGTTGTCTACTTTGACTTCAGCAAGGCTTTCAGCACTGTCTCCCATAACATCCTCATAGGCTAGCTCAGGAAGTGTGAGATGGAGGAGTGGTCGGTGAGGTGGGATGTGAGCTGGCTGGATGGCAGAGTTCAGAGGGTCGTGCTTAGTGGAACAGAGTCTAGTTGAAGGCCTGTAGCCAGCAGTGTCTCCCAGGGACCTACACTGAGTCCAGTCCTGTTCAAGTTATTTGTCAGTGGCCTGGATGATGGAATAGAGTGCACCCTTGTCCTGGTTTCAGTTAGGACAGAGTTCATTTTCCTCCTAGTAGGTGGAATCACAGAATCACAGAATTTCTAGGTTGGAAGAGACCTCAAGATCATCGAGTCCAACCTCTGACCTAACCCTAGCAGTCCCCACTAAACCATATCCCTAAGCTCTACATCTAAACGTCTTTTGAAGGCTTCCAGGGATGGTGACTCCACCACTTCCCTGGGCAGCCTGTTCCAATGCCTCACAACCCTTTCGGTAAAGAAGTTCTTCCTAACATCTAACCTAAAACTCCCCTGGCTCAACTTAAGCCCATTCCCCCTCGTCCTGTCACCAGGCACGTGGGAGAACAGACCAACCCCCACCTCGCTACAGCCTCCCTTGAGGTACCTATAGAGAGCGATAAGGTCACCCCTGAGCCTCCTCTTCTCCAGGCTGAACAAGCCCAGCTCCCTCAGCCGCTCCTCGTAGGACTTGTTCTCCAGGCCCCTCACCAGCTTCGTCGCCCTTCTCTGCACCCGCTCAAGCACCTCCATGTCCTTCTTGTAGCGAGGGGCCCAAAACTGAACACAGTACTCGAGGTGCGGCCTCACCAGAGCTGAGTACAGGGGGACGATCACCTCCCTAGCCCTGCTGGTCACACTGTTCCTGATACAAGCCAGGATGCCGTTGGCCTTCTTGGCCACCTGAGCACACCTCTGGCTCATATTCAGCCGACTATCCACCATCACTCCCAGGTCCTTCTCTGCCTGGCAGCTCTCCAACCATTCCTCTCCCAGCCTGTAGCTCTGCTTGGGGTTATTGCGCCCCAGGTGCAGGAAGGGTGCTATGTTTTGGATTAGGATGAGAAGAGTGCTGAGAAGAGTGCTCAGCAAGTGTAAAGATATGCTGTTTCATGTCAAAGTGCTCTGTTTTGATTCAAAGCTCTCCTCAGGCTCTCCTCAAAGCTCAACTCAAGCCCTCCAGCTCAGATCCCTACCTCAGGGAAGTTGGGGTACTTGCGTTCAGTGTCTTTTTAGCATTTGGATGTTTTGTTTTCATTGTGCTCTGTCCTATGTGCAGGTTGTCAGGGCTGTGCTGAGGATGCCCTCTGAGCAGGGCCAGCACAAAGCCTTTTCCACATGCCTCCCTCACCTGGCCGTGGTCTCCCTGCATAGCATTACTGCCACGGTTGCCTACCTGAAGCCTCCCTCCACCACCTCCCTATTCCTGGGCCTGGCAGTTTCACTTCTATACTCGGTGTTGCCTCCAGCAGCGAAACCCTCACCTACAGCACGAGGAACAAGGAGCTAAAGGAGGCACTGAGGATGTTATTCTAATCTACAGTATTTCCCCATCAATGAGGTACCTGCACATCTTCCTCACATAAACCTGGACAAGGCAGAAACACCTTTGTTCATGTATTTCAAAATTGCTTTTCATTCTTTGCAATACTAGTCCAATAAAAATATTTTTCTCCATCTCATTTCTTCAACCTTTTGTTGTTGTTGTCTTTCTTGTTTTTTAACCCAAAGACCTCATTTACAGGTGCTGGTAAGCTTTGTAATTAACCAAATAAAATAACCAGCAGGTAGTCATTTTCTGTGAGTCTTGTTTCTCATAATTTCTCTTCAGGTACAGCAGAGGTTGTAGAATGAAGAAACCAGCTGCAATGTGGGGGAAAAGCAGAGATGTGGCTGAGGGACTCGATGTTTTTTTCTGTAGTACTCTGTACCAAAAAGTTCTCCTAGGCCTCTTTATTCAGTAAAAGAGATAAAGGATGAGAAGAGCATGTACCAAAAGGAACACCATGAAAAGCCATGAAGACAAGGGCCATTTTCTGCCCCTGCAGGGGACTAATGCTGGGCAAGGCCCAGCTTGGGAAGCAGCACTGTCAGACGTTCTTGGAGGGCAGTGAGCTGGGCAGGAGGCAGCCATGTGCCCTGGGAGCACAGGAAGGAAGGCTGAGGGGCACCTCACTGCAGCCTGTCAGGAGCTGCAAGGCGCTCATAGAGCGTCCAGGGCCAGGATCTGCCCCATGGCCATGAGCCCTGCCTGCCCTCCTCCTGCCATACTTCGTGCGGTGGCTGCAGCAGAGGGGAACCCCAGCCAGCCCCTGCATGGGGCTCTGCCACCCACCTCGCCCCGGCCCTCTCCAGCGCCTTCCTTGCTGCTCTCTGATGCACGCCAGCACCTC
The DNA here is from genome assembly GCF_965140915.1 of Aythya marila. Classification (NCBI taxonomy): domain Eukaryota; kingdom Metazoa; phylum Chordata; class Aves; order Anseriformes; family Anatidae; genus Aythya; species Aythya marila. The sequence goes on along the minus strand of NW_028137300.1, from coordinate 331,490 downwards.
CCCGTGTGTGCCAGCCAGCACATCTGCTGAGGGCCAGTGCGGCTGCTGCTGGGGCAGGGAGCTCAGCATGGCCCTTGAAGCCCCCTGCCCTGGACCTGCCTCTCCCCTTGGCTTTGGCCCGGCCTTGTCTCTGCTGGCAGGAGTGCTCTTGGCATGCACTTCCTGGCCTCCCCTCGCCTGCGCACAGCTGCTGCCCACTCATGCTGCTGGCACAAACGTGTCCTCACCAGCAGCACCACCCCTTGGGATGCTTCTCCTGGTGTTTTCTGGCACATCACACCCACAAATGTCTCAGGCTCTACACAGTGTACCCTAATGCCATCAAGACTTAAAGAGGTAGAACCCACCTATATTTCTGGAGTGACAAGGGGATCCCAGCAGTTAACTGTCTGGAGGCTGAAGGGAGTCTAACTGGGAAGGAATGGCAAAAACACCCCATTGGGACTGGCCTGTGCATTCTCAGCATAGACTGTTTCAGGAGAGGGAACTTCAAAGTTCCAAGAGGGCACTACCGCTGGGGCTTTGGCATACCTGCCTTTGAGATGGAGGATCTTAAACAGTTGTCTACCTTGCTTGGCCTTCCACAGAATCCTTCTGTTGTGGGTTTGCTGAGGGCTGAAGAACAGCAGGTGCCAATGGCTACCATGGTGGCGCACCTGAGGTAGCATCATGCTAACCGGGACTCCCTGATTGCCATCCATGAGCTGGTTCATTGACTGGAGAGCCAAGGTGTAGTTGTAGAACTTGGTAGTGTGGTTTAGTGATGGACTTGTCAGTACTAAGGTAAAGATGCATGACCTGGTTTACACATCCTTGAGCAGTATAAGGCAAAATGCAATTCTTTTTGTCTTTTGCATCTATAGCACAGGAAGCATGACTTTGCCCTACTCTATTGACTGGGCAGGTCTTTTCACATTACTCTGTTTATGTTTCTGTTACTGGAAGGGCACAATTTCCCAAAAGAGGCCTAGCCTGTGGGTACAACTACAGCCACTTGAAGAAATATTTTCTTTACTTTGCTTCCAGAGTTTTCCACAGAAGACCCATGAGAGACCATGGATGTCCAGGTGTTTACTAATATTCAAGCTGAATTTCTCAGATTCCAATGGTTATTTCAATTTTATTTTATTTTATTTTATTTTATTTTATTTTATTTTATTTTATTTTATTTTATTTTATTTTATTTTATTTTATTTATTTTATTTTATTTTATTTTATTTTATTATTTATTTTGTTCCCAAAGTACAACTGACTTGTCTTAGAAAGGGTTTCATGTGCTGGGCTGAGCTGCAGTTACAGGGACAAAGACCACTGCTGGCAGTGGAGGTGTAAGACCTCCAGACTCTGCTTTTTCTCCTGATAGAGGTCTCCAAAGAAGTCACCCTGAATGAACAGCAATAGGAGAACAATGCTCAAAACTGAAATGCAGCAAAATTCAGACTTTGAAACAAGAAGTTTTTATTAGGTGCTTTTTGAAATCTTCTTCTTTAACTACATCATGCAAGCTCTGCAATTAGCTGAACAAATCCTGAAGTCTTTAAGAAAATTGTGGTAGAGATGTTAGGAGTTTCTCCATTTTAATGAGGTCCATGGTGTATTTTGGTGCTCAGTCTATGAAGCTCAGGTACTGAGAGGAGAGTGATGTAAGCGCTTGAGCATGTCAAGTCAGGAGGCACAAAAGTTGAAGTGACTTGGAGTATTAATGGGCCCCACTGAGGGCTGTTACTAACGAAGCCTCCCCAGGGCCTTGCTAGGACAGATAATTGGAGGCCATGATTACAGACAGACAAAGCGCTATGCTGAGAAATGTCTTGGCTTCTTTTAGTGAAGCAGAAGATTCAAGGCCTGCCACCAGCTGCTGGAGGGGAGATCTTGTACCCCGTGTCTGGCTCAGGGCTCTTCCTGGCGATCTGTGGGATGTTCTGGGAAGCGTGATGCCATAAGAACACTGGAATGACACCTTCCAGCCTCTGCAAGGATTGCAAGGAAGGAAGGAGGCCCCACTGTAATGACTACATCTCATCACCTCATAAGCTCTAGACAAGGGGAAAAAAATTCAGGGCTGTTGGGGCTTTCCATTCTTGCCAGCACCCTCTGCCTTCTCCTCTGCAAGCTTTCCAATGCTGTCCCACACTTTGCCCTATTTTCTTGAAGTCTGCAGAAACCCATCTCTGTTTACCACCTTGCTCTCATCCCAGCATTTCTTCCTCGTTGAGGCCAGTGCCAACCTTCCATATTGCATTCTGTGGCAGCTTATTCTCTCCTCTTCTTTGCTAATATCAAAGGAAGCTCCATCAGGGTGGAAACCACTCCTGAAGAGGCATCCCAACCCATCAGGCTCCTTGCGGCCTGGCAGCCAACCAGACACAAGTCACCTCAGCAGCCTCTTCCATGCCATGGGCCTACTGCTGGCCTTGCAGCTTCGTGGCTACACACAGCCAAGCCTTGTGCCTCCTTGTCCTGGTTTCAGTTAGCACAGAATTAATTTTCTTCCTAGTAGCTGGTGGAATGCTGTGTTTTGGCTTAGAATGAGAAGAGTGCTGATAACACCCCGATGCTTTAATTGTTGCAGAGCAGTGCTTATACTAAGCCAAGGACATCTCAGCCTTTGCTCTGTCCTGCCAACGGGCAGGCTGGGGGGGTGCAGTAAGAGCTGGGAGGGGACAGACCCAGGACAGGTGACCCAAACTAGCCAAAGGGGTATTCCATACCATCTGACGTCATGCTAAACAATATATAGGGGTGGCTAGCCGGGGGGAGGGGGCCGGACTGCTCGGGGTTAAGCAGTCATGGACTCAAGCAGAAGGGACAGGACAACCCATATGGGGGCCTTCTTTCTGTCTGGATCCTCCTGGGTCTGGAGGAAGAGGGGATCCCCCAGTCAGCATGCCAACCAGGTGCCTTCTGCTGGCCTAGCAGGGCCACTGGCACATGTCCGCACAAAAGTACAGATCCCAGGGAGAAGGTAAGGGTGACCTGTCAGCTTCAGACAGAAGTGACCTCACAGTCCCTTTCCATGACACGTTCCTGCTGCTGCCCTATCAAGTGCAGAGGCAGAAGTGACCTCACAGTCCCTGCCACAGTCACATTCCTCCTGCTGGGGCAGGAGATCCTGAGGTAGAGCTGACCTCTCTCTACTCTCCTAGGGACTAGATTTGACCTTTCTGGGTTAGAGATTAAGCAAAATTTTAGATGGAGCGTTTGGCGTTCTGCTTGTGGTGTCAGGTCTCTGGTTAGGGTATGGGCACACATTATGCTTAAGGGTTTTGTTTACATCTGTCAAGAAGTCTAGGATGAAATAGAGCAATTTAATGTTAGTGTTAGGGGCAGTGATTCAGGTGAGCAAGAGAGTAAATGTAAGGGAAAGGGGCTATGGGCTGAGTTTTTCTTCAGGTGATACTTTGATTTCTGCATTACAATAGTGGAGTCCTGTCAGGGTGTTTGTGTAATGTTTAGGTTTAGGGATTATTGTTACTGTTGAAAATAGTTTATAGGCCCTACAAGACTGTTTGAAGTCAGTGTTACAGCAGCCTCAACATGACATGAACCCTCTTACCTCTGCAAAGGTAAGCTTCTGAGCTCCTCCTCTTTTCTCTTCCCTCCCCCAAATCTCACATATGTCCTGGCCAGGTTACTCCTGACCTCCCCATATCAGTCATCTAACTGGGATCAGCTTTCTGATGGCTTTCATTATATCAAAGTACCTGTCTCACCTCTGCTGGCTACTCTATTCCGTAGTATTAGACTGCTCTATTCTCTACACTCTGTTGGCCATTCTAGTCTGTTACTATGAAAGCCTCGCATGGGAACTGTTACAGCAGATAACTAGAGGCCCTGATTACAGACAGTCAAAGACACTGTGCTGAGAAAAGTCTCGGTTTGTTTTGCCGAAGCAGAAGGCCAAGGCCTGACCCCAGCCACTGGGAGGGGAGATCCTGCACCCCCAGCACCTCCATGTCTCACTCAGGGCTCTTCCTGGAGTCTGTGGGGTAGGGGACGATGCCGATAATATCATGTGAAGGACAGTATTATGACACCATCCAGCGTTTTCACATGGTTGAAAGGAGAATACATTGTCCGAATGCCATGAGTATGTGAAATATGTTCATCTGACTCGTGTCAATATGGAACAATGCTAGGGCTGCATGGTATGATGAATGTGACTTTCTGTCTTACATACCCTTGGATAACCACACGTCTAAGTGAAACAGAGTCTAGAAGTTTGTGTCAATAGAGGGTTTGAAGGGTAAATCGTGAGACTCGGGTCTAGGGGATAAGAGAACAAAGGAGTTTCCAAAAACTGCTGACTTTTCCATGGGACAAGTCTCTGATATCTGGGATAAGAGAACAAAGGGGTTTCAAAATAACTGCTAACTATTGCATGTGGCGCTGCACGGGTCTCTGATATCCAGCTAAGATATGACCAAATAAGAAGAAGGGGGGAAGATGAAGAACAATCGAAGGACAAAGCCTGGAAGGAAGACTATGAGCCTTCAGTACGAGCGACCCCTCAGAGGAACCACTGGAGACTGATACGCATGCGCACATGGGGTGGTTTGGATCCTGGGAAACTAATTATAATAACCCTGCCTTTTCCAAAAAGTGGGGTAGAATATGTATTAGCCTAGGAGCATAAAAACCAGCCACCTGATGTAATAGGTGTGTGTCTTGGTGGATCAGAGACTCCCGGCACACCCAGTGCTGTTTCCTTGCCTCTATTCCTTTAATAAATTGTAAACTTTAATTGCAATCCTATTTGGGACTCAGTCATTTATTGCAAGTATAACATGTCTCCTCATAAGCCATGGCCAAGGGGACAAAGGTGTCAGTGCTGCTACAGCCTTCCATTCTTGTCAAAGCCCTCTGCCTTCTCCTCTGCAGACTTTCCTATGCCGTCCCACACCTCTCTGAAGGCTGCAGACAGGCACTTCTCTTCCCCACCTTGCTCTCACTCCTGTATTGCCATGATTTCCATGACGCCTCTCCACTCCTGCCAGCTGTTCCTTCAAACACAAGGGTGTGGGCTGATCCAAACTCCCTCTGGGTGACCTCTGGACCCACAGCACCAGTTCTGGTGCCTCACCTCCAAATCAAGAATTTCATCTGACTACCCACTCTAAATCTACCCTCTTTAAGTTTAAAGCCATTCCCCTTGTCCTATCAGTGCACACCCTGAGTAAAAGTCTCTCCCCAGCTTTTCTGTTGGCCCACTTTAAGTACTGGATGGATGCTATAAGGTCTCCTCAGAGCCTTCTCCAGGCTGAACAACCCCAACTCCCTCAGCCTGTTTTAATAGGAGAGCTGCTCCAGCCCCTTGATCATCCTTGTAGTCCTTGTCTGGACTCACTCTAATAGCTTCAAGTCATTCTTGTACTGGGAGCCCCAGAGCTGAACGCAGTACTCCAGGTGGTGTCTCATGAGAGCAGGTGGGAGTCTCATGAGATTCCCGCAAGCAACCTCTCAAGCCTGTCCAGTTCCGTACCACCAAGAAGGAACATGACGATCTATAGCCAGGTCTTCTTCCTGTAAGGGTCCTACTGGGTATGTAGGCAGAGGGGATCTCACAGTCGGCATGGCAATCGAGTGTCTGCTTGTACTGGGTCTGACAGGGATGGAGTTAACTTGCCCTGCAGCAGCCCACATAGTATTGTGCTCTGTGCAAGGTGAAGTTGCTCAAGGAGTCCTCCTAGCTTGGCATTAGCCACAATTGAGCTGAAAATGTACTCCGTGTCATCATAAAGGGAGATAAAAAAGAGGGTCAATGTTGTTGACCCAAGTGCCCATCACTGAGGGGTGCTGCTGGTATCTGGGTGGCAGGAGGACTTTGTACCACTAGTGTCCAGCCACCCTCCCCCTCACATCATCATCCCTTTCTTCAGTCCAAATATCACCAGTCTGGCTAAAGGGAGACTCCAGAAGACCATGGCAAAGGCCTTGATAAAGTCCAGGTTCACCACATTGCCTTCTTTCCCCTTCCCTACTGCTTCAGCAATTTCTTTATTTTTTATGCCACATACCTGAAGATGGCTGTGGCAGGACTTTCCCCATCATGTCAGCAGGAGCAGAGGTGACAGTTGCAATTCTCCTCGCCCTTTTATTTAATTATTTATTTACTGTCATTCCATAAGATGCTTTTGATGCCTGCCTTTTCCAAGTCCCCAGAAATCTCTGAGCCAAACCTCTGACAGAAAGCCCAGTCCAGAAAGTCATGGTAGTGTGACATGGAGGAGAGGAGCATGTGCATTGAATCTGTGCAAGAGGCATGACAGAAATTTCACAGGGACAACAGGGGTTGTTTCTGGAGTCACACAGGGCAGCGTCAGGGCTCTGTGAGGTGCCTATGTCTGAGCTGGCCTCCCATGCTCCTCATACACATGGGGCTGTTGGGAGACACAGGTCCCTGCCTTGCACATCCACATGCAGTGCACTGCAGTGCCTGCAGTGTCCCTTTGGCTCCTGCAGCCACTGCCAGAGGCTGGGAGGCACCTCAGCCCTGCGGTGCCTCGCCCTGCTCTGCCCTCCTCCGAGATACCCCAAGGCATGAGGAATGGGCACAGAGACGTTCAAGGAAGCACATCCCAGAGCTGCCTTCAGGTGGCTTCCCAGGGGACGTTACTTGGTTTTGTGACACTATCTGTCCAGCTGGCCTTCATGAGACTTCTAGGAATAGCTGATGGCCTTTGTGCTCCTTCGTGTTCATCTCTCCACACACATATGATGTGCCTGCTGGAACCAGCATTGGGTTTCTCTTTCCATGTCTTCCATGCACATACATCAGGCCCTGCTCTTCTGGGAAATCCTATCCCCCGAAGAGCAAGTGAACAATGAGCAATGGCCTACTCAGTCATTGCTGAACCCCCTGCCCGTACACCCCACAGCTCTGAGCTTGTGATGGCAATCTCCAGAGTATGAAAAATGACCAAAAGATAACCTTGTTCCTGAAATGCTTTATGAGTCATATGCAGAAGACAATGGGCTTTTTTTTTTTTTTTTTTTTAAAGATTATCAGGTCTTATCAGGTCACTAGTTTCCTCAAGGCATCCTTGAGTTCCTGGTTCCTCATGCTGTAGATGATGAGGTTCACTGCTGGAGACACCACTGAGTACAGAACTGTCACCACAAGGTCAAGGGATGGGAAAGAGATGGAGGGGGACTTCAAGTGGGCAAACAGGACAGTGCTGACAAAGAGGGAGACCACGGCCAGGTGAGGGAGGCATGTGGAAAAGGCTTTGTGCCTGCCCTGCTCAGAGGGCATCTTCAGCACTGCCCTGAAAATCTGCACATAGGATAACACAATGAAAACAAAAGAACTGAAGAGTAAAGAAAAACTGAAAACAAGTAGCTCAAATTCTCTTATGTAGGCATTTGAGCAGGAAAGCTTGAGGATCTGGGGGATTTCACAGAAGAACTGGTCCACAGCGTTGCCGTGGCAGAGGGGCAGGGAAAATGTACTGGCTGTGTGCAGGACACCATGGAGAAAGCCACTGCCACAGGCAGCTGCTACCATGGTGGCACAAGCTCTGCTGCCCAGGAGGCTCCCGTAATGCAGGGGCTTGCAGATGGCAAAGTAGCGGTCGTAGGCCATGATGGTGAGAATATAAAACTCTGCTGTAATCAAGATGACAAATATAAAGACCTGTGCAGCACAGCCTTGATAGGAGATGGTCCTGGTGTCTCAGAGAGAATTGGCCATGGCTTTGGGCAGAGTGGTGGAGATGCAGCCCAGGTCGAGGAGGGCGAGGTTGAGGAGGAAGAAGTACATGGGGGTGTGCAGGCGGTGGTCGCAGGCTACGGCAGTGAGGATGAGTCCGTTGCCCAGGAGGGCAGCCTGGTAGATGCCCAGGAAGAGCGCAAAGTGTAGGAGCTGCAGCTCCCGCATGTCTGCAAATGGCAGCAGGAGGAACTCACTCACAGAGCTGATGTTGGGCATTGTCTGACATTGAACACAGTTTTCTGTTAAGGAGGAGTATGTAGAGCAAAATCAGAAAACCTCTCTGAGGAAAACCTATTTCAAGTCTAAAAGCACCCTCCAGCTCGAGCCTCTCTCTTTGCAGGAAAACCTTTCTGCAGCTCTCTTGCTTGAGCTGTGGCTGGGGCTGACTGAGAGTGGCACTGGGAGCAGGGGCTGGTTTGGGCTGCAGAGGAGTCCTTCCTGCTGTGCAGCAGAAGGAAAGCAGGAACGTGGGGGAAACTCAAGTGCAATCCACTTATCAGATCAATGAGCTTTGCAGTGTTGTTACAAGCAACTCTTCTGAAAACACTGTAGAGCAAGGTGTAAATTCTTTGCTTTATTTTCTAGTAGTTAGCCCTATAATTCTTAGGACGATGATCACACTTCCGTGTTTTTCCAAGATGAAAGTGGAGACAGCTGAGAGCAGAGAAGCCCCAGTCGAAGTGAGGCTGCACAGAATCCTCACCTCATTTCTGGTATACCTGATCAGAATCTCAGCTCTTCCCTCCTAGCCGGGGGTGCAGAGGCCTCACTCCAGCTGCCCACAGACAGCCATCCAGCAGCATGGAGAGCGCCTTAGCATGGAGGTGTCTTCTCCTTCAGGATCCTGGATAACACAAGTATGCCATGAGAGAGGTAAGACCTGACGGAGAGGAACATGCAGCCCAGGAGAACACCCCACAGAGAGAGTTGGATATTCACAAGCTGGGGTGTCCCAGTATCCCACTGCAGTGTCTGGAGGAGGTTTGGCCACCCTGCTTGTGAAAGACCAGGGGCAGCTGGGATATGGCACTCCAAGTGGTTTCTGCCAGACTTCCTCATGTTGCAGTGCAACCCAGAAGCAGTCTCAAAGCCTACTGCATTGCTCACTGCCCTCCCATAAGCAAGACCCAGGAGGAGACCCTTCCAGGACCTGCAGCTGCATGGCCCTGCAGCCAGACACTTACCTTGTCAAGGGCTGTGCAGATTTCTCCTGCAGGCAGCTCTCAGCATCCTCCCACTGCCAACTGCCTCCAAGCCCTCTCTCCTTCTCTCCTCTCCTTGTGCCAGCTGCGGTCAGAGCTCCCAGCCCTGCTGCACTTTGCAGAGGAGCTGCTCCTGGGCAGAGCTGTCTCTCTGCACCAGGGTCCTCTTGCCACGAGCTCTCTGTCCCAGGAGCCCGGCCCAGCTCAGCACCAGAGACCCAGCCCAAAGCATTGTAATGACTCCTCTGGTAGCTTTGGTGATGAGCCCATGAACCTCAGGCACTCAGAGACAATTGAAGACATCTCTCCAGAAGTCCAAATTAGATGCAAGTTTCCTGGAGTTTCCCCCTGAGGCGAGCACTGACACAGCCTCCCTTGGAGCTCGTTAGAGCAGAATATTGGAGGCAGTGAGGACAAGTAGACAAAGGCAATGTGAAGGTGACACTGAGGTGTAGACAAAGTGGATGTGTTTCACCAAGCACAAGGGTAGGCCTTGATGCCCACCCTCTGGGAAGGGAGATATTTTCCTTTCATACCTTGCTCAGGGCTCCCCCTGCGGCAGTAGGAGATGAGAATTTCTTTCTCTTCAAGTCCAGTCTCAACATCCTGAAGTCAATTTTGTAGCATTATTTCTTTGTCATGCCATTTTTCCCTACAGAGGAAAGCTAAAACATCTCCAAAAACACCCTTCAGGCAGTCTCAGGCTACTTTTGCTCTACTTGGATGCTCCATGCCACTGGGCCAGAGAAACCCAAGTCTCTCAGACACTCTATACACAGCAGGTGCTTTAGGCCCTGAACCCCACCTTGGCACAACCTCTCTGGGCACAGTCCTGCATCTCTCGTAAATGAGGAGCTACTCACTGGGACAGCCTTGTGCAGGTGGGGTAACACCATATTGGAGCTGAGTCTGATAACTCGTATTTTCTTGATGGACATGCTCCTCATAAGGCAGCTCTGTAGGATGCTGGCCTGGCTCCTGGTGAGCAGGCACCACTGTTCATATGGCATCCCTCATGGTGCTCCCCTCCTCCTCCTGGGCGCTGCTCACTCAGCAGGGTCCCCGTCTGCCCTGATATGTGGGGTTCCTCTTCCTCTTCTGTAGGACTAGGCTCTTCTCCTTGTAAATGTCAAGAGGTTTTTGTATGTAAGATCCTGCAGTTTCTCAAGGTTCCCCTGGACAAATGCCCCACTCTGTGAACTGTTAATGTCTGCAGGGAGATGTCTCATCCTAACTGTGCTGTCTCTCACAAGATAAAAGCATCAGCAGCTGCAGAGATTTTGGGCAGTAGAGGAGTAACCAGTTGAATGGAGCTCCAGCACAGTGTCATAGAAGGGTAGAGGATGGAAGGCTGCCAGATTCCACCTTTCTGTTCTTCTCATGTATGCTGTTATTTCTCGGAAGCTGAGTCCTAAATGTTGTTAGGCTGTGCAAAGAAAAAATTTAGAAGGGCCAAAGCCCAACTGGAGCTCAATACATCTATTACTTTTAAAGACAATAAAAATGTTTTTTGTTTGTTTGTTTGTTTTTTAAATATAAATACATAAGGAAAAAAAAAAAAGAGAGAGAGAGAGAGAGAATTAAGGGGAATCTTCATCCTATATTGGATGTGAGAAAACAGAATAAGAAGAGATGAGGAAAAGACTGAGGTACTTAGTGCAATCTTTACCTCAATATTTAGCAGCAAGACCAGTTGTTCCCCTTGTACTCAACCCCCTGAGCTGGTAGATAAAGATATTGAATAGAATGAAGCCCTCATAATCCACAAGGAAATGGTTAGAGAACTGCTATTCTGCTTCGATGTACTCAAGTCTATTTGGGCTCCACACATTGGTACTGAGGGAGCTGGCTGAAGTGCTCACCAAGCCTCTTTCCATCACTTGCCAACAGTCCTAGCTATCAGGGGAGGTCCCAGTTGACTGGTGACTAGCAAATGTGACAGCCATGTAAAAGAAAGGCCAGAAGGAAGATCTCGAGAACTACAGGCCTGTCAGTCTGACCTCTGAGCTGGGGAAGCTCATGGAGCAGATTGTCTTGAGTACCATCACACAACACTTTCAGGACAATCAGGTGTTGAAGCCCAGTCAGCATGGGTTTATCAAAGCCAGGTCCTGCTTGACAAATCTGATCTCAATCTATGGGAAGGTGATGCGTGTAGTGGGTTTATGTGTCAAGGTTTTGGTAGCAGGGAGCCATAGGGGTGGTTTCTGTGAGAAGGATCTAGAAGCTGCCCCATGTTTGGGAAGGGCCCCACTGCTGACCAGAGCTGAGCCAATAAGCGATGTTGTTTTGCGCCTCTGTGAGAGCATATTTAAGACAGGGAAAAAAAAGCTGCGGCACACAGCAGCCGGGAGAGTGAAGGGAGTGAGAAAACAGCCTTGCAGGTGCCAAGGTCAGTGCAGAAGGAGGGGGAGAAGTGCTCCAGGCTCCGGAGCAGAAGTCCCCTGCAGCCTGTGGTGAGGACCATGGTGAAGCAGGATGTCCCCCTGCAGCCCATGGAGTACCACGGTGGAGCAGGGTTCCATGGTGCATTCCGTGGAGGAGACCATGGTGGAGCAGGTGGCCCTGCACCGATGGAAGCTGCCGCCTGTGGAAGATCCCTGCCTGAACAGGTCCCAGGCTGGACCTGTATCCTGTGGAGAGGAGACCACACAGGAGCAGGTGACCTGGCAGGAGCTGCTGCCCGTGGGGGAGCCAGGTTGGAGCAGTTTGCTCCTGAGGGATGGACCCCGTGGTACGGACCCATATCTGGAACAGTTCTGGAAGAGCTGCTGCCTGTGGGAAGCCCATGCCGGATCAGTTCATCAAGGACTGTGTCCCATGGGTGGGACCCCACAGCAAAGGGGACGAGAGTGACCGAGAAGGAGCGGCAGAGAAGAAATGCTGTAGACTGATCATAACCCCCATTCCCCCGTTCCCCTGCGCCGCTCGGGGGGAGGAGGTGGAAGAGGGTGGATGGGGGGAGAAGGTGCTTTTGGTTTCTTTCCTTTGTTTCTCACTTCTCTAGCTTGTTAACAATGAGCAATAAATCTTACTATCTTCTTATGCCGAGTCTGTTTTGCCCGTTACAATAATTATTGCGTGATTTTCTCGTCCTTATCTCAACCCTTGGGCCCCTTTTCACATATTTTCTCCCCATTCCTCTTTGAGGAGGGGGAGTGAGAGAGTGGCTGTGGTGGAGCTCAGCTGCCCACTCGAGCAGAACTACAACAAAGCCTCTTTGGTATGGAGGATGACGGCTGAAATATAAATATGGAGAGGCCTGGCAGATTGATTACATCGCACTCCCTCAAACTCGCAATGGCAAGCGCCACGTACTTACAATGGTAGAAGCAACCACCGGATGGCTGGAAACATATCCTGTGCCTCATGCCACCGCCCGGAACACTATCCTGGGCCTTGAAAAGCAAGTCCTATGGCGACATGGTACCCCAGACAGAATAGAGCCAGACAATGGAACTCATTTCCGAAACAACCTTATAGACACTTGGGCCAAAGAGCATGGTATTGAGTGGGTGTATCACATCCCCTATCATGCACCAGCCTCCGGGAAAGTTGAATGATACAATGGACTGTTAAAGACTACATTGAAAGCAACGGGCGTTGGGACATTCAAAAATTGGGATACGCATTTGGCAAAGGCCACCTGGTTAGTCAATACTAGGGGATCTGCCAACCGAGCTGGACCTGCCCAATCAAACCTGTTACGTACTGTAGATGGGGATAAAGTCCCTGTAGTGCATGTAAGAAATATGCTGGGTAAAACAATCTGGGCTACTCCTGCCTCAGGAAAAGGCAAACCTATCCGTGGAATTGCTTTTGCTCAGGGACCTGGATACACTTGGTGGGTGATGCAAAAGAATGGAGAGGTCCGGTGTGTACCTCAAGGAGATTTAATACTGGGTGAGAATAGCCCATGAACTGAATTGTACCATGTTAATTACTATATAATACTGTATGTTATCACTACCATGACTACTATAGGTGACTAATTAGAATGTATGGAAAAGAGTGTAACCTGAGCATGACGTAAATGGTATGGAATAAGGGGTGGATAGATGTCCTGGTTTCAGTTAGAACAGAGTTAATTTTCTTCCTAGTAGCTGGTGGAATGCTGTGTTTTGGCTTAGGATGAGAAGAGTGCTGATAACATCCCGATGTTTTAATTGTTGCAGAGCAGTGTTTCTACCAAGCCAAGGACATCTCAGCCTTTTGCTCTGTCCTGCCAACAGGCAGGCTGGGGGTGCAGTAAGAGCTGGGAGGGGACAGACCCAGGACAGGTGACCCAAACTAGCCAAAGGGGTATTCCATACCATCTGACGTCATGCTAAACAATATATAGGGGTGGCTAGCCGGGGGGAGGGGGCCGGACTGCTCGGGGTTAGGCTGGGCATCGGTCAGCGGGTGGTGAGCAATTACATTGTGCATCACTTGTTTGTACATATTATTAGTAGTAGTATTATTATCACCTTTGTATTATTATTATTATTATTATTATTATTATTATTATTATTATTATATTTTATTTTTGTTATTATTATTTTCCTGTCTTATTAAACTGTCTTTATCTCAACTCACGGGCTTCACTTTCCATTTCTCCCCCCTGTCCCAGAGAGGGAGGGGGGAGGGTGAGCGAACGGCTGCGTGGTGTTTAGCTGCCGGCCAGGTTAAACCACGACACTGGGGAAGGGCAGGGCGAGGGGGACCTCCTCTGGCTGTATCTCTGAGGGGGTTGTGGAGGATGTGTAGCCAGGATCTTCAGCTGGGTTCAGGGTGGGAGGATAAAAGACAACAGCTGTGAAGGTGAAAGAGGAGAGCTTCAGGCTAAAAAGAAGGCAAAAAGCCTTCCCACCATGAGCTCAGCTAGGCATCACCCAGAGGCTGTGCAGTCTCCATCTTTGCTGGTTTTGCAAAATGCAACAGGATCAAGCCCTGAACAGCCTGTTCTGACCGTGCTTATGACAGCTTGGGCTGCAGGCCTCCTGAGGACCCTGTCAACATGCCTTATGGTCCTTTGACCTCAGGCCCAGTTTCTGGTGGTGCCAGAGGAGATGCTGTGTGGCCTGAATCCTCCTGTGCTGTAGGGGACCATCTAAAGCCAGGCAGGTGAACATCTCCTCTTCTCCCTTGGCTGTAACTGTAGCCTGGGAGGCACTGCCTCAGCCATCTCTGCGTTACACCTCCAGCTCCTGTCTTCCAGCTCTAAGCACCTGAAAGTCCATTGCCTGGATGTGCTCTGAGGTGTGGGAAGAGATCTAGGCTTTTCTGGGGTGTTAATTCTCTCCCTCTGCACGCTGCTCCTCTCAGAGACGGTCTCATTTTTCACTTTCTTTCCTACCTGGAGGGAAATGCATACTCTGTCCTGGCCATAAAGCTGAGCATGTTTACTACTTTTGCCACACTTCCACATCTCATGGATCTGTCACCTGGAAAAGTGAATATTGCGTGCATGTTCGTGGCCCTGCTTTCTTCCATCTGTGCAGCAAGGTCCACATCTCAGTGTTATGTACTTTTTTGCAAAGACTGTGAATGGTCATGGATATGCAAAGATTCTTCGGGGGGGGGGGGGGGGGGGGTTGGGCACAGGGCTTTATACAAGATGCAGAATGATCTTAATGGTGTTGGCCTAACAATACTAGAAATGCTTTGAAAATGTCAATAAAAGTAAAAAAGAAAACAAAACTAAACAGAAATAAAGTCAAACTTCTAAAACATTGATAATTTATGGATGCACATTTACAGCTTTTACAAACTTTGGTGATTCTGCTTTCCTTTTTTTTCATAGTTAAAAATGGCCAATATTGATGTTTTGACACACTGCCCAGCCTCCACCTGCAGCTCCTGAGGGCCTCTGGTCTCCCACAGCTCCTCTTGACAGCTGCCAGCCTCAGGCAAACACCTCCAGTACAGAGGGGCCCCTGAACCTAGCAAGGTCTGCCTGGAAAGGTGAACAAATTATTCCAACATAGGAAAGAAAATATAAATAAATAAATATATAAATAAAAGAGCACGTGTTCATCACTTCAAACACTCTGCCTAGAACAGTCCTTGTATGGCCATCCCTTGGGGAAGGTGAACCTCATTAGCTGCAGCTTGCACTGGGCACACAGCTGAGGAGATTGTTTTACTGTTTACTGAACTGCACCACACTTAACTTTGGTTGGTTTTCAATGGGGAGCAGTCCTTCTGTGCCTGCGTGCAGGCAGTTCTGTGGGGAAAAGGGATGGGAGTTGGTGCAAAGGAGCTGTAACATGCAGCTGCAGCCCTGACTGGAGAAGTCTGATGGGAGGAGAAGTGCTGCAAGTCCCAGGTGGCTCCTGAGAGAAATGGTGGGGCTGGGAAGGTGAGGAGCAAGGTTGCCCACAGAGTGCCTGGCCTCAAGGGACTGCCTTTCCAAGCTGACCAGACCTCCTTAGGAGACCCTCTGGATCAATAGCAAAGGGAGAGGGCAGGGAATTGAAATAAATCAATAAAGAATCCAGCTTGAAGGGAAAATTCCCTTATTATCAACTGCTCATTGAAATGTGCCTCATTCACTAGCTTTCTGAAATCTCCCCAATTAGACGTAAAAGCTCTGAAGCCTTGAAGGAACTGCTGGGCAGAAAGAGGACACAGGAGGGCTCTCTGCATTGTGCCGAGCCCCAGGGTGTATTTGGCGCTGAGTCCATGCACCTCTGATGCTGAGAGAAGATAGCGCAGGCTGTTCAAGAGGTTAAGGCCAGGAGAAATGCTGAAGGTTCTGGGAGTGTTAATTGGTCCCACTGGGGGCCATTACCACCACAGCTCCCCCATGGACTTGTTAGCAAAGGAAAGGGGAGGCAGTGATGATAGGCAGGCAAAGGCAAAGTAAAGGTGGCCCTGATGGCAAGGAAACCTTGATGTGTTTTATCAAAGCAAGCACCAAGGCCTGACACCCGGCTCTGGGAAGAGAGCTTCTGTCCCTCACGCTGCTCTTCAAGGGGCAGTGGGATCTGGGGTGTGTGATGGCAACTAAAGGACAACAGTACAACTCCAGTGCACAGGGCTGCAAGGAGGCCACATGGTTCCAGTGCCAGGAGCACCATGTGTCATCTCACAGGCTCCAGTGGCAGAGACAACAGCCAGAGCCACGGGGACAAAGACTTCTGCTGTGTCAGGGCCTTCCAGCCCTGTCAGTGCCCTTGGACATCTCCCCACAGGTTGTCCTATCCTGTCCCATGCCTGAACCATTTTCCCTGCAGCCTGGAGACATCCAACCTGCTTCCCCACCACAGCATCTCCCTACCCATACTAGGGACTCCTTGTGCTCATTGCCTCTGACTTGAAACACAAGCCATGGGCTGAAGCAGACTCCCTCTGAGTCACCACAGCACTGCCCTTGGAGTGGCATTTCTTCCTCCTCATCACCACTCTGGACCTCCAAAACAGCCACTTCTTGGTGGATTTCCTTTCTCATGCTCTTTACCCTTACCCAAAATGTGCCATCATCTCTGAAAGCAGATTTCTGTCTGTCAGGAGCTCCTACAAGGGTGCCCTGAGCCTGTGCTTCACCAGGTCTAGGAAGCGCAGAGCTCTCAGCCTCCACACACATGACCCCTAGCCCTGTCTTGGCACACCTCCTCTGAACCCTTTCCTTTCCTCCCTAGTCCTTCAGAAAAGGAGCCTCACACTGGGAAGGCCTCTTCCAGTTATGGCCACACCAGTGTGGAGTCATGGAAGATGAGAAGTCCCTTGCCTGGGTGGACACACTCCTCCTAGATCATCCCAATGTGGATGTGACCATATCCGTATATAGCACTGCCGGCTCATATGGCATCCCTGGTTGTGCCCAAGCTCTCTCCTCCTGGTTGCTCTTCCTGAAGTCCGGTCTAAGCCTGCTGTGATGTATGGAGCTGTGCTGCCCCTGATGCAGAGCAGAGCATCACAAGATGGGAAAGAGAGGCTCTCTTCTCCTTGGAAAACAGAATGAGATTTATCCACCAAATCCCAGCGTTTCACAAGGTCGTCTGCAAGGAACACTTACTGTCAATGGACAAGTCTCAGGTTAGGAACCATGTAAAGAAACTGGGAACTGTGAGCAAGGTAGCCCCAAGCCCTGCCTGCCCTCCTCCTGCCACGCTCCATCAGGCGGCTGCAGCAGAGGGGACCCACAGCCAGCCCCTGGCTGGGCTCTGCCAGCCACCTCTCCAGTGCCATCCCTGCTGCCTTGGGGTGCTCTGTGAGGTGCTGGGTGACCTCACAAGGCCTGCTGGCCAGCACATCTTCTGCAGGGCAACCAGCAATGCAGCAGGGACCTCACCACAGCCCTTCCATTCCCCTCTCCTCCCCTCATTCTCGGCCTTGTCTCTGCTGGCAGGAGCAGCCTTGGGAGGGGCTTCCTGGCCTCCCATTGATACTGAGCTGAAAGGAGAAATAGTCTCTTCCTTGACAGAACAATGGCTTCAAATTTGAAAAGCTTCATTAGGAGATAGGTGAAACCTTTACTAGGTTTTGTTAGAAAGAAGGAAGTTCAGAAACATTCACCCCTGATGTTACTTTAGTCACTAATTAGTCAGCTTTATCTGTAAGAGCCTACAGACTTGTATCTCAGAATGAGGGCAAGGTGACCCAGGCCTAGAGCATGTGTCAGAAGATTAGGTGAGAAACTCATGCTATGCATATATCCTTGGATGTGTAACCACCTAAGCTTTGTATGCATGCCTGAGATGAAAGAATAAGAGAAGAAAGATTTCGATGGCTTGAGCATGGACAAGAACTGGATTCAACTAATGAACATAGTGAGGAAGACTACCGATGACCACCAGAGACCCCTGAAAGACAGGGGAAACAAATGTGCATGTGTCAGCAACACTTACTGATTTTAATGAGTTACAGGAAGTAGTATGAATATGTTTTGGGGAAATGTGATTAACATGTATGTTTTGCTTGTATATAATCCCTATAGCTCAAACAGTTCTGTAAGCACTGGAGTGATCCCCTGTGCGTCCAGGACCTCAATAAAAGAACGCCTGCTTTCTAAAACTCCAAACTGAGTCTTAGAGAGTTACTTTGACTGGCTTTTATAGTATCACCCTCGCCTC
The DNA here is from genome assembly GCF_965140915.1 of Aythya marila. Taxonomy (NCBI): domain Eukaryota; kingdom Metazoa; phylum Chordata; class Aves; order Anseriformes; family Anatidae; genus Aythya; species Aythya marila. The sequence goes on along the minus strand of NW_028137300.1, from coordinate 313,515 downwards.
CTGCCAGCTGCTGCCCTCTGAGGATCCTGCTGTGAAATATGTTCATCTGATTCGTGTCAGTATGGAACAATGCTAGGGCCGCATGGTATGATGAATGTGACCTTCTGTCTTACATACCCTTGTATAACCACAAGTCTAAGAAAACCAGAGTGGTTAATGTATATAGTTCTTGTATCTTGCAAAGGAATGTTTTAGCAATTTGTGTCAATAGAGAGCTTGAAGGGAAATGTATTTGTAGGCTTTTCCTTGGAGTCTCTGATATCTGGGGGGTTCAGAATAACTGCTAACTGTTATGACTTTTGCATGGGACACTATGCAAGTCTCTGATATCTGGCCAGGAGATTAAGGAGCAGGGGAGAGCTGAAGAACAACTAAAAGACAAAGCTTGCAGGGGACACTGCACAAGTCTCTGACATACAGCCAAGTTGGACAAAGGAGAAGGACAAGAGGGAGGAAGACTATGAGCCTTCAGCACGAGAGAACCACAGAGACCCTCAGAGGGACCACCAGATACGCATGCTCCAGTAGGAGGGTTTGGATTCCAGAAACTAATTATAATAACCCTGTGGGTTTTTTTTTGAAGTAGTAATGAATTTGTATCAGCCTAGGAGCATAAAAATCATCCGCTTGATGTAACTGGTGTGCGTCTTGGTGGAGCAGAGACTCCCGGCGCACCCAGTGCTGCTTGCTTACCTGTATTCATTTAATAAATTGTAAACTTTGATTATAGTCCTATTTTGAAGGCTGAGCCATTTATTACACTGGTACAAACGTGGCCCCGCACCAACAGCACTGTTCGTGCTGCCTTTGCTGCCTTGCCTTGTCCTCTCCCTCGACTCCTTGTCTTTTCCAGGCCACACATTCCACACCCAAACGCATCCCTTTGCTGTGGCCACCCTCTCCCCTGCCCAGCGGGATGGCAGAACCAGGGCAGGACATGGTAGAGTTAGGCTGTGTAGCACCCATGCAGAGCACTTGTGGCAAAGTGGGAGCTGAGATTGGGTGGTGCAGAGGAGGCCCCATGCAGGAAAGATGAGGTTAAACACCAGCTTTGCAGTGTGTGTGTGTGGGGGGGGCTGGTGTCCATCGTGGTTTGGCATGGGAGGCTTCTGGCCATGAAGGGGCAAGGGATGGGTTGACACAACTTCTCTGGGCAACCTGTTCCATTGACCACCACCCCCAAAGGAAAGAATGTCTTCTTTATACCTAATTTTAAAGCACCCTCTTTTAGGCCCCCTTTAGGTACTGGAAGGCTGCTATAGAGAACCAGCTTTCTCAGCCAGTCTTCACTGAAAAGTTGCCCCAGACTCTCTATCTTGTTTTTGGTCTCTTCTAGACTTTTTCTAATAATTCTAATACTTCCATGTCCTTCTAGAGTTTGGGGTCCCAGAACTGAATGCAGTACTGAAAAGCAGAGCTGAGGGAGAGAATCAACTCTGTCAACCTTTGGGCCAAACTTGATTGATGCCACCCAGAATGCAGTTGGCTTTCTGGGCTGCAAACTCACATTGCCAGCACAGGTTGAGCTTCTCATCCACCAGTACCCCAGGTCCTTCTCCCCAGAGCTGCTCTCTACTCATTCTCCACCCTGCCCCAATCCAGCTGCAGGACCTTGCACTTGGCCTTTGTGAACCTCATGAGGTTCCCACAGGAAAATCTCTCAATCCGGTCCGGGTCCATCTGCATATCATCCTTTCCCTCCAGTGTATTGACTGCACCACCCAGATTGGTGTCATCAGCATACTCACTGAGACTGCACTCAATCACACTGTCCATGTCACTGACAACAGTGCTGGCCCCAATACTGACTCCTGAGGAACACCACTCTTTACTGACCTCCACTTGGACATTGAGCTGTAGACTCCAGCTCCTTGAGGGTGACCATCCAGACAATTCCTCACCCACCAGGTGATCCATCCATCACACCCATGTCTCTTCAATTGAGAGACAAGGCTATTGTGTGGGACAGAGTCAAATGATTTGCACAAGTCAAAGTTCACGATGTGAGGTGCTCTTCCCCTCTCCACCAATGCTGTAAACCCATCGTAGAAGGCCACCAGGTTTGTCAGGTACAATCTGCCCTGTGTGAAGCCATGTTGGCTGTCACCAACAGCCACCAGTTTGCTGTCACCACCAGTCCAAAAGGCAGAGTAGAATGACATGTCAGAGAGAAGCATTTGCAATGAACCTGTGCAAGGAGGGTGACAAAAATCTCATGGGAACACTGGGGGTAATTACTGGAGTTCTACACAGAGAAATGTCAAGGCTCTGTGAGGTGCCCATATCTGAGCTGGCCTCGTGCACTGCTCATCCACACTGGGCTGTTCAGAGACACCAGTCCCTGCCTTACACATACACAGTACACTGCAGCGCTTGAAGGGTCCCTCTGGCTCCTGCAGCCACTGCCAGAGGCTGGGAGGCACCTCAGCCCTGTGGTGGGTGCATTACCTTGCTCTGTCCTCCTCTGAGATGCCCCACAGCATGAGAAATGGGCACAGGGACCTTGAGGGTTCAAGGAAACACATTGCAGAGCTGCATTCAGGTCTTGCACTTTGGACTAGACGGTCTCTGAAGGTGCCTTCCCCCTGGACTATTCTGTGCTATTCAGGCAGATGCCCCATGGTTGTTACTCTCAGGAAGAAAGGACCTGAAGACACTCTGCCCCACTGGCCTTCATGACACCCCTAGGGATAGCTGATGGCCTTTGTGCTCGCTCTTGTTCCTCTCTCCATGTGCATACAATGTGCCTGCAGGTAGCAGCAGCTGCAAAGGGTTTCTGTTCCTGTGTCTCTCCTGCACCTGGACAGGCCCTGCTCTTCTCCCAGCACATCCTATATCCCAGGGAGCCTTTGGGACTCTTGTTGAGCATGTTCTGATGTGACGGCAACTCTGAAAGATGATGTGAGCCTTCAGGCATGGCCCTTTTAGGAGGGAAATTCTGTTCTGGAGGCCAGCTGTGTCACTCATGTGCCAACTGCCTGTCCCTGCCTGCAGTCCCAGCACAGCCTCACAGCAGCACTGGCACCAAGCTATAGGAGCATCCAGGCCTTAAACCGCCAACAGGGCTCAGCAGGAGAGGGTGTCAGTGGCAGGAGAGCAGCTCTGCATGGACCCAGCGCTGGTGCTCCCAGGCTGGACTGCCACGACTCTTTTCCCCTCCACTGCTGCACACTGTCCCTGAAGCCACAGAAAATGTCTCAGAGGAAGGATATAAGACAAAAAGTCACTTTAATTGGTTTAAATACTCAAGCAAAATGAAGAATTATATTTCTTTGTGGAAAATATTTGATAAAATAAAATTGAGAAAAAGCAGAACACCAATAAAAACACAAGAACATAATACCCACTGGCTTCACCTATCATGATTTGCATTACGAGTGATTTAGAGAAGAAGGCAGGCAATATATTGCTGAAGAAAAACACCCAGTCATCACTTTCCACATGGCAACCTTGATCTCCTTGTTCCTCATGCTGTAGATGAAGGGGTTCACTACTGGAGGCACAACCAAGTACAGAAATGCCAGAACAACATCCAGGGAAGGGAAGGAAATTGATGGGGGCTTCAGGTGGGCAAAGATAACTGTGCTGAGAAAGAGGAAGACCACAGCCAGGTGAGGGAGGCATGTGGAAAAGGCTTTTTGCCTGCCCTGCTCAGAGGGCATCCTCAGCACAGCCCTGAAGATCTGCACATAGGACAGCACAATGAAAACAAAACAACCCCCAAATAGAAAAGCAGTAACTGTAGTAAGTTGAACTTCCCTTATGTACAAGTCTGTGCAAGAGAGCTTGAGGATCTGGGGGATTTCACAGAAGAACTGGCTGAGAGAATTGCCACAGCAGAGGGGCAGGGAAAATACGTTGGCAATGTGCAGCACAGCTTGGAGAAAGCCACTGCCCCAGGCAGCTGCTGCCATCTGGGCACAAGCTCTGCTGCCCAGGAGGCTCCCGTAGTGCAGGGGCTTGCAGATGGCAATGTAGTGGTCGTAGGCCATGACAGTGAGAAGAGAAAGTTCTGCTAAATTCAAAATGTTATAAGAAAGAGCTGTGCAACACATCCTGAATAGGGTATGGCCTTGGTGTCCCAGAGCAAATTGGCCATGGCTTTGGGCAGAGTAGTGGAGATGCAGCCCAGGTCGTTGAGGGCAAGATTGAGGAGGAAGAAATACATGGGGGTGTGCAGGCGGTGGTCGCAGGCTACAGCAGTGAGGATGAGTCCGTTGCCCAGGAGGGCAGCCAGGTAGATGCCCAGGAAGAGCGCAAAGTGTAGGAGCTGCAGCTCCCGCGTTTCTGTGAATGCCAGCAAGAGGAACTCAGTGATGGAGCTGTTGTTACACATTTATTGCCCCTGAGCAAGGTAGTTTGTCCAAAAGAAGAAGTGACATTGTAAAATTTAAGGACTTCTCTGACCAAAATACTTTGTATGTCTCATAGAACAGTCACACACAACACATCCTTTCCCATTCCTTTCACAGGAAGAGCTTTCTGCAGCTGCTTGGCTTACTTCTGCTTGGTGTTTTGAGGGTGCCAAAAGAAGCAGGGGGCTGTGCTGTGGGCTCTGCAGCAGTCAGTCCTAGTCTACAGCAACAGGTAAAAGGGAACCCTAAGTGATCTGGGAAGTCCACTGGGCAAGGTCATCTCCCTTTCTGCAGGAATGGAGAAGGTCAAATAACTCCTCAAGAAACAGCAAAGGTGGCGTTGGTACAGTCTGTGTGCGGAGGTGTGTGAGGTGCCTCAGAGCAGCAGCAATGCTCGAGGAGCCTTAGTCTCTACTACAGATGCTCCTACTCCATTACCATCCTTCTGCCTCAGCACATGGGCAGGAAAATGAAGCAGATTCTAAAAAGTGCACTGCCTTCAGGTAGCTCTTGCCGGGCAGTTCTGCAGTGCAGTGCCCTAGGGAGGTGTGGGGCTGTGAGCAGCCTGCCCCAGGCAGCAGACTCTGGGCAGCAGCAGGACCCTGCCCTGCCCTGCGGTACCAGGGGGGCTCCTTCCACCCTCAGCTTCTCCCCGCAGCCCCTGGGCAGCTCCCCAGGCAGGCTGATTGTGGAGACTGGCAGGTAGCAGAGGCCCTGCCGCGGCACACAGCCTCTGGGGCACAGCAGGGACCCTGCTCTGCACCACAGCCCTGGGCACCCCTGCCTGCATCCCCGGCTTCACAGCCTGCAGCCGGCCTCAAGAGACAGGAGCCCTCGGGCCCTGCATGCTGACCCTGCAGCACACAAGCCCTGCATGCCCTTCAGCTCCAACACCAAGCATCCTCCTGACAGCTCCCATCAGCTGAGGGCTGGGCCAGCTCCAGGAGAGCCTGGCAGGGTGTGCAGTGGCATTGCCCTGCACCCAGAGACTTACCATGGGGAGGTGGCTGGGAAGCTTTCTCCCTCTGCCAGCTCTCCCCTGCCTTCCTATTCCAGGCTGCCCTGAACCTCTCTCCCCCTTCTCTCCTCTCCCCATGCCAGCTGCACGCAGTGCCCCCAGCAATGCTGTGCCTGGCAGAGGAGCTTTATCTGGGTGGCTGAAGCAGCTTCTCAAGTAGTCCAAGTCTGATGCAAACTCCAAAGCCTCTCACAGTGCTAACGGTCCCACTGAGGGACATTACTGTCAAGGCCTCCCCATGGACTTGTTAGAGCAGAAAAGGGCAGGCAGTGAAGACGGGGAGACCAAGGCCCAGGAAAGGCCCTGATGCTGAGGAAACCTTGATGTGTCCCATGAAGTCCAACAGTCGGGCCCTGACCCCAACCTCTGGGAAGGGAGATGCTGTCCCTCCAGTGGGGTTTAGGGCTCTTCCTGGGTCAGTGCACGGTGGGTAAGTGCCAAGTACAAGGCTACAGGAGGACATCTCCCAGGCTCCTGGAGGGGGATGAGAAGGCATTGAGGCCCTACTGCTGTAAGGATGAGGTGTCTCCTCATAGGCATCACTGACGGAGACAAGGGCCAGAGCCCAGCAGACAAAGCTGTTGGCTCTGTCGGGGGTTTCATCTTGCAAAAGATACTTGACAATAACCACCACACGCTGTCCTATTGTCCTGGTTTCAGTTAGAACAGAATTAATTTTCTTCCTAGTAGCTGGTGGAATGCTGTGTTTTGGCTTAGGATGAGAAGAGTGCTGATAACACCCCGATGTTTTCATTGTTGCAGAGCAGTGCTTCTACCAAGCCAAGGACATCTCAGCCTTTTGCTCTGTCCTGCCAACAGGCAGGCTGGGGGTGCAGTAAGAGCTGGGAGGGGACAGACCCAGGACAGGTGACCCAAACTAGCCAAAGGGGTATTCCATACCATCTGACGTCATGCTAAACAATATATAGGGGTGGCTAGCCAGGGAAGGGGGCCGGACTGCTTGGGGTTAGGCTGGGCATCGGTCAGCGGGTGGTGAGCAATTGCATTGTGCATCACTTGTTTGTACATATTATTATTATTTTCCTATTATCACCATTGTATTATTATCATTATTATTGTTATTATTATTTTGTTATTATTATTTTCCTGTCTTATTAAACTGTCTTTATCTCAACTCACGGGCTTCACTTTCCATTTCTCTCCCCCGTCCCAGAGAGGGAGGGGGGAGGGTGAGCAAACGGCTGTGTGGTATTTAGCTGCCAGCCGGGTTAAACCACAACACCTATGCTGTCACGTCTGCACCTGTTTCCCTGCAGGACTTAGATACCCACCTTGATCCCCACCTTGCTCTCACCTTGCTCTGAGCACCTTCCTGACTTGACTGATTTCTCTCAATCTGCCCTCATTAATCCATGAAACACAAAGCCAGGGGCTGATCCGGACATCCCTAGAGAGGGAGGGAGAAGGATGAGTGAACCTCTACAACAATTTAGTAGAGGTAAGAGGCTTCAGCTAATATTGATGCTGCTTTAACACAGAATTAAAACATTGATGTAAGGCCGTTAGCCAATTTTAAAGAGTAACCACTTTTAAAGAAAACCCACATTTGAAGAGTTTTAAAGAGTAATCCCTAAACCTAAATGCTACTCCAACACCCTGACAAGAATCCCTATTCTAATGCTTGAACTCAAAGTATTCCATGAAGCAAAACTCAGCCCATAGTCCTTTGCCCTTGCCTTTACTCTTGTCCTCACCCTAATCCCTGCCTTCAATACTAGCATTAACATGTTCCATTAAACCTAGACTTCTAGGCAGATGTAAAACAAAAAACTGTTCCACAAAGCTTGCCCATAACCTAACCACAGACCTGACACCCTAAGCAGAACAGCCCATCTGCTAAATTTCTAATCCAGAAAAGTGAACCCTTGTCTCTAAGGGACTAGAGAGGTCAGCTCTGCCTCAGGATCTCCAGCCCCAGCAGGTGGAATGTGACTGTGGCAGGGACTGTGAGGTCACTTCTGTCTCTGCAGTGGATAGGGCAGCAGCAGGAACGTGTCACAGAAAGGGACTGTGAGGTCACTTCTGTCTGAAGCTGACAGGTCAGCCTTGCCTTCTCCCTGGGATCTGTACTTTCCAGCTGACATCTGCCAGTGGCCCTGCTAGGCCAGCAGAAGGCACCTGGTTGGCATGCTGACTATGGGATCCCCTCTTCCTCCATACCCAGGAGGACCCAGACAGAAAGAAGGCCCCCATATGGGTTGTCCTGTCCCTTCTGCTTGAGTCCATGACTGGAGAGCAGGAGGCACAAAGCTTGGCTGTGTGTAGCCAAGAAGCTGCAAGAGCAGCAGCCAGCCCATGGCTCAGGAGATGCTGCTGAGGTGACTTCTGTCTTGTTGATTGCTGTACCCATGGGCTGAGGCCAACTGCGTGAAGTTCAACAAGGCCAAGTGCTGGGTCCTGCACTTGGGGCACAACAACCCCATGCAATGCTGTGGGAAGGGCGGCTGGACAGCTGCCCAGGGGAAAAGGACCTGGGGATATTGGTGGATAGTCGGCTGAATATGAGCCATCAGTGTGCTAAGTTGGCCAAGAAGGCCTGCCTTGTACCAAGGATACTGTGGTCAACAGACGTAGGGAAGTGATTGTCCTTCTGTATTTGGCCGTGGTGAGGCCACACCTCAAGGATTGCATTCAGCTCTGGGGCTCCATGTGTAAGAAGGACACGGATCTATTAGATCTGTGCCCCATCCCTTAATGCATTCAAGGCCAGTTTGGATGGGGCTTTCATCAACCTGATCTAGTGGAAGGTTTCCCTGCCCATGGGAGGTGAGTTGGAATTATGTGATCTGTAAGGTCTTTTCCTACCTGAACTATTCTGTGATTCTGTAAATATGAAACACAGCACCATACCAGCTACTAGGAAGAAAAATTAACTCTATCTCAGACAAAACTAAGATAATGTCCAGCACTTATTCCATACAATCTATGTCATGCTCAGCTCTGTCACTTTCTGATTAATCACCACCACCTTTCCTGTCTTTTGATACACACACAAAAATGTCATGACCTTAGTCGATTGGTGTCAATAATAATAGTAATAATAATAATTCCTTTTGCGTTCTATTAAATTGCCTTTATCTCAACCCATGAACTTTTACTTTTTTTTTTTTTTTTTTTTTTTTTTCCTCTGAGTTCTCTCCTCCAACCCATTGGGTGAATAGTTTTGTAGTGCTGAGCTGCCTGCAGGGTCAAACCACAGCAAGTCTTCTTGGTGCCTAGCGTGGAGCACAAAGGTTGAGATGACAGATCTGACCAGAGCATTTTAAAAATAAATTATTATAAGCATTAGATCAGTTTAACAGTTGCTGATCACAATATTGATCTTTCTGATCTGGGGTCTGTTGTGCTTCCTTTCAGAACTGTGTTGTATAGCACATTAGTAACTTCCATGTCATGCTGTTTGTCAGTTCTGGGGGCTGGTTTAAGGTTACTGTTTTTCTGTATTGGATAACATTGACTTCTGATAGGATCAAATTATTGCCCCCTCAATACCTCAGGAACCATCTCTTCATCTCTTGGAAACTATTAAGAATTACAGTCTTTGTCTTTTCTCCTCAGGGAGTAAATCTATGCAGGGTGGTGGGGGATGCTTTTCCCCACTTCTTCACTCTCCCTTTCTCCTTCACCTCATGCTTCTCTTCCAGGCTAATTACAATAGCTCTTCAAAGCTTTGAATATCCTTGGGATGGTCAAACCAGCATGTTCCTATTTTTAGGTCTCCTGAATACCATTCAGTTTTTGTTTAAGTTTAAACAATTACTTAAACATGCCATCCAGAGATCTGTCCAGAGGCAGGAAAGTTAGGAGTGGCAGGGAGAGTTCGAGGATCTGGGCAGACGTCTAGTGTAGTGGGCATGTCCAGTGCTTTGGAATTTCACCTCTGAGCAAGTGCAGAATCCTAAAAAAACTTGTGAAATGCTTAGAAATTTGTGTCATCATCCCAGCAATTTCAAAGAGACACAAATCACTGCAATATGCTGGTGGTTAAGGTATGCTTATGAAGCTACAGTCCACGCCTCTCAAACCACTATGACTTTTCCTGCGGGCACACTCCAGCCCCTTTGACAGGCCCAGAGCCTGTCCAAAGCCACTCCAAACCCTGCTACAGGCCCTACAGGGCTTAATGGTTAAACACATCCCTATAATAGGCCCTATAACCACTCCCAAACCTGCAATAGGCCTTGCAGCCACTCCAACTCATCCAAAAGGCCCCGCAGCCAGAACAACTCCTGTGATGGTCCCTACAGCCACTCCAGCCCCTGCAATGGGCCACATCACTGGGCCAGAGAACCAACCTAAGCCAGTATCGGTTGCCTCTACCTGCAAGAGAAAACAGTGGGTGTGAAAAACTCAGTTTTTCTTTAGAAAGGAAGGAAACTCCTACCCAGACAAGAAAGGAGGAAAAAGAAGATGAGGCAGGTTTCTCCAAAGTTGGGCCATCTTGGAAGCAGGAGGTCAAAGCAGAAGAAATCATATAAGCATCAGAAACCAAATGGTCCCTGTCCCAGGGTAAGCTACGAGGTATGGGAAAAGATTTCAGCAATCATCTTGGTGAGCACATTGTCATCTGGCTGCTCCAGTGGGGGGAGAACAGGGCCAATAGCCTGGAATTGGAGAGCAGGGAAGCCAAGCAGCCAGAATCTCCCTCTAGGGAAGGGCTGATGGACAAAGCCATTGGAAAAGGGCACAAGGAACTTACTCCCATCATGCCTGAAGGAAAGGTCTCCCTTGAAAGATCTTGTACGTCAACCAGGAAAGTGGACCACCATGCAGAGGGGTATCCATTCCTGAGGAAATTAGACATGCTGAAGGCGATCTGTAGAAACCTAGATAACAAACAGCTATCCAAAGATCCAGATGAAGTCAAGTGCACATGACCCATGTGGCAGGAGTTTGTACAGAACACACCATCATCATATGCCAACCCATTGGCAGTGATGACCAGGAAAGACCAAGAGGAACCCATGGTGGATGAATTGGCTAGCCAACTATGGCATTACAAAGAAAGTCTCTCTTCTTCCCTATGGGCCTGTGTCTCATCCAGAAAGAAACTTTCCCAAGAGGTCCAACAGCTCCAAGAGAATATGGCTTCCTCCCCACCTGCACGAACCAATAGCTCAGCTATCAGATGTAAGCATCCCTCTGCTCAAGAAAGGTAACATAGTGGGTACATACCAGTTTCTATCCTGTGCTTTTGACTGTGTGACCATGGAGAGGCCATGAGAAAATGCGATGCAAAAATTGACCTCCACCTTACAGGCACGGATACATGAAGCACAAGGAAAAACATTGTCAAAAAGTGGTTCTTCTGAGACACTTGCTGCTCCAATTTCTAGTGGTCAACCCTCCAAACAGAGTAAAGAATACTATGAGCAGGACTCGAGGGGCACAGCTTTCACCCTGGGGGAGGGAGAGGACAATCAGGTATATTGGACTTTGAGGATTATTGGCCTGGCACATCAAACACAAGACTTAACTGTATTGGAGGCTGAAGTGAGTCTAATGGGGGAGTGGAAAATGCAACGCATTGGGACTGGCCTGGAGGCTCTGTGTAACCTTGGCGTAGACTACTTCAGGAGCAGGTACTTCAAAGGTCCACAAGGGTATTGGTGGGCTTATGGCATAGCTGTCTTGGAGACAGAGGACAGGAAACAGTTGTCTACCTTGCCCACTCTTTCACAGGACCCTTCTGCAGTGGAGGTGCTGATGGCCAATGAGCAGCAGGTGCCAATCGCTACCACAACAGTGCACCTGAGGCAATATTGCACTAACAGAGACTCCCTGAGTCCCATCTATGAGCTGGAGAGCCACGGAGTGATCAGCAATACTCTCTCACTCTTTAATAGTCCCATATGGACAGTGCAAAATTCTAATGGTGAGTGGAAGAGAACGGTGCACTTCTGTGGCTTGAATGAAGTCCCACCACCACTGAGTGATGCTGTGCCAGGCATGCTAGAACTTCATTCAGTACGAACTGGAGTCAAAGGCAGCCAAGTGCTATGCCACAATTAATATTGCTAATGCATTTTTCTCCATCCCTTTGGTGGCAGTACGAAGGCCACACTTAGCTTTCACATGGAGGGGTGTCCTGCCCACCTGGAATCAACTGCCCCAGGGCTACTTTTGCCATGGGCTGATCCAGACTGCCCTGGAACACAGGGAAGCTCCTGAACACTTCCAACATACTGATGCCCCATCACATGGGGCAACACAGCAGAAGTATTTGAGAAAGGGAAGCAAATGTTCCAAATCCTTCTGAAAACCTCTATTGCCCTATAACAAAGTAAGGTCAAGGGACCTGCACACGAGAGCCTAATGCAGGCTGTCCAGGTTCTGTGGGACCCCTGCTTGGGGAAAGGTTGGGCATCGGTCAGTGTGTGATAAGCAATTGCACTGTTCATCACTTGCTTTATACATATAACAATAATAAAAATAAAGTTTATTATTATTTATTATTAGTATTGTTACTGTTATTCCTATCTCTTCATTTTCTGTCCTTTTACATTATCTTTATTTCAACCCATTGTCTTTTTAGGGGTGGGTGTGAGCTAACAGCTGTGTGGTGCTGAGGTGCCTGACAGGTTAAAGCACAACATGTTTGACAACCACAGTCTAAAAGCACAAATCACCCTTGTAAAAGTCATCCTTCCTGTGTTCAGAGAAGGGCAGTCGGTGATGAATTCGGTCTGCCTCAAACACCACACCCCAGCAAAGACCCTGCTGCCTTCAGGTGCTGTCAGCCCTGAGGCCTTGAGGACACCTCGAGGGAGCCCAAGGGCACAGAGCAAGCAAGCAAAGCGGGTGCTGTGCTGCTGAGCTGGGCCAGGCTCCTGGGCCCAAGGGGAGCTCCTAGCAAGCGGGCAGCGCATCAGAGAGACAGCTCTGCCCAGGAGCAGCTCCTCTGCACAGCGCAGAAGGGCTGGGGGCTCTGACAGCAGCTGGCACGGGGAGAGGAGAGAAGGAAAGAGGGCTTGTGAGGAGCTCAACAACAGAGGGCAGCGTGTAGTAGGACACATCTGCAGGCTCTTGACACTGTGAGTCTCTGGCAGCAGAGCAATGCAGGTGGGGTTGCTAGAGGGGTCTTCTACAGCTGGCACATCCGATGGCTGATAGTATCTGTCGGGATGGGTCTCTGTTTCTGAAGTGTTTTAGAGAATGGCATTATGAGGAAGCATTTCAAGAGGAAGATTGACTCTTGGTTTATCTGAAGGGTAAGGCTTTTTCTGCAGTCTGTGTTTTGAGATTCCTGCCATGGAGGGGAGGCAGATTTCATAGTAATGGATTATTGGGGTTGTACAGCAGACTGAGGCTCCTGGAGCATTGCATTGAAAAATCAAAGTGCCAGTTATTAATTTTGTGAAGTCCCTTCCCACACCTCATCCCACAGACTGCACTAACATCATCATTGTGGTCCTCTCAGGTTTTATCCTAGCTGACCTTAGGAGCTGCAAACCCTCTGTGATACCCAGTGCCCTGTCTTTGAGAGGTGTCTGCAGGCCAAAGCAGAGCACACAGCATTTGCAATGAGCAGGAGCTGCCTCCTCTGCAGGCAGAGCTGCAGCACAGGAGGGTCTGCTGAGTGTCCGTCTGTCCCTCCCTGGCCTTGCCTCCCCTGGCAGCAGCACGCTGGTGTTCCTCCTGGCTTCTCCAGCTGGCCGTGCTACTGCTGTTCTTGTTTCCAGGCATTAAAAGGAGCTTGGAGACAGGTCAAGGGAGGTGACCCTCCCCGTCTACTCTGCCTTGGTCAGGCCTCACCTGGAGTGCTGTGTCCAGTTCTGGTCTCCCCGGTGCAAGAAAGACAGGGATCTCCTGGAAAGAGTCCAACGGAAGGCCACAAAGATGATACGGGGCCTGGAGCATCTTCACTATGAGGAAAGGCTGAAACCTGGGTCTGTTCAGCCTTGAGAAGAGAAGACTGAGAGGGGATCTTATCAATGTTTACAAATATCTTAGTGTGGGAGACAGAGGGATTTGGCCAACCTTTTTTCAGTGGTTTGTGGGGACAGAACATGGAGCAAATAGCCAAAACATGGAGCACAGGAAGTTCCGCACCAACATGCGAAAGAACTTCTTCACGGTGAGGGTGATGGAGCTCTGCAACAGGCTGCCCAGGGAGGTTGTGGAGTCTCATTCTCTGGAGATATTCAAGGCCTGTCTGGATGCCTACCTGGGCAGCCTGCTCTAAGGAACCTGCTTTGGCAGGGGGGTTGGACCAGATGATCTCTTGAGGTCCCTTCCAACCCCTGCAATTCTGTGATTCTGGCTGGGGATGGGGTTTCACATGCACATGAAGTGAACCCTTGGTGTGCTTGGGGAATGGCAAATACAGGGACAGGGTGAGGTGTCTGGAGATGTGCACTCTGAGTCTGGATTCAGCAGTGTCCTGCTTCTTTTCAGGTGAACATGTGAGCATAATTATCCTACAGCTCATACACATGCCAGCAGAAGAGACCAGCCTCTATAGACAGATCGGCTGTCCCCTCTGAAAGTACAACCTGAACTAAAGGGACAGTACCTTTGCCTCTGAAGATTCACAGGATTTCACTTGGAATGCAACAGAAGTGCCCAGGATTTATGCCTTATAGACAGTCCTCAGGTGTGGTGGGGCAGCTAGAACATAATATAGAAAATATAAATCCACCTATGTTCTTCATCTCTTGCTGTAGGTCAGGACTGACTCCTGCATTGTCCAGAGCAGAGTTGCCTGCTCCCATGGAGGCCCTAAGGCAGCATCACTAATATGGCATGAAAAAGACCCGCCAAAGGTCTACGAATATTTGCAGAGGGAGGCTTAAAAGAGAAATGGAAATTATTCCTCTCACATAACTCTGTGGTAAATAGTCTTCCTCTGTCTTGAGCAGGACTCCGTGGCAGAACCTGTAAATGTCCAACAGCAGCTCTGTGAGTGAGTTCCTCCTGCTGCCATTTGCAGCCATGCGGGAGCAGAAGCTCCTGCACTTCGCGCTTTTCCTGGGCATCTACCTGGCTGCCCTCCTGGGCAACGGACTCATCCTCACCGCTGTAGCCTGCGACCACCGCCTCCACACCCCCATGTACTTCTTCCTCCTCAACCTCGTCCGCCTCGACCTGGGCTGCATCTCCACCACTCTGCCCAAAGCCATGGCCAATGCCCTCTGGGACACCAGGACCATCTCCTATCAAGGCTGTGTTGCACAAGTCCCTTTCATAGTCTTCTTTTTTGATGCAGAGTATTCCCTTCTCACTGTCATGGCCTACGACCGCTACGTTGCCATCTGCAAGCCCCTGCATTATGGGAGCCTCCTGGGCAGCAGAGCTTGTGCCCAGATAGCAGCAGCTGCCTGGAGCAGTGGCTCTCTCCAAGCTGTCCTGCACATGGCCAACACATTTTCCCTGCCCCTCTGCCACGGCAATGCTGTGGACCAGTTCTTCTGTGAAATCCCCCAGATCCTCAAGCTCTCCTGCTCAGATGCCTACCTCAGGGAAGTTGGGGCACTTGTCTTTAGTGTTTCTTTAGTTTTTGGTTGTTTTGTTTTCATTGTGATGTCCTATGTACAGATTTTAAGGGCAGTTCTGAGGATGCCCTCTGAGCCAGGCCAGCACAAAGCCTTTTCCACGTGCCTCCCTCACCTGGCTGTGGTCTCCCTGTTTCTTAGCACTGGCATATTTGCCTACCTGAAGCCTCCCTCCATTTCTTCCCCATCCCTGGATCTGGTGGTGGCTGTTCTATATTCAGTGTTGCCTCCAGCAGTGAACCCCCTCATTTACAGCATGAGGAACAAGGAGATCAAGCATGCAGTAAGGAAACTATTTGAATACATCTTTCTTCAGCAGAAATAATGTGCATATAATACTAACAGGACACACAGGATTTCTGAAAAAAAGACTCCATGCAAATTCTAGAAAGTAATTTTCTTTATTATTATTTCCTCTAACTTGTGGCTTTGATTTAATGTTATTCTAAGTCTCTTAATTTATTATTATTATTATTATTATAAGTCAATAATTTCAAATACCTTTACAATCGATATTCATGTTTAAATAAAGACAATAAAGAAACTGGGAGAAATCCATTGGTCTCAACTGCAATCTCTTCCCATCACCAGTGCCTCCAGCTGTGAACCCCCTCATCTACAGCATGAGGAACCTGGAACTAAGGGATGCAGTGAGGACGCCATTTCAATACATGTTCTTCAGCTTCTTCACCTATAACAATTATCCTATAATCAGAAACACCTATTTTTCTCAGATTTTTTTTTCTTAGTTTACATTTGTCTGTGTTATTATTTTCACTAACTATTGTTTCTGATATAAATAATATTATTCTTAGCCTTCTACTTGTTAAAGATTTACCTATAGAACCAGGCTTCCTGTGTAGATAAAGACAATAAAGAATCCAGCAGAAATTCATTGGTCTCAGCTGCCATGTCTTCCCATCTCCTCTGGAGCTGGGGGAGCAAGCCCCGGCACGCAGGAGGGGCTCAGGGACAAGAGCCCAGCTGACACATGAACGAGCAGCCCTGGTGGCCCTCGGGGCTGCCCCTCACTGCCCGCTGGGTTCTGCCTCTCTGCTGCCTTCGGGTCGGGGCTGCTGCTTCCCTGGAGCCATGGCCAGCAGCAGGATGTGGCCTTTTCACTGCTGCTTTCTTTTGGCTTCCACATTGGTCTCGTGTTTCTTGTATTTGGGTTAGACTTTATATCTCATGTAATTTGATGCCAGTCCTGTTGTCTCTGCAGTGGCATCCATGTCCCAGCAGGCAGCAGCAGGCACTGTGCAGTCCTCTGTCACAGCTGGCCTCCCTGCTAGCACCAAACAAAAACCAAACAGTAACAAAAGGGGCTGTTCAGGGCAAACCAAGAAGCCTGGATGCCTCTTCCAATGCTACTGTCTGGAATAGAGAGAAGGGGTTCCTCCTTGCTCTTCTGTTTTCTGGGCCTCTT
This sequence comes from Aythya marila, assembly GCF_965140915.1. Taxonomy (NCBI): domain Eukaryota; kingdom Metazoa; phylum Chordata; class Aves; order Anseriformes; family Anatidae; genus Aythya; species Aythya marila. The sequence goes on along the minus strand of NW_028137300.1, from coordinate 297,201 downwards.
CATGGAGTAAAGAACACAGGCTGAAAATCCCAGGGTGATCTGTGAGGGATCAAGGACTGCACCAAGAGCTCTCTTTATGGTGACACTTGCCAAAGTAGACAACTGGATTCATCTGCATGGGACTACACCCCCTGTAGCGGGGCTGATGGCCGATGCAGGCCTGGAGAGGAATCTGGAGCTGCCAGGAGAAGTCAGAAGATCTGCAGGAACAAGGTGTTCAGTGGGCAGTGATTAGAACCTCATAAAATGAGTGATCATCCAAAAAAGGTTTTGGTAAAGGAAAAGGCGAATTTGAGGAGACAATGGGCTAAAGCAGGGCTCTGCAATGCCAGAAGTGGTGGTGAAGAGTCATCAGGCAAAGGCCCATAAGACTGCAGAGTAACTGAGGATAAGCATTTTGAAGTGCTGTGGGCAAGGTCTGGTGCAGCACTTGCCTGCCCTTTGTGCCCTTAGAGACACCCGATTGTCCTGCCCAGCACTGTCCTATGCTGCTGAGCCATCAGGGCAGATGGAGAGGGGCTCAGCAGCAGAGATCCCCATGGAGTTGGGTCTGCTGCCCCCCCGAGCAGCATTCCCGGGGGTCCCAGGGCACCACAGTCCCTGGCTCTGCACAGCAGCACTGCCAGCTCTACCTCAGGATCTCCTGTCACAGCAGGAGGAATGTGACTGTGGCAGGGACTGTGAGGTCACTTCTGCCTCTGCAGTGGATAGGGCAGCAGCAGGAACGTGTCATGGAAAGGGACTGTGAGGTCACTTCTGTCTGTAGCTGACAGGTCAGCCTTGCCTTCTCCCTGGGATCTGTACTTTCCAGCTGACATGTGCCAGTGGCCCTGCTAGGCCAGCAGAAGGCACCTGGTTGGCATGCTGACTATGGGATCCCCTCTTCCTCCATACCCAGGAGGACCCAGACAGAAAGAAGGCCCCAAGATGGGTCGTCCTGTCCCTTCTGCTTGAGTCCATGACTGGACAGCAGGAGGCACAAAGCTTGGTTGTGTGTAGCCAAGAAGCTGCAAGGCCAGCAGCAGGCCCATGGCTTGGAAGATGCTGCTGAGGTGACATGTGCCTGGTTGGCTGCCAGGCTGCAAGGAGCCTGATGGGTTGGGATGCCTTTTAGGAATGGTTCCATCCTGACGGAGCTTCCATTAGTAGTAGGAAAGAGCAGGAGAGAAAGACTTCCAGGGAGTGTACCTTGGAAGTTATGCATTGGCCATGAGGAAGAAGAAATGTCCCTCAAAGGGCTGAGCCGTGGTGTCAGAGGTGACCCTCTGATCAGACCGTGGCTTTGTGTTTCAGGGAACAGCTGGTGAGGGTTGACGATACATGGGTGAAATCAAGGGATGAGAGCAAGGTGGTGAACTGAGAAGGGGGTTCTGCAGACTCCAGGAAATAGGGCAAAGTGTGGGACATCATAGGACAGCCTGCAGAGGAGAAGGCAGAAGGTGCTGGCATGTTTCTTCATTAAAATGAAGAAACTCCTAACATCTCTTCCATAGTTTTCTTCTAACCTTCATGCCTTGTGCAGCTAATTGCAGAACTTGCATGGTGTATTTAAAAAGGAAGATTTCCAAAAGCACCTAATATAAATTTTTTCTGTTTTTAAAGGCTGAATTTTGCTGCATTTCAGTTTTGAGCATCATTCTTCTATTGCTGTTCATCCAGGGTGACTGCTTTGGAGACCTCTATCAGGAGGAAAAGCAGAGTCTGGAGGTCTTACACCTCCACTGCCAGCAGTGGTCTTTGTCCCTGTAACTGCAGCCCAGCCCAGCACATGAAACCCTTTCTAAGAAAAGTCAGGTGTTCTTTGGGAACAAAATAAATAATAAAATATATTAAAATAAATAAAAATAAAATAAAATAAAATAAAATAAAATAAAATAAAATAAAATAATTGAAATAACCATTGGAATCTGAGAAATTCTGCTTGAATATTAGTAAACACCTGGACATCCATGGTCTCTCATGGGTCTTCTGTGGAAAACTCTGGAAGAAAAGTAAAGAAAATATTTCTTCAAGTGGCTGTAGTTGTACCCACGAGCTAGGCCTCTTTTGGGAAATTGTCCCCTTCCAGTCACAGAAACATAAACTGAGTAATGTGAAAAGACCTGCCCAGTCAATAGAGTAGGGCAAAGTCATGCTTCCTGTGCTATAGATGCAAAAGGCAAAAAGAATTGCATTTTGCCTTACACTGCTCAAGGATGTGTAACCCAGGTCATGCAACTTTGCCTCAGTACTGACAAGTCCATCACTAAACCATGCTACTAAGTTCTACAACTACACCTTGGCTCTCCAGTCAATGAACTAGCTCATGGATGGCAATCAGGGAGTCCTGGTTAGCATGGTAAGGAGGAGCTGGAGGTTAGCATGACAGGAGGAGCTGGAAGCCATCGTGCGGCAGGCAGGCTACGACTTGGTTGCCATCATGGAGACGTGGTGGGACCAGTCTCATGACTGGAGTGCTGCAATGACTGGCTATAAGCTCTTTAGAAGGGACAGGCAGCACAGAAGGGGTGGTGGTGTGGCTCTCTATATTAGAGAGTCTTTCGATGTTGTAGAACTCGAGGCTGGGAATGACAAGGTCGAGTCCCTTTGGGTTAGGATCGGCAGGGACAACAAGGCTAGCATCCTGGTTGGGGTCTGTTATAGATCGCCAAACCAGGATGAGGAGACGGATGAGGAGTTCTACAGGCAGCTGACAGAAGTTGCAAAATTGTCAGCGCTTGTTCTCATGGGGGACTTCAACTTCCCTGACATATCCTGAAAGCACAACACAGCCCAGAGAAAGCAGTCTAGGAGGTTTCTGGAGAGCGTGGAAGATAGCTTCCTGACACAGCTGGTTAGTGAACCTACCAGGGGTGGTGCCCCGCTAGACCTTCTCTTCACAAACAGAGAAGGACTGGTGGAGGATGTGATTGTCGGGAGCTGTCTTGGGCAGAGTGACCACGAAATGGTGGAGTTCTCTATTCTTGGCAAGGCCAGGAAGGGGACCAGTAAAACCACTGTATTGGACTTCCGGAGGGCTGACTTTGTGCTGCTCAGGACACTGGTTGGTAGAGTCCCTTGGGAGGCAGTTCTGAAGGGCAGAGGAGTCCAGGAAGGCTGGGCGCTCTTCAAGAGGGAAATCTTAATGGCGCAGGAATAGTCTGTCCCCACGTGCCCAAAGACGAGCTGGCGGGGAAGAAGACCAGCCTGGCTCAACAGAGAATTGTGGCTTGATCTTAGGAGAAAAAAGAGGGTTTATAATCTTTGGAAAAGTGGGCAGGCCACTAGGGAGGACTATAAGGATGTTGCGAGGCTGTGCAGGGACAAAATTAGAAAGGCCAAAGCTCATCTGGAGCTCAATCTGGCTACTGCCGGTAAAGATAACAAAAAATGTTTTTATAAATACATCAACACAAAAAGGAGGACTAAGGAGAATCTCCATCCTTTACTGGATGCGGGGGAAAACTTAGTGACAAGAGATAAGGAAAAGGCGGAGGTGCTCAATGCCTTCTTTGCCTCAGTCTTTAGCGGCAATACCGGTTGTTCTCTGGATACCCAGTACCCTGAGCTGGTGGAAGGGGATGGGGAGCAGGATGTGGCCCTCACTATCCATGAAGAACTGGTTGGTGACCTGCTACGGCACTTGGATGTGCACAAGTCGATGGAACCAGATGGGATCCACCCAAGGGTACTGAAAGAACTGGCAGAGGAGCTGGCCAAGCCGCTTACCATCATTTATCAATAGTCCTGGCTATCGGGGGAGGTCCCAGTTGACTGGTGGCTAGCAAACGTGATGCCCATCTACAGGAAGGGCCGGAGGGCAGACCCGGGAAACTACAGGCCTTTCAGTTTGACCTCAGTGCCAGGAAAGCTCATGGAGAAGATTCTCTTGAGATTCATCACGCAGCACTTGCAGGGCAAGCAGGCGATCAGGCCCAGTCAGCATGGGTTTATGAAAGGCAGATCCTGCTTGACGAACCTGATCTCCTTCTATGACAAAGTGATGCGCTGGGTGGACGAGGGCAAGGCTGTGGATGTGGTCTACCTTGACTTCAGCAAGGCTTTTGACACCATTTCCCACAGCACTCTCCTCAAGAAACTGGCTGCTCTTGGCTTGGACTGGCACACACTTCGTTGGGTTAGAAACTGGCTGGATAGCCAGGCCCAAAGAGTCGTGGTAAATGGAGTCAAGTCCAGTTGGAGGCCAGTCACTAGTGGCGTCCCCCAGGGCTCGGTGCTGGGGCCGGTCCTCTTTAATATCTTCATCAATGATCTGGATGAGGGCATTGAGTGCACCCTCAGTAAGTTTGCAGATGACACCAAGCTAGGTGCGTGTGTCGATCTGCTCAAGGGTAGGAAGGCTCTGCAGGAGGATCTGGATAGGCTGCACCGATGGGCTGAGGTCAACTGCATGAAGTTCAACAAGGCCAGGTGCTGGGTCCTGCACCTGGGATGCAATAACCCCAAGCAGAGCTACAGGCTGGGAGAGGAGTGGTTGGAGAGCTGCCTGGCGGAGAAGGACCTGGGAGTGATGGTTGATAGTCGGCTGAATATGAGCCAGCAGTGTGCTCAGGTGGCCAAGAAGGCCAACAGCATCCTGGCTTGCATAAGAAACAGTGTGACCAGCAGGGCTAGGGAGGTGATCGTCCCCCTGTACTCGGCTCTGGTGAGGCTGCACCTCGAGTACTGTGTTCAGTTTTGGGCCCCTCACTACAAGAAGGACATCGAGGTGCTTGAGTGGGTGCAGAGAAGGGCGACGAAGCTGGTCAGGGGCCTGGAGAACAAGTCCTACGAGGAGCGGCTGAGGGAGCTGGGCTTGTTCAGCCTGGAGAAGAGGAGGCTCAGGGGTGACCTTATCGCTCTCTACAGATACCTTAAAGGAGGCTGTAGAGAGGTGGGGATTGGTCTGTTCTCCCACGTGCCTGGTGACAGGATGAGGGGGAATGGGCTTAAGTTGCACCAGGGGAGTTTTAGGTTGGATCTTAGGAAGAACTTCTTTACCGAAAGGGTTGTTAGACATTGGAACAGGCTGCCCAGGGAAGTGGTGGAGTCACCATCCCTGGAGGTCTTTAAAAGACGTTTAGATGTAGAGCTTAGGGTTATGGTTTAGTGGGGACTGTTAGTGTTAGGTCAGAGGTTGGACTCGATGATCTTGAGGTCTCTTCCAACCTAGAAATTCTGTGATTCTGTGATTCTGTGATATGATGCTGTCTCAGGTGTGCCGCCATGGTAGCCATTGGCACCTGCTGTTCTTCAACCCTCAGCAAACCCACAACAGAAGGATTCTGTGGAAGGCCAAGCAAGGTAGACAACTGTTTACTGTCCCCAGTCTCCAAGGCAGTGATGCCAAAGCCCCACCAGTGGTGCCCTCTGGAACTTTGAAGTACCCTCTTGTAATAAATGACTATGTCCCAAATAGAATTACAATCAAAGTTTACAAATTTTTAAGCTAATAGAGGTAAGCAAACAGCACTGGGTGCGCCAGGAGTCTCTGCTCCACCAAGATGCACACCAGTTACATCAAGCAGCTGGTTTTTATGCTCCTAGGCTAATACATATTCATTACTACTTCTAGTAAAGGCAGGGTTACTATAATTAGTTCCCAGAATCCGAACCCTCCCACTGGCACATGAGTATCAGTCTCCAGTGGTCCCTCTGGGGGGTCTCTCATGCTGAAGGCTCATAGTCTTCCTCACAGGCTTTTTTCTTTTCCTTCTCCTTTGTCCATCTTGGCCGGATGTCAGAGACTTGTGCAGAGTCCCATGCAAGCTTTCTCTTTCAGTTGTCCTTCAGCTTTCCCCTTCTCCTTAATCTCTTGGCCAGATACAGAGACTAGTGTAGTGTCCCATACAATAGTCAAAATAGTTAGCAGTTATTCTGAACCCCCCCCCCAGATATCAGAAACTCAAGGTTTACCCTTCAAGCCCTCTATTGACACGAATTGCTGAAACATTCCTTACACTCTCCTGAAGCAGTCTATTCCGAGGATGAACATAGCCTCCAGGCCAGTCCCAATGGGGTGTTTTTGCCATTCCTCCCCAGTTAGACTCACTTCAGCCTCCAAGACAGTTAACTCTTGGGATCCCCCTGTCACTCCAGAAATATAGGTGGGTTCTACCTCTTTAAGTCTTGATGTCGTTAGGGTACACTGTGCACCGGTGTCCAGTAGAGCCTGATACATTTGTGGGTTTCATGTGCCAGGCCATTAAATGTACACAGTCCAGTAAACCCAATTGTCCCTTTCCTCCCTGCATCCCCCTGGCTGGAAGCAAGACCCCTCTAGTCCTGCTCATAGTATTCATTACTGTGTCTGGTAGACGGCCCACTGGAAACATGTCCCACTATGGCACTGTCACCCCATGTGGCAGGGGAGAAGGCGATGACAGCCAAGGGGCACATCTGGGTGTGGAAGGTGGGGCCCAGCAGAGACAAGGAGTCAAGACAGTGGTGTGGGCAACACCAGGAGAAGCAGCCCAAGGGGTGGTGCTGCTGGTGAGGACAAATTTGTGCCAGCAGCCTGAGTGGGCAGCAACTGTGCGCTGGTGAGGGGAGGCCAGGAAGCGCATGCCAAGAGCGCTCCTGCCAGCAGAGACAAGGCCAGGGCCGGGGCTGAGGCCAAGGGGAGAGGCAGGCCCAGGGCAGGGGGCTGCAAGGGCCATGCTGAGCTCCCTGCCCCAGAAGCAACCGCACTGGCCCTCAGCAGATGTGCTGGCTGGCACACATGGGGAGGTGCTGGCGTGCATCAGAGAGCAGCAAGGAGGGCGCTGGAGAGGGCCGGGGCAAGGCAGGCAGCAGATCCCCATGCAGGGGCTGGCTGGCCCTGGATGCTCCATGAGTGCGTTGCAGGTCCTGGCAGGCTGCGGTGAGGGGGCAAATGCCCTGGGCCCCCTTTCTGCTTTGACCAGGCCAGCAAGGGCCCAGAGCAGCCTCCTCTCCCCTGCCCCTCCAGCTCTGGGCTCCCTTCACGCAGTCCTGGCTCTGCAGCACCAAGCCCTGCTGGGAGCCCTCCCCTGCATGCTGCCACCACTCCCTGACGCTGCTGTTGCCCTTTGCTGGGCAATGCCCAGCCCAGCCCAGCAGCCCAGGCTGGGCTGGCCCCAGGGCAGTGCCCACTGCAGGCTGCTGCAGGGCTCTGGGCATGGCCACCACAGCCCCAGCCCCTCGCAAGGCACCTCAGCTGCTGGGACAAAAGCGGCTCTGGGCCTCCCCAGCAGTCCCCAGGCTGGGGCCAGCCATGGCTCAGGCGATGGAGGTCCATGAAGCTGCAGGAGCCCTGGTCTCTTGCCTGGGAGATCCCTAGCACAGAGTATCTGTGTCCCACAGGGCCAGCACAAGAGGCCTGGCCCAGGCACAGAGCAGCTCCAGATTCCAGTCCATGAAGCTCCAGATTGCCCCACTGAGTAGTGATGGGCAGCCCCAATGGCCAGCTGAGCTATTCCTAAATGTGACAGCAGTGCTTTTGGCCTTGAGCCCCTTCTCCATTGGGAGAATGAGATGGGATCTGAGAGCTGTGAATATCTAATGGCTTCTTTATTGTCTTTATCTACACTGGAAGATTGGTTCTTGAAGTACCGTAGATGACTGGGTCAAAATAAAAATCAATATGTAGGAGGATAAGAAGAAATTCCCTTAAATTAAAATAATACTATCACACGTTAAAAAATAAAAATAAAAAAAAATAAAAAAAAAAATCAGAAAATATTTTGTGAGATATTCGCTCAGTATTTTTAGGCTGGTGAGCATATTAATGATGCTTAAGAAGTATGTATGAAAGTAATTTCCTGAGAGCATTTTTCAGTTCCTGGTTCCTCATGCTGTAGATTACGGGATTCACTGCTGGAGGCGTCACTACGTACAAAAATGCCACCGCCAGGTCTAGGGATGGGGAAGAGACGGAAGGAGGCTTCAGGTAGGCAAACAAACCAGTGCTGACAGTCATAGAGACAACAGCCAGGTGAGAGAGGCACGTGGAAAAGGCTTTGTGCTGGCCATGCTCAGAAGGCATCCTCATCACCGCTCTAAAGATCAGCATATAGGACACCACAATGTAAACAAAACAAAGAAATACTAAAGAAAGAGTAAAGACAAGTGCCCCAACTTCCCTGAGGTAGGCATCTGAGCAGGAGAGCTTGAGGATCTGGGGGATTTCACAGAAGAACTGGTCCACAGCATTGCCGTGGCAGAGGGGCAGGGAAAATGTGTTGGCCATGTGCAGGACAGCATTGAGAAAGCCACTGCCCCAGGCAGCTGCTGCCATCTGGGCACAAGCTCTGCTGCCCAGGAGGCTCCCATAATGCAGGGGCTTGCAGATGGCAACGTAGCGGTCGTAGGCCATGACAGTGAGAAGGGAATACTCTGCATCAAAAAAGAAGACTATGAAAGGGACTTGTGCAACACAGCCTTGATAGGAGATGGCCCTGGTGTCCTAGAGGGCATTGGCTGTTGCTTTGGGGACAGTGGTGAAGATGCAGCCCAGGTCGAGGCGGACGAGGTTGAGGAGGAAGAAGTACATGGGGGTGTGGAGGCGGTGGTCGCAGGCTACAGCGGTGAGGATGAGTCCGTTGCCCAGGAGGGCAGCCAGGTAGATGTCCAAGAAGAGCCCAAAGTGCAGGAGCTTCTGCTCCTGCTTGTCTGCGAATGCCAGCAGGAGGAACTCACTCACGGTGCTGACGTTGGGCATTTGCTGACATTAAACACAGCTGTCTGTTGAAGAGGATAAGGTAGAACAAGTTAGTACACACTTCTCTGAGGGAGACTTATTACGAGCCTTAGAGCACCCCCAGCCCGAGCATTTGTTTGCAGGAGAACCTTTCTGCAGCTTTCTTGCTTGAGCTCCAGCTGGTGCTGGCTGATAGTGGCACTGGGAGCAGGGGCTGCTGTGGGCTCCAGAGGAGTCCTTCCTGCTGTGCTGCAGGATGGAAGCAGGAAGATGGGAGAAACTCAAGTGCTGTCCACTTGGCACATCCATGAGCTTTTCAGTGTTGTTGTCAACAACCCAATGCAGAGCAGAGCTGCAGGTATTTTATTTTATTTTTTTTTTGCCCCCCCCCCCACTTTTTTTTTTTTTTTAATTTAGCTTTCAATAACACTTCTAATGCTTATGACAGGTGTTGGATGCTTGAACTCCCTTACATTACCTGTGCACTCCCAGAGAAATCCTGTGGGTGCCAGGAGGCAAAGGGACCGTGCCTTGGTGAAGACTGACCAGTGCAGCTCTGTCACTTTTGTCATTCCTCTGAGCTACAGGACCATCCCACTCTGGTGTTTCCCTGAGGAAAAAAAAAAAAAATAAAAAAATTAGATGGCTGCTAATTGAGGAGAGCCACAGCAAGCCAGAAGGAGCTTGAGAGCTTCTCCTCGTCTGAGCTCTGCCTGCTCTGCTGGCCATGCCTGCCCCACAGCCCATGGGATGCAGGGGGAGAGGAAGCCAGGGAGGGACTGCTCAAGGAGAAGGCATCTGCACTGCAGGGCATGGCCACGAGGTGCCCGAATCCCCCCTTCCACAGCGTTTCTAGCAACAGCTCCTTCTGGCCGCCTGCCCCTCTCTCTGCTGCCTGCAGCTGTTCCTGCCGGGAACTTCTGATCTGTGACCACCTCTTCTTTCCCCCTGTCCATGCTCACAGACCCCATCCCATGCGGCTGTGCTCAGCGCTGCCCTGCAGCACCCTGCCACCAACAGGACCCTGCCAAGGGGCACCTCCATGGCTGCAGGAGCTATGGAGTAGCTGACAGAGAGCCTGGCATGGGCAGCCATGGCAGGGTGTTCTGGGCTGACTGGGGGCATCTGGCTTAGGGCACTCCAAGAGGCTTCTGCCAGACGTCCTCACCTCTCAGTGCAATCCAGCAGGACTCTCAAAGCCTACTGCATTGCCCACTGCCCTCCCAGAAACAAGACCCAGCAGGAGACCCTTCCAGGACCTGCAGCTGCATGGCCTTGCAGCCAGACACTTACCTCGTCAAGGGCTGTGCAGATTTCTCCTGCGGTCAGCGCTCAGCATCCTCCCTCTCCCAACTGCCTCCAAGCCCTCTCTCCTTCTCTCCTCTCCTCTTGCCAGCTGTGGTCAGAGCCCCCAGCCCTGCTGCACTTTGCAGAGGAGCTGCTCTTGGGCAGAGCTGTCTCTCTGCACCAGGGCCTCTTGCCAGGAGCTCTCTCTGTCCCAGGAGCCCGGCCCAGCTCAGCAACCCAAGGCATTGTAATTACTCCTCTGGGGGCTTTGATGATGAGCCCACAGACCTCAAGTACTAAGAGACAATTGAAGACATCTCTTCAGAAGTCCATGTCAGATGTATATTTCCTGGAGTGTACCCCTGATGGCCAGCACTGACACAGCTCCCCCTTGGAGCTCGTTAGAGTAGAACATTGGAGGCAGTGAGGACAAGGAGACAAAGACAGTGTGAAGGTGACACTGAGGTGTAGACAAAGTGGATGCGTTTCACCAAACACAAGGGCCAAACCTTGACACCCTGCCTCTGGGAGAGAGAACCTTTCCCTTTACACCTTGCTCAGGGCTCTTCCTGGGGCAGTAGGAGATGGGGATGTGCATTGCCAAGTTCAGGAGAATGGTACAACTCCTTCCTGGTTCATGGGTAGGGGCAAGGAGGCAATGAGGCCCTGGTGCTCTCTCCTCGTAGGTCTCACTGGCAGAGACAACAGCCATAGCCATAGACACAAAGACCTTGGTCCTGTTGGGACTTTCAGCCTTTCCATAGCCTTAGCTCCTCTCCAAATCAGGATATTGTAGGGACTCCCATGTACCTCTTTACCGGCTAGCTGTAGACACTTGTCCATGTGGTATCACACTGGATGTGAGCTGAGTCTGACAATCCAGATCTTCTTGGTGGCTATGCTCCTCATAAGGCAGCTCTGTAGGAAGCTGACCTGGTTCCTGGTGAGCAGGCACTACTGCTCGTATGGCATCCCTCGTGGTGCCCTGGGCACTGCTCACTCAGCACAGTCCCAGTCTGCCCTGATGTGTGGGGTTCCTCTTCCTCCAGTGCAGGACTGGGCTCTTCTCCTTCTCAATGTCAAGAAGTTTGTATAGGGAAAATCCTGCAGTTCTCAAGGTTCCTCTGGACAGATGCCACATTCTGTCAGCTGTTAATATCTGCAGGGAGATGTCTCATTCTAATTGTGCTCTCACAAGATAACAGTATCAGCAATTGTAGGAGAGTGTGAACAGTAGAGGAGTAACTAGTTGAATGAAGCTGCAGAACAGGCTCACAGAAGGGTAGAGGATGGAAGGTTGCCCAGTTCCACTTTTTCTGTGCTTCTCATGTATGCTGTCATTTTCTCTGAAGCCCTATCATTTTCTCTGGAGTCCTAAATGTTGTTAGGCTGGGCAAAGAAAAAAAATTAGAATGGCCAAAACCCAGCTGGAGCTCAATATGTCTATTACCGTTAAAGACAATAAAAGTGGTTTTTGTTTGTTTGTTCATTTGAATTAAAAGAGATGATGAAAAGGCTGAGGTACTCAGTGCATTCTTTACCTCAGTGTTTTGCAGCAAGACCAGTTGTTACCCTGATACTCTGCCCCTGAGCTGGTAGATAAGGACCTCGAACAGAATGAAGCTCTCATAATCCATGAGGAAATGGTTAGAGAACTGCTACTCCACCCAGATATGCAGACGTATAGGGGGCTAGATGGGATCCACCCATTGGTACTGAGGGAGCTGGCTGAAGTACTCACCAAGCCATTTTCCATCATTTTTCAGCAGTCCTGGCTATCAGGGGAGGTCCCTGTCAACTGTCAACTAGCAAATATGATGGATATCTACAAGAAGAGACAGAAGGATGATCCGAGAACTACAGGCCTGTCAGTCTGACCTCTGAGCCAGGGAAACTCATGGAGCAGATTATCTTGAGTACCATCACACAACAGGACAACCAGCTGATCAGGCCCTTTGATAAGCCCAGTTGAGTTTATCAAAGCAGGACCTGCTTGACAAATCAGATCTAAATCTATGAGAAGGTGATGTGCTCAGTGGACAAGGGAAAGGCTGTGGATGTGGTCTACCTAAACTTCAATAAGGCTTTTGAAACCATTTCCCACAGCATTCTTCCAGAGGATCTGGCTGCTGAAGGCCTGGAAAGAATTACGTTTCATTGGGTTAAAAACTGGCTGTGTGGCTGGGTCCAAAGATTTGCGGTGAATGGATATAAATGTACCTGCAGGTGAGAGCAAGGCCAGTTTATAGACCTGTGCCAGGTCTATAAACCAAAGCTAATCCAAGGAAAGCATGGCCTGATAAAGCAAAGGAAAGCATGGCCAGGGAAGGCAAAGGAGAGCAAGGAAAAGCAAAGCAAAGGAAAGTAGCACAAGGAAATGCAAAGTATTTTCAGGAGAGAAAGAGCAAAACACTCTGAGGCAAAGCTGGGCCAAGAACAGCAGAGGAAAGGAGGTATGGAAAAGCAAAACCGTGCCAGCAAGAGCAAAGCAAAGCGGAGTACGGCAAAACAGAGAGAAGCAAAGCAAACGTAAGGAGCTTGCGGCTAGCCCAGTAAAACCAGTGGGACAGTCTCTAAAAGAAACCTAGCACAGCACAGGAGAGCAGAGCAATGCGGATAAAAGCTGAGCAAGACAGAGTAAAACCCTGCTAAGAAAAAGACCTAGCGGCATAAGGAAAAGCAGTGACAACCAGGGCCTGCAAAAGGAAAGCATGGCCTGTAAAAACACATCAGATAGGTCCAAAAGAAAAACAAAAGAATGTAATGAACATTTAAATTAAAAAAAAAAAAAAAAGGAAAAATAATGAGAACAAAAAAAAAAAATAGATGCAAAGCATGTCCAGAAAAGGCAAAACATAGCAAGGCAAAGCAGAGCAGAGCGAAGCTAAACAAAGGCAAGCATGGCCCCATAAAGCAAAACAAAGCACAGCCAGGGAAGGCAAAGCTGAGCAAAGGAAAGTAGCACCAGGAAAAGCAAAGCATAACTAGGAAAGATAAAGCAAACAAAGGAAAGCAAAGCAGTTTGAGGCGAGGCAAGGCAAAGCACAGCACGGATAGGAAAAGCAAAGCAGTGCCAGGTCTATAAAGCAAAGCTAAACCAAGGAAAGCATGGCCTGATAAAGCAAAACAAAGCAAGGCCAGGGAAGGCAAAGCACAGGAAGGCAAAGCAGAGCAAAGGAAAGTAGTACCAGGAAATGCAAAGCAGTGCTGGTTATGAGAAAGAAAAAAAAATATTAATGAGAAAAAAATAAAAACAAACAAACAATCAAAAAATAAATAAAACCACAACAAAGCGAAAAAGTTCAAGGTAAGGCAAATCAGAGCAGGGTTAAGAGAAGCTAAGCAGAGCAGAGAAGGAAAAGCAAAGCAATGCCAGGAATACAAAGCAAAGCAAAGCAAAGCATGGCCAGGCAAGGCAAAGCAGAACAAAAGAAAGTAGCAAAAGGAAAAGCAAAGCAGTGCCAGGAATACAAAGTAAAGCAAAACAAAGGTAAGCATGGCCGGAAACTGGAAGTGAGAGCAGGAGCAAGTGAGGCAAAAGAGAGCAAGGCAAAGGTAAAAAAAGGCAAGCGTGGCCCCGTAAAGCAAAACAAAGCACAGCCAGGGAAGGCAAAGCTGAGCAAAGGAAAGTAGCACCAGGAAAAGCAAAGCATAACTAGGAAAGATAAAGCAAACAAAGGAAAGCAAAGCAGTTTGAGGCGAGGCAAGGCAAAGCACAGCACGGGTAGGAAAAGCAAAGCAGTGCCAGGTCTATAAAGCAAAGCTAAACCAAGGAAAGCATGGCCAGGGAAGGGAAGGCTGAGCAAGTCAAAGCAGAGCAAGGGAACGTAGCACAAAGAAAAGCAAAGCATTGCCAGGAAAGAAACAGCAAAAGAATCTGAGGCAAAGCAAAGCAAAGCCGGGGCAAGAACAGCAGAGGAAAGGAGGTATGGGAAAGCAAAACTGTGCCAGCAAGAGCAAAGCAAAGCGGAGCAAGGCAAAACAAAGAGAAGCAAAGAAAACGTAGCGAGCTGGTGGCCAGCCCTCCTTTGGGTTCCAAGTGTCTGTTGGGGGGAGACCGGAGGGCTCCATTTTGTGTGCAGGTGGCAGCCAGACTTGGACAGTGGCCGGACCCTGATCGCCCCCTCCTCAGCCTTCTTCACAGCTCCTAGTCCACTGTGACAGCCGGCAAGAACCATGTCTTGCTTTAGCTGGTTTTATATATCTATATACATGTTGTTGTTGTTTGTTGTGGATTTCTTCCAGCGTAGTTGTGGGAATCATGTAGTTACTTATTCTCGTTGAAATTCTCACTGAACACTATCACCACACGAGTAGCAGTTAGGGGTCCCCTGGCGGCTCGCCGCATGGCTGGGGACAAAGAATGGACCATGTCGGGCGGCCAGGCCTGCTGCACCCGGCCTCCAGTTCCAAGGGGACAGTGGCTGGGCTGCGGGGAGGCCAAGTTCTGTGTCTGACGGTTTATGCGTTCATAAATTTACCATTCGACTCAGCAGCAAAATCAGCGAGACGGTCTCCAAAGGAAGCCTAGCACGGCACAGGAGAGCAGAGCAATGCGGATGAAAGCTGAGCGAGACAAAGCAAAGCCCTGCTAGGGAAAAGACCTAGCGGCATAAGGAAAAGCAATGACAAGCAAGGCCTGGAAAACAAAGCACGGCCAGAGAAAACACAAGAAAAAGATATAAAAGGAAAACATAAAGCATGGAATGAACATCAAATAAATAAATAAAAAAAAAATAATAATAAAAAAATGCAAAGAATGACCAGGAAAGGCATAGCATAGCAGAACAAAGTAGAGGAAAGCAAAGGCAAACAAAGGAAAGCATGGCCCCGTAAAGCAAAAAAAAAAAAAAGCAAGGCCAGGGAGGGCAAAGCTGAGCAAAGGAAAGTAACACCAGGTAAAGCAAAGCATAACGAGGGAAGACAAAGCAAGCAAAGGACAGCAAAGCAGTCTGAGGCAAGGCAAAGCACAGCATGGTTTGGAAAAGCAATGCAGTGCCAGGTCTGTAAAGCAAAGGTAAACCAAGGAAAGCATGGCCAGGGAAGGGAAAGCTGAGCAAGTCAAAGCAGAGCAAGGGAACGTAGCACAAGGAAAAGCAAAGCATTGCCAGGAAAGCAAAAGCAAAGCAGTCTGAGGCAAAGCTGGGGCAAGAACAGCAGAGGAAAGGAGGTATGGGAAAGCAAAACTGTGCCAGCAAGAGCAAAGCAAAGCGGAGTACGGCAAAACAGAGAGAAGCAAAGCAAACGTAAGGAGCTTGCGGCTAGCCCAGTAAAACCAGTGGGACAGTCTCTAAAAGAAACCTAGCACAGCACAGGAGAGCAGAGCAATGCGGATAAAAGCTGAGCAAGACAGAGTAAAACCCTGCTAAGAAAAAGACCTAGCGGCATAAGGAAAAGCAGTGACAACCAGGGCCTGCAAAAGGAAAGCATGGCCTGTAAAAACACATCAGATAGGTCCGAAAGAAAAACAAAAGAATGTAATGAACATTTAAATTAAAAAAAAAAAAAAAAGGAAAAATAATGAGAACAAAAAAAAAAAATAGATGCAAAGCATGTCCAGAAAAGGCAAAACATAGCAAGGCAAAGCAGAGCAGAGCGAAGCTAAACAAAGGCAAGCATGGCCCCATAAAGCAAAACAAAGCATGGCCAGGGAAGGCAAAGCTGAGCAAAGGAAAGTAGCACCAGGAAAAGCAAAGCATAACTAGGAAAGATAAAGCAAACAAAGGAAAGCAAAGCAGTTTGAGGCGAGGCAAGGCAAAGCACAGCACGGGTAGGAAAAGCAAAGCAGTGCCAGGTCTATAAAGCAAAGCTAAACCAAGGAAAGCATGGCCTGATAAAGCAAAACAAAGCAAGGCCAGGGAAGGCAAAGCACAGGAAGGCAAAGCAGAGCAAAGGAAAGTAGTACCAGGAAATGCAAAGCAGTGCTGGTAAAGAGAAAGAAAAAAAAATATTAATGAAAAAAAAAATAAAAACAAACAAACAATCAAAAAATAAATAAAACCACAACAAAGCGAAAAAGTTCAAGGTAAGGCAAATCAGAGCAGGGTTAAGAGAAGCTAAGCAGAGCAGAGAAGGAAAAGCAAAGCAATGCCAGGAATACAAAGCAAAGCAAAGCAAAGCAAAGCAAAGCATGGCCAGGCAAGGCAAAGCAGAACAAAAGAAAGTAGCAAAAGGAAAAGCAAAGCAGTGCCAGGAATACAAAGTAAAGCAAAACAAAGGTAAGCATGGCCGGAAACTGGAAGTGAGAGCAGGAGCAAGTGAGGCAAAAGAGAGCAAGGCAAAGGTAAAAAAAGGCAAGCGTGGCCCCGTAAAGCAAAACAAAGCACAGCCAGGGAAGGCAAAGCTGAGCAAAGGAAAGTAGCACCAGGAAAAGCAAAGCATAACTAGGAAAGATAAAGCAAACAAAGGAAAGCAAAGCAGTTTGAGGCGAGGCAAGGCAAAGCACAGCACGGGTAGGAAAAGCAAAGCAGTGCCAGGTCTGTAAACCAAAGGTAAACCAAGGAAAGCATGGCCAGGGAAGGGAAGGCTGAGCAAGTCAAAGCAGAGCAAGGGAACGTAGCACAAAGAAAAGCAAAGCATTGCCAGGAAAGAAACAGCAAAAGAATCTGAGGCAAAGCAAAGCAAAGCCGGGGCAAGAACAGCAGAGGAAAGGAGGTATGGGAAAGCAAAACTGTGCCAGCAAGAGCAAAGCAAAGCGGAGCAAGGCAAAACAAAGAGAAGCAAAGAAAATGTAGCGAGCTGGTGGCCAGCCCTCCTTTGGGTTCCAAGTGTCTGTTGGGGGGAGACCGGAGGGCTCCATGTTGTGTGCAGGTGGCAGCCAGACTTGGACAGTGGCCGGACCCTGATCGCCCCCTCCTCAGCCTTCTTCACAGCTCCTAGTCCACTGTGACAGCCGGCAAGAACCATGTCTTGCTTTAGCTGGTTTTATATATCTATATACATTTTGTTGTTGTTTGTTGTGGATTTCTTCCAGCGTAGTTGTGGGAATCATGTAGTTACTTATTCTCGTTGAAATTCTCACTGAACACTATCACCACACGAGTAGCAGTTAGGGGTCCCCTGGCGGCTCGCCGCATGGCTGGGGACAAAGAATGGACCATGTCGGGCGGCCAGGCCTGCTGCACCCGGCCTCCAGTTCCAAGGGGACAGTGGCTGGGCTGCGGGGAGGCCAAGTTCTGTGTCTGACGGTTTATGCGTTCAGAAATTTACCATTCGACTCAGCAGCAAAATCAGCGAGACGGTCTCCAAAGGAAGCCTAGCACGGCACAGGAGAGCAGAGCAATGCGGATGAAAGCTGAGCGAGACAAAGCAAAGCCCTGCTAGGGAAAAGACCTAGCGGCATAAGGAAAAGCAATGACAAGCAAGGCCTGGAAAACAAAGCACGGCCAGAGAAAACGCAAGAAAAAGATATAAAAGGAAAACATAAAGCATGGAATGAACATCAAATAAATAAATAAAAAAAAAATAATAATAAAAAAATGCAAAGAATGACCAGGAAAGGCATAGCATAGCAGAACAAAGTAGAGGAAAGCAAAGGCAAACAAAGGAAAGCATGGCCCCGTAAAGCAAAAAAAAAAAAAAGCAAGGCCAGGGAGGGCAAAGCTGAGCAAAGGAAAGTAACACCAGGTAAAGCAAAGCATAACGAGGGAAGACAAAGCAAGCAAAGGACAGCAAAGCAGTCTGAGGCAAGGCAAAGCACAGCATGGTTTGGAAAAGCAATGCAGTGCCAGGTCTGTAAAGCAAAGGTAAACCAAGGAAAGCATGGCCAGGGAAGGGAAAGCTGAGCAAGGGAAAGCTGAGCAAGTCAAAGCAGAGCAAGGGAACGTAGCACAAGGAAAAGCAAAGCATTGCCAGGAAAGCAAAAGCAAAGCAGTCTGAGGCAAAGCTGGGGCAAGAACAGCAGAGGAAAGGAGGTATGGGAAAGCAAAACTGTGCCAGCAAGAGCAAAGCAAAGCGGAGTACGGCAAAACAGAGAGAAGCAAAGCAAACGTAAGGAGCTTGCGGCTAGCCCAGTAAAACCAGTGGGACAGTCTCTAAAAGAAACCTAGCACAGCACAGGAGAGCAGAGCAATGCGGATAAAAGCTGAGCAAGACAGAGTAAAACCCTGCTAAGAAAAAGACCTAGCGGCATAAGGAAAAGCAGTGACAACCAGGGCCTGCAAAAGGAAAGCATGGCCTGTAAAAACACATCAGATAGGTCCAAAAGAAAAACAAAAGAATGTAATGAACATTTAAATTAAAAAAAAAAAAAAAAGGAAAAATAATGAGAACAAAAAAAAAAAATAGATGCAAAGCATGTCCAGAAAAGGCAAAACATAGCAAGGCAAAGCAGAGCAGAGCGAAGCTAAACAAAGGCAAGCATGGCCCCATAAAGCAAAACAAAGCATGGCCAGGGAAGGCAAAGCTGAGCAAAGGAAAGTAGCACCAGGAAAAGCAAAGCATAACTAGGAAAGATAAAGCAAACAAAGGAAAGCAAAGCAGTTTGAGGCGAGGCAAGGCAAAGCACAGCACGGATAGGAAAAGCAAAGCAGTGCCAGGTCTATAAAGCAAAGCTAAACCAAGGAAAGCATGGCCTGATAAAGCAAAACAAAGCAAGGCCAGGGAAGGCAAAGCACAGGAAGGCAAAGCAGAGCAAAGGAAAGTAGTACCAGGAAATGCAAAGCAGTGCTGGTTATGAGAAAGAAAAAAAAATATTAATGAGAAAAAAATAAAAACAAACAAACAATCAAAAAATAAATAAAACCACAACAAAGCGAAAAAGTTCAAGGTAAGGCAAATCAGAGCAGGGTTAAGAGAAGCTAAGCAGAGCAGAGAAGGAAAAGCAAAGCAATGCCAGGAATACAAAGCAAAGCAAAGCAAAGCATGGCCAGGCAAGGCAAAGCAGAACAAAAGAAAGTAGCAAAAGGAAAAGCAAAGCAGTGCCAGGAATACAAAGTAAAGCAAAACAAAGGTAAGCATGGCCGGAAACTGGAAGTGAGAGCAGGAGCAGGTGAGGCAAAAGAGAGCAAGGCAAAGGTAAAAAAAGGCAAGCGTGGCCCCGTAAAGCAAAACAAAGCACGGCCAGGGAAGGCAAAGCTGAGCAAAGGAAAGTAGCACCAGGAAAAGCAAAGCATAACCAGGGAGGACAAAGCAAACAAAGGAAAGCAAAGCACTTTGAGGCAAGGCAAAGCACAGCACGGGTAGGAAAAGCAAAGCAGTGCCAGGTCTGTAAACCAAAGCTAAACCAAGGAAAGCATGGCCTGATAAAGCAAAACAAAGCAAGGCCAGGGAAGGCAAAGCAGAGCAAGGAAAAGCAAAACAAAGGAAAGTAGCACAAGGAAATGCAAAGTATTTTCAGGAGAGAAAGAGCAAAACACTCTGAGGCAAAGCAGGGGCAAGAACAGCAGAGGAAAGGAGGTATGGAAAAGCAAAACCGTGCCAGCAAGAGCAAAGCAAAGCAGAGCAAAGCAAAACAGAGAGAAGCAAAGCAAACGTAGCGAGCTGGCGGCCAGCCCTCCTTTGGGTTCCAAGTGCCTGTTGGGGGGAGACCGGAGGGCCCTCATGTTGTGTGCAGGTGGCAGCCAGACTTGGACAGTGGCTGTACCCTGATCGCCCCCTCCCCAGCCTCCTTCACATCTCCTGGTCCACCGTGACGTTGGGCAAGAACCATGTCTTGCTTTAGCTGTTTATTTCTTTATTGTTGCCTTTCTTCCAGCGTAGTTGTGGGAATCATGTTGTTACTCCCAAAAAAGACCGTGCTGGGTGTGCAGGCCTGCTGCCCCCTCGTGCCAGTTCCG